>NC_079979.1:11374066-11983233 GCF_029852145.1 Microplitis mediator
GCGCATGCGCACTGTGAGGTTAAACTTATTTAATCTAAATTAATTGTTTATAAGAAACCTTAAGATAAAGGATAAGTTCAAATTAATAAATAATTATATGTAATCAACAAATTTTATTCTGTTATTTAATTATTAGCTAAAATTTTCCTTATCCTTATCAGGCCGCGTACTCGGTCATATCAGACCTACAGACCCAGTACTCAATTATATCCGAGTTACTGAAGGAGGATTGTTCGAACTTCCTGGTACGGGATAGCTAGGGCATATCCGTACACAAAGTTAAAAAAGTAACATTTTATGTTATTTTTTCCAGATAAATCAAAATATAATGGACTAAAATGTGGCTGAAGTCATACCAACTCTTACTTTTTATAGTCTCTTTCGATCATTATATAATGTCATCTAACTTGTTTTTTTAGTTTGAATCATCTGATCAGCAAAAAATTAAAAAAACACAGTTTTTAATATTTTTCTCGGATATTTCATACATTATTGCTCTGACCTAAGTCAAAACTCATTCAAATCTTGATTTTGATCACTGAAATTGATTTCTGCCTCAATACAATTATTTCATTGAACATAATCGCGAATAAAAAGTTAAAAACCGTTTCTTTATTAATGATTTTCGATTCTTACATTTTCAAACTTTAGCATTAAATGTAACTGGTTAGAGCATGAAAAGCTCATAAAAAAACAGTTGTGTGTAATAGCATTTTAGAGCTCGAGGAGCTCAAAAATATATTCACACTAATGTGTTTGAGCTCATCGAGTTCGAAAACAGCGAGGAGTTTTGGGGCTGGCCCGCAGGGCCAACCGACGCCCAGATTTTTTTTTTAATTTCATTCATACTGAAAAAATGTGATTATCGTACCATTTCGTACGATGGTTACGTAACTATCTAAAGAGTTGTAAATGGCAGACAGTGCAATAACAAAATGTATCGTTAAATTGGTAATACTAGATTATTGCATTAATTATTTTCAATTCCTAATGAAAGTATGGTTAATTCAATTATACTATTTGATCATAATCCCCATACTTGATATCACTGGTTTACGAACCATATGGATTACTACTATGGCAATCCACCATATTGTTGATATAGCAATCCGGATTGTAAATATATCCATACTATCAATACGTATTGTTAATATAGCAATACGTCCTGTCGTAGCAACCATCGATATAGATAGTTTATTTAATAAAACATTGTTTAGGTAATATAGCAATCTAAACTTAAGGCAATTCAAATGTTGCTGTCTGAATAATCTACAATTTTTTAAACGTTAGATGCCCATACAAAGTTTGGAAATCGGCCCTAGATCGGGCCATACTGGGCCAAGAATGTCGATTAATTGCTCAGCAATGGCAATTTTCATTGGCCGATAAACGGCTTATAGCCGGAATAATAACCTCGGCCCATTAATGGCGCCCGACTATCGGCCGATTAATGGTAGCCAGCAATCGGCCAAGCA
Organism: Microplitis mediator; assembly: GCF_029852145.1. Taxonomy (NCBI): domain Eukaryota; kingdom Metazoa; phylum Arthropoda; class Insecta; order Hymenoptera; family Braconidae; genus Microplitis; species Microplitis mediator. The sequence goes on from NC_079979.1 coordinate 11,375,542, forward strand.
AGCAAATAAATTTAATCAAAAAAAATTTTTATTATTATTATCTTAGTAGAGTTTATGATCATTAACGTTTAAACTATTCAAGTGGAGTAAATGATGTGAAAAAAACTCGGTGAAAATTCTACTGGGCTCTGGGCGCAAACTGCCGTTCTTCTGACTGCTGAGTCTGAACGCTGGTTACTGGACGAACCCACACTAATGTTGAGCTGATACTTTCAAATGATCTACTTATTCATTCTACTGCAACCACTCAGTTTTATGAAATATGAAGAGCAATTTAATTAATATTGTCGATTATTTAGAAAAAAAAAATAATAATTTCGTACAATTTTTATTATAATTACATAGTTTTTTAAATAAAACTTATTAAATGTGATTGATTATTTATCAAGAACCCAGTTGAATTATGTCACTCCACCACCATTATTGAAAATTCCATTTATTTAAAAAATTTATGACTAATTTTTTAATTAAATTAATTATTATAAGTAAAATAAAACTTATTGTAATTGTCGATTGCAAATAATAACAAACTAAAAAATATTTCAATTATTAGTTGCAAATAACATTAATCGGAAAATTAAAATATTTATTAATTAAAACTTAGTTTACTTCAAAAATAAATAATTATTAATTAAAGGAAACTATAATAACAAGTTATTTGAATAATTAATAATTGATTAGTAGATTTTTTCATTTAACAAAAGTCAATCATGGATTGGCCAGTCACAAGTAGCCATTTATTGACCAGACAGCGGCAGCGTTCTATGACTGGCGTTTCCTTTACGGAAAGTCATATTCTGATGTGAAATCGATAATGCCATAACGTATGCATTCAAAAATTTTAATAAAAACTCATTTCGATTCGACTACACTATCTTGATAAAAAATTACACGACTGCTGGTAATTAACCAGATTTGGATCATTACTAAATGCCAATGCTTGGCCGAACGACGACAGTCAGACATCGGCAAACCTACGGCATTTTTTCCATTATCGGCGACTTTGTATGGGTGATTACTATAACCTAACAGTATTGCCCTAACGGACATAGTTTTTTTTGTGTATTTTTTTCACTACACAAACTTAATTTTTTTTCGAAATTATTGATTTCATCAGCCTAGTAGAGCGAAACTCTAATTTTTCTCTAAAACGTCAGTACAATGAATGCCGATTTTGTGGCATAAAAAATAAAAGTATTATTTTTCTTGAATTTATACTACATGTTTCAATTTTTTAATGTACTGTTACATTCTGGCTTTTCCATTTATGGGACAGAATATTTTTAAATTTACTAGGTTGACGTCGTTAGGGTGTTAATAGACCCCAGGTACGTCAGCTGTTGACCTTCTTTTATTTTATGCAAAAAAAAGTTTTTGACTTTCCATGGTGGAGATTATGGTCTCCATGAGTCGGCCCAAATAATCTCTTTCCTACGTAACTTCTTCTCCTCCGCCGGTGCGTATGCGTCTCTGCCGGTGGCCTTGAAATGGGCCTCAGAATATTACCCGTAGCAAGGGTCGTGGAACGGAATGCTTCCACTAGGTAGATGGGCGGATGGAACGTCCACCGGAACCAACTGCCAACCCTCGCTGATGCCGGTCCAGAAAGTCGGGTTCTCCCTTGATTCCCCCCTTGAACAGGACGAGTCTTGAAGGCCCGGTTCCTCCGTAAGGGCGAGCGATTTCAATGTTAAATCACACCACCAGAGCCCGACGGCTCAACAACACAAGAGCTCGATGGCTCACGAACCTCACTTAACGCAATTCCCGAACTTGATAAATCGTTAACCGGTTTTCGAATGACCAACGTCACCAGATCGAGGAGGACTTCCTCGGTAACGATCTCTAGGCGGGGACGTTGGTGAACTGAACGACCGAGATCCTCGTGGATCGTTCGAATTATCCGGCGTAATGGGGCCTTTTTACCTGCCCTTCGGCTTCTCGGCATGAATTCTGAGATTCGGGAAGGAAGTGCTTAGGCTGCCGGTATTCGCACCCAAAACAGGTGAGAATATTAAGCTGCCGGTAGCGGCGCCCAAAGTTAAATAAGGAGAGTGTATTTTTAATAAAATACGGATATATATTTTGCCTCAAAGTCCGAGTGACAGGATCAAGCCAGCATGTTTGTGCAGAGTTCTTGGCTCTACTAAATCTTGTGATCGACTGACTTGATTCTGTCGCTCTTTGGTATAATACATTATCAAAATGTTAACGTTACATCTCAGTTTTCCTATGAGAGAATCGTCGTGGCCCGGGTCTCATGCATCGTCATCTGTTTAGATTATCCGTGAGCCAAGGCGACTCTCTCATCGCAAGCGATTTCCGTTACATTATTGGCGGTGAATAGAAATAATATCGCCAACAAAGTAACGATTTATTAATTTAATATTTATTTATGATTCTAAGAAGTGTCGAACCGTTTATTCACCCACTGCGGCGAATAAATAATTCGAGACTTAAAAAAAAAAAATTTCTAAAATTTTTATTTAAATTCAATTGAAGCCAGAACGTAACAGTACTCTTATTCAGAGAGGTACTCTTATTACTAATACATCGTAAAGAAATTTTAAAACGAATAAAATTGAAAATTGTTGCGTAATTGCCGACTTTAAGTTCAAATGCAGACCTAATTATCGCCTTCTATTGCTGAAGACAGGAGCTACTGGACACACCAGTCCACAGTCCCTCAACTCGATAATGCGCAGAGGTACGTATACCCATCAAAATTATCTTGCCCCGTGGTAACAAAATGGACAGGGCTGCCAGATAGGGCGACTTATCGCTATTTAGGCTACTTTTGGTGCTGGTTAGCGACCAAAATTTTCTTGAAGGCGGCTAGTCGCCAATGGGTGACTTTTGAATGAGTAATGAAATGAAAAATTGTTTCCCTTTGATTTACATACATTACATGATTTTACTAAAAAAGTTATAATAATAAGTATGCAATAGTTTTTCGCATTTGTACTTACCGCCGCAGTGTAATTTTAACTTATACGTATATGTGTTACGTTTCCGCTTCACGATGTTGAAATTCAGCTTAGCTATATTCGTAGTATTTCTAGGTATTGGGTTCTCGACAGCAAATCACCTCACGGTAATTCGAAATAACTGGTGTTGTGTTTAGATATTATTTCTAACAATAACGTTATTTAAAAATAATAGCTATTGTACTTAGAAGTTGAAGTTATACACTTGTGATATCAATTAAATATGTTCAATAGTCAAACTTACAGGAAAAATGACTATGGACTTAATAGTAGTGGTAATTTTTTATGTCAAAATCTGGCGTAGATCTGTCGTAAAATGAGTCTACTCTGCCCCCGTAATCTAAGCGACCACGAGAGTTTTCATAAGGTATTCCAATCACAAAAATAGTGGGATGAAGATTATTAAGCGGGGTTAAATTATTGATCGGAGTTTACACTTATTGGTCGTTGAACTCGTCATTGCTTCGTGTTGCGTAATCACAACTACATTTGAATTCAAATGTGGTTACACTTCCGGCAGATAGAGGCAGCATCTACCAGGGCCTAGTGTCTGTAAATTTAAACTTGACTAGTGCAGTGCGACGCATGCGCATCGCCTTTTTCCTGCCTCGTGTCGAGAAGACCGACGCCATCATCTTTCGCAATATACATATCAAGTGTAAACACGTGCTCCAATTAATCTCATTATTTCGCACTCATCTCGAGAAAATAAATAAAAATATTTATCTAAATGAATCAAGAAATCATCGAGATCCAACATTATATAATTATTTATATAATTCACAAAACAGAACTCAACCAAATAATTAATATCAAGAACTCAGAATTCAAGTGATCAACGACCACGTTTTTGAAGAGGTTACTCCGACGGAAACCATTCCAGGTGCTTAATTATTCATCAATTAATTAATTCAAGTGCTCGTATAGATGAAAGACTCAATATTACAATTAATTAATTATCATTATGCTCAATATTTTAATTAAATTAAAATATTATTCTCGCTCGGGAGTCTCTGTTATCATGCTACCGAGTGTTCATAACCAATTTAAAATCAGTGTAAATTATTATTATTAGACTCATTGCAATCAATTAAACTTAGTGTTCCATTTCTCGAGATTTAATATACTCAAATATCACACGTTTGGTGCTCTTAAAAGTAATTATTAAGTGTTTAATCATTAACTTCACTCGGTAACCTCTGAATTCATGTTACTTATTCTCATGACATTTTTACTATCAACTAAGTGTTCAACCTAGACTCAAAATTATTATAAGCTCAGTTAAATCAATTAAATTAAGTGATCATTATTATTAGAACTCAATAAACTCAATTATTTATGCGTTTGACGCTATTAAACATAGTTATTAACATGTTCAACTATTGACTTCGCTCAGTTACCTCTGATTTCATGTTACTTATTATCATGACATTTCTACAATCAAATCAGTGTTCAAATAAACTCATATTAATTACTTCAATTATTTAAATCGATTACTCGAGCTCAATTTTATAATTTGCATTCAATTAATTACGTATTCATGAGCTCAGACATTTAAAAGTATTAATCAATTAAATCAACGATTTCATTTTGTAACCCAGTGATATTATGTGCTGTGACAAATAAAATTATTGTTATCTTTTTAAATATGCGTGTTTTTCCAACATCCCAACCACCAACCAGTCCTGGCATGTATTTATTTAATTATTGTAACAACACTTATTATCAGCGCGAGGCGATCGGGCATAAGACCCATGCGTCGAGCGCGAGAAGGGATTTAATCCTCGGCTAATGTAAATTTCTGAGAAAAGTTATTTATTTGAAAGTCAAAGTTCATTTTCATATCATCTGCGTTTGTTACAAATTATTACTAATAGTTTATACATCTGTGTTTTAAAATGATTAAATTATCTCCAGTGGAATATACTTGTAAAAATTTTTCGATATCGTAAAGCTTCGCATCATAAGTCGTGCAATTAAAATGAAAAATGTTCTCATACGTGGGACTACGTACATCCGATGATTAGTTTATATTATTTGATTATTGATATGAAAAATATATGTATGTTAAAGATATTCTTATGATATATAACAATTCAAATGATAGAAAAATTCTTATGATATATAATATATTCTTACGTTATTGCAATTATCTACTTAAGGTACTCTAATTATTGATCATTAGGGTACCTTATTTTGGGAATAGACTATATGTCGGTAATTAAGTCTAGTGAGCTTAGAACGAGACCTGCTTGACAGCCAGGATATAACATATGAATAAAAGCTAGTTGAGCTCAACCAACAGTCAAACTAAAGCAGATATCTCACGTACATGTTAGATCAAAAATCAAGGTAGCAAAAATTGGGTTCCGTAACAAAATCTCCCAAGACAAAATATCCGCGATAAAATGTCCGTAGACAAAATAACCACATGACAAAATTTCCGCGGACAAAACATCTACACGACAAAATATCTTTGATTAATAATGTACTTAATCGAGATGTCAAAAGTTTCATTTCAATTTCTGAGCTGAAACTCTGGTTTCCTAGGATACGTATAAATACAATACATACGAAATAGATCGAACAGATTTAGTCACTTCCAGTCAATTTATTGCTGTGCAGTTTTCAATATTTATATTTATTGATGTTTTAATATAATTAGATATGAGATATGACAAACTCTAAGCATTATCGTTAATCCTAGGAAAAAGATCCTATAAGGTTAATGTTGTAATCATTATAGAAAATATTAGTCATTGATAGGATGAACTTAAAACCTAGCAAAATCTTATAGCTTATAAATGATTTCTTATTAGGATAGCCTACGAACCCGGGTAAAAAAAATTATATATAATTCTATATGATTTATATAGAATTATATATGATTCATATCGAATTATATATAATTATATAGAATTATATATAACCATACAGAATTATATATAATTATCTATAACGCCGAGAAAAAATCACAGATGATAACATGTAATTATATACAATTATATATAATTTTAGAGAATTATATATAATTATATATAACGCCGAGAAAAAATCGCAGATGATTATATATAATTATATATAATTATACAGAATTATATATAATGTCACTAAAAATATTACATAGTTATATGTAATCTTACATAATTATATATGGTTATTTATAATTAACAAGTAATCTCCAGATTCTATAATAGGTACATGTGTTTTACCACAACTTGAATTTTCAAATAACTCGTCATTTTACTATGTTCTGCTTTCAATTGATCGAATAAAAAATACAATTCATTTTCACTTTTAACGACAAACTTTTTTCAAAAAAATATCTCTCATACTAAGAAATAAAAACACTTTAAGCAATTAAAATTTTTCAATTTAAGGATAAAAATATGTCGATTTGAAAAAAAAACTTTTTGACTTAAGATAAAAATATCAAGATAATTCTTTACTTGGTGCAAGATAATTTTGATTTTCTGGATTCGAGTTAACTGTTGTTTTTATGTAGTTAAAATTTACAAAAACATCAAATAATTGTAAAATGTATTTGTAATCAATACTAAACGTTAAAATTATTTTATAGTATAAAAATTAGAGTGTGCCGTAAAACATTTTTTTTTTTTTTGGCACCACCAGAAATTAATGAAATGTGTCAAAATAAAAATTCTGTCAGAAGATCGGCTCTTAAATTCAAGTTTTAGAGGTGGCCCATCGCATTTTTCAATTTCCGATTTAAATAACATAGTAAAAATTTTTTTTTATAGTTTAGAAATTTATCACTCACCAAGGAATTAGTGTATCGGTAAAATCAATAAATACTTGTATTGAAAATTAAACGCTGTACAAAAAAGGTCTCTTATAATTTGTCGATAAATTTAATTTTTCGAAAGTTATTCGATGTCAAAGTTGAACTCATAGTAAATTTTAGTATTATTTGACTATTTCGGCGAAACTATCAGACTTATCTTGAAATGTGATATAGTCTTTTATGTAAATCATTTTACTTCCTACAAATTATTTTTCACAAAGTAATACAGTTCACTTGAACTAAGAAAATTAATCTTGATACAAGAAATTCTTTTTAACGATTCAGAAAATTAAAATTTGCTTGCACCTAGTGAATAATTATCGTGAAATAAAATTTTTTTTCCTCAAGTCAACATATTTTTATGCTCAAACAAAAAAAATTTTTACCTTTCTTAAGAGTTTTTTTTTCTAATTATGAGACATATTTTTAACTTCCCGCTAAGAAAATCGACGATTTTCGAAAAATTGGGAAGTTATTGTTTTCACCCCGATTTGCGAAAATCGAAATTTCACCAGATGTCGACGTTTTGAGATCCTAGGAAGCTATTCTGACTACTTTCAGAATGATGTCCGAGTGTCTGTATGTATGTATGTGTGTGTGTGTGTGTGAGTGTATGTGTGTGACTGGTCTATAACTTTTTAACTAATGAACCGATTTGGATGGTTAAGGTGGCAATCGAAAGAGCTTGTTAGCCATCATCTTTTCTGAAAATTTCTGATCATTTGATCAAGTAGACTCGACAATATTGGCCAATTACGAAAAAAAAAATTTTTTTTTTTAGTTTTGTATTAATTTCTCAGAAACGACTTATACGATCAACTTTAAAATCTAATCAGCTCTAGAACTTGATAAAACGCGTCGATTGCCGCCTTAGCCATCTCAATCGGAGTATTCGTTCGAGAGTTATCGCGGGCGAAAGAAATGGTAAAAAACGGTTTTTTGCGAATATCTTCGAAACAACTGAACTAAACAATTTCAAAATTTTATCAGCTCCAGAACTCAATAAAATACGCTGATTGCCGCCTCAACCATCAAAATTGGTCAATTTGTTCCTGAGATATCGTGGGAGAAAGAAATGCTAAAATCGGTTTTTTTCGAAAACAATGACACACAAAAGTATTTTCGAGCTCGAATAGCTCGAAAATGTATCCACAACAATGTTTTCGAGCTCCTCGAGCTCAAAAACAGCAGGAAGTTTTGGGGCTGGCCCGCAGGGTCAACCGATAGACAGATTTTTTTTAAGAAAGATGTGTTAGTTTTTTGAAGCAATATTACATGTTTTTGTTTGAAGACAATAAATTTTCTCGGAATAAGTACTATTTTTGAAATGCAAAAATTTTTGTATGCTCCAACCAAGAAAATAAATGCTTGAACTAAGAGAAAAATAACTTGGGAGTAAAGATATATATGTATATATAAGAGAGGGAAGTCACCGGTGCTATAAGCAGCAGCAGAAGTAGTTCGATGCTCGCTACGAGATCGCGCCCACAAGTTGTAGTGTCCCTGGTAAGAAACTCATTTCAGAAGTATTATATTCCAATGTTGGAAGCAATCTTGGCACGAGTACTCCTCTGTTATTTGTCAGAGTGATAAGTACCTTTTTAGATGGTAACATAGTACATACTATTTTACATCGTGGCATTAGTATTTATTACCAATGCTTCCATGAATAATTCTTAGAAATTGAACTTGGACTTACAAAAAATAATTATTTTAATAAAAGTATAGAGTCTCTACTATATGAACAAAAATTTACAATTTATCCAATACATTGTATATGAATTTAATTATATATAGTTCTATATCATTATATATAATTATATATAACTATATATAATTATATATAGTTATATATAACTATATATAATTATATATAGTTATATATAATTATATACAGTCGAATCTCTCTAAAGTTGCCCTCCCTAAAGTTGCTAGCTCCCTAAAGTTGACAGGATATGCTCTCTAAAGTTGCCCGGATTTTCTCCCACTCTTCTTTTTACTACACGAATCAGAATCCAAGATTCTGGCTCGCGATTTAAACTTCTATAATTGATTGAATACATATTCTGTTATGCGAGATAGTTAACCTGGAAATACAATTTTTTTATCATTAATAAAACTATCCGAGCAACTTATAATTAATGAACAAAAGTATTTTCGAGATGTAATAAATTTTATTAGTTTATTTTTCGTCATTGCAAATAATAGTTCAGTCAATGTTTCAAATTAGTGATTATTTTATAAACTCTAAGTATTTTCCATTTTATTTCTTTATTATTTATTTATTAATATTAAAGTATTAAAAATAATTTAAAAATCACGATTTGAGGTTAGCTTCAACGCATATGTATCACACGGTTTGTTTTGATTTTTTGACGCATCGAAACGCGCATAGGAGAATCAATTATCCTAGTGAGAATTCAGAGTGAGGAGAAGGGGGAAAAGCAACTTTAGAGAATTGTCCTGTACGGAGAGAGCAACTTTAGGGAGCTTCGACTGTAGGGCCATTTTCCATAAATAATTATATATAATTTTTTTTACCCGGGAAGAGATGAGGCTGGTGATGATATGATTACGGCGAAGAATTTAATGGAGTACTCTGAAGATGACATTGGGAACTTAAGAGTGATATTGATGACTGAGAAATAGTATGATTTAATCATAATTTAAGAACTCTAAGTTTTCATTTTTATTTAAAACTTATATATGTGTTAAATGTTCCTCTATAAAATTTATCTATATTTTATTTCCTAATGTAATTATTTGTTTAATGAAAAATGAATATTTAAAAAAAATAATAAAGAAATTCTTAATGAATTGTTTATAAAAAAATTTTGTTTGGTTGTTATCATTTAAATTTATCGCGAGGACTTTGGGTGACTTCAGCGCCGTGGGTCGGCTACACTCGGTCATCTGGGCATCCCACACCGAAATACTGGTTTCTAGGCTTGAAAAAATCCAACGCAGATTCTGCAAGTTCTTATTGTATTTCTTGCGACAGACAGGCCATGAATTTGAGACCGACGCAGTATATGAGTACCTTCACATCAATTACCTAGCAAATTTAAGGCAAGTTAACGACATTTCGTTCTTTTACAAAGTAATCAACGAGTACATTCACTCCCCAGAAATACTTGAACAGTTTAAATTTATCTGCCCTTAAACGGGCCTACAACATAGCCGGCTACTAAATACTACAAAATCCTCCAAAAACTATGTCTGTTTTGGGCCTATCAACAGAATATCTAACTTGGTCAATGCTATCTGCTCGGATGTGAACTTCTTTGGTTGTCCCTACCCGATGAAAAAAGGTTTTGTCTAATCATATATGATTATATATGTTTATATATATGAACATATATAATTATATATAATCATATATGAAGTTATATATAATCATGCATGATTATATATGGGCCCATATATAATTATATATGACCCCATACATAATTAGATCTGATCATACCTGGCTGTTATAACCCCATATATAATCATACATAAGTCTATATATGATCAGATCTATTTATATATAAGTCTATATATAATTAGATATAATCATACCTGGCTGTTATAACACGATATATGATCATATTTAAGTCTATACATGATTAGATCTGATCAGACATGATTGATACAAACCCATCTATAATTAGGTATATGCCTATATATAATTAGATCTGATCAGACATGACTGATATAAACCTATATGTAGTTATATATGACTATGTATGTTTAAATCTGATCAGACTTCATTGATATGAAACCTATAAATATATATATTCGCTGGGAGCGTAAGGCATAGTGGGGGACATAAAACTGATGTCAGCGCGCACTGCGGACAATACAGAACTAAGGGTGGCTCTTTATTACTTAAGGCTATTAAAATAACACGTGTGTCAGTTTAATTAAATAAATAGAATAAAATGGGTCATCAAAGTTGTTGTGTAGTCGATTGCAAAAATACCAGTAGAAATAGCAAGTATAAATTTTATAAGTTTCCGGTTGCCAATTGGAAATTAAATCAGCGAAAAAAATGGATAGCTGCTGTTAAAAGGCAAAAGTAAGTATTACTATAACCTACAACCGTATTATATAGAATAATAGCGTATACATGTGTATATCGTGTAAGAAAACGGAGTAATAATTTAATTAAAAATTTTTTTTTTCGTAAAGTATTGATGGATCGTTATGGTCTCCAAAACCTATGGATGTTATATGCAGTGAACACTTCATTGGCGGTGAAAAATCAGATGTTGAATCAAGTCCCAATTTCGCTCCAACTATTTTTCCATCAATTTATAGAAAACGTAAAGTCAACGAATCCGCAGTTTTGAGTAGGTACGTAAAAAAATTTAGTTTCGATTAAAATATTTAGATTAATAGAAATAATCGACTAAAAAATTCAAACATATTATTTCATCGATATAGTTGATGATTTAGCAATACCTATTTTATTTAATTTAATTTTTATTAAGACGAATTCCATTTTTTATCTAAAAAATTGAATAAAGAATTTAAAAATTTAAGATACATTCATAAATATATAATTATGTTAAATAGAGCTACTTCTTATTTTTTATCTAATTTCAGATTATGATATATTTAATATTAATACTGATTTTTCATTTAATATTAATTTAACAATAAACATCTTGACAGATTTTAACACTGCTTAACCTCTAATTCACTTGAAACTTATTTTAGTTATTGTGTTTATTTTACTTACTGTTTTCAGCTGACCCAAGGAAAAATATTTAATTTAATGTACACTTTGTGTAATATGTCACATTTTAAATTGAAAAAATATTTTTTTTAAGTTTATTCAATTTTTTCAATTACTATTTAGCATCTAATACGTGTTAATTTTGTCAAAAGAGCCACCGTAAGTTGTATCGTTAGGTGGCGCTGGGGTCACGCACCCAGCGAATATATATATAACAATTTTTTAATATCAATGTTATTAAATTTTTATTCTGTCAACTATCAATCAAACTTAAATCCCCAATACTTAAAAAATATTCAAAGGTTTCGGCAGCAATTTAAAAGTATAAATCGATATCGATTGATATACGAATATTTATAAGTTTATAGATAAATAGATTTGATTATATGTATCTAATGAATTCTACTGTATTTTATGTACAAAACCAAATTCATCATTAGGTGCATTATCTACGTGGGATGTATCAATTTGATTATTTGAGTTAAGTAATGCCAAAAACGTTTCTTAATTGTAAGTGTATAACAGACTAGAGGATCAGACTACAAACCATCGATAACCACAGTTAAACAGCATCGACGTGGGACATTAATTGGGCGGGTGACCTCGTGGTAAAATCATAGTCAATGGTTGATAATTTTTTTTTTTTTTTTTTATTTAATTTTATAACGGTGGGCCCTGGCTACTGCGTGTCCAGATAGCCAAGAACCACAGTCAAATAAATTTCCCGAAATTACTGATTTTACTTAAATTTACTACTATTAATTAGACTTATTTTATTCTAAAATTCTGGTTCCAAAAGACGGGAAATGCTCTCAGGAAGCAGGTACTCGTCCTGACCGGACACGCGGCTGAAAGAAAATCTTTATGCTATGTGACGCTGGTGATAATTAAATTTAATCAAGAAATAACAATCAAACTTATACTTTATTTAACCACGATCCCAATTTATATACAGTTTCCCCTTTGACTTAAAGCTAATGTAATATTATATATATTTACAAATAATTCAAAGGAATTCGTCGACTCGAAACGCGCGGGAATTTATTGGTAACGAGTGAGAATAAATGAGGAATAATTAATCACGTTGAAGAGAGAGAGAGAAAATGAAAATCTATATTTTGATATACTTGTAATTTGTTGAGAACTTATCAAAATCTTGGTCTGCTTACTGAAGATGCTGGTTGATGATCCTTCTCTGCTTGGTCCTGGTGATGTTGGTGTCCAATAGGTTTCCTCTGGCTCCTGGGATCCGCGTTGGCAGGTTGTTGCACACGAAGAAAACCACATCACTCACTTTATACACTTGGTTTTATTTAATTGATCAGATAGACGAACTTTAGGTATAATATTAATTTGCTGTATCAAAGCAACACCACGTATCTCAATTTTCAAGTTAAATTTTAATTCAAATAAATTATGAAAGACTCAAGCGGAAGGTTTCGTATCACTTCTAATAAGTTGAATAAATTTATTTTAATATATCAAAGACAAGTTCTAATAATTAATTACTTGAGCAGAAAGAATTGTGCGTCGGTGCGTCTTCGCTAACCGAACTCGAGTTAACTTAAACTCACTATATCTTATATACAATAATGGTCGGAAAAGAAATATATATAGTAGACAAATTTAGAGAGTGTAAAGTGGATAAGACCGATCAGTTACAGCTCTCGAACTTAAGTGTCGTCTTTTTGATCAATCGTCTTGGGTCAGTTCTCTGGGCCATCAACCTGCGTTGACCCCACCTAATTATGCGCAGGACTAATTTGCGGTCCTATGCTGCGCGAAATCATCCCCAAATTCTAACGCAGAGACTAGACTACTGCACTTGACTCTTAGAGCAAGAAGAGAGAGAGGGGGAGGAAATAAATGAAGCGAGAGAGCCACACTCTCACGTCTTAACTCGCTGCTGCACGGTTACAATTTTAACCGAAATTTATATTGATGAAGACAATTAATTCTAATTAAACTACTTAATTAATAATTTACAGATATTCTAAATGAGATTCTAAAAATGACTATTTTCGTTCATGCATGATTATATATAATCATATATGATCATGTATAAACAGATCAAGTTATGTATGATCAGACCTGGCCAATTTTTGGATCTGATCATATATAGACAATTATGCATGATCATATATGATTAGACAAAATATTTTTTCATCGGGTACCCATCCTTCAGGACGTCTGTCAAAAAACTGGTTCTGGAATACAACGACTAACCACAAACGCCTCCACGTGCAATCTGCAATCTTTTTTATCTTTTTGTTTTTATTATCTTAGTGTAGCTATATTACAATCCATCGCTTAAAGCGTTATTTCGCCTGTTATTCCCTTTTCATATTATATGTAAATTGTTATTGTATATTGCCGATTGGCGTTAAATAAATTAATAAATAAATAAGTAAATAATAAAACATACCAAGATATATATGCTCAACATGCATTAAAAAAGTTGTATTGATAAATATATAATTAATATATTGTAGCAATATATTTTTTTTCAATATATTATCATATATTAATACGGCAAAAATACAAATATTATTTTATGTATTGTGCAATATATCACCCCGGAAAAAAATGATCAGACCTGACCATGCCTATTCATGTATGATCAGGCCTGAAATTAGACCTGATCATGCCTGTTCATGTATGATTAGGCGTGAAATTAGACATGATCAGGCCTGATCATACCTGTCCCAGCCTGTTCATGTCTGAAGCGTTGAATACACTCAGGCCTGATCATGTCTGTTCATGCCTGGTCATGTCTGTTCATGTCTATTCATGTCTGAAGCGTTAAATACGCTCATGCCTGATCATGTCTGTCCATGCCTGGTCATGTCTGTTCATGTCTGAAGCGTTAAATACAGTCAGGTCTGATCATGCCTGTTCATACCTGTCCATGCCTGGTCATGTCTGTTCATGTCTATTCATGTCTGAAGCGTTAAATACGCTCATGCCTGATCATGTCTGTTCATGCCTGGTCATGTCTGTTCATGCCTGTTTATGTCTGAAGCGTTAAATATGCTCAGGCCTGATCATACCTGTCCATGCCTGGTCATATATGTTTTATTACTTGAAGTTCATACGAAACTTACTTTCCAACTAAATCTCTTAGGTCAGTGGGTAGCGAGTTACACTTTCAAGCGCAAGGTCCACGGTTCAAATCCTGCACACGCCCGAATTTTTGATTTTTTTATTTTTATAGCAATAATTATATACATGTATAATTGAATATAGTTATACATAATTATATATAATTATATAGGGCCATTTTTTATATATAATTTTTTTACCCGGATGGGCATGAACAGACATGAACATACCTGATCAGACCTGAACATGCCTGATCAGGTCTGGTCAGGCATGGTCATTTTTCATGTCTGATCAGGCCTGAAGACTCATGCCTGTTCATGTCTGATCAGGTCTGATCATTTTTTCCCGGGGATCATTATAATATTCATATATTTTAAAGTCTATTTTTTTACATATAAAGTTTTTTCATGCGGGTTGGCGCTAAAAAATTTTTAATATATTACAGCACTGCCTTGCAACTATTTATAAATATGTGTAAGCATATTACTATTTCAAGCGTATAGGTTAATATATTTTATAATTTAATACACACAAAATATGTAAAAAATGGTCACAGTACTATTTCACGCGTATCGATTAATATATTTTATAACTGGATACACACAAAACATGTGAAAAATGGACACAGTACTATTTCAAGCGTATTGGTTAATATATTTTATGTCAATGATTAATTTTTTTATGCCGTAAGATGGTGGAGACAAATTTGATAGTTTTTTGATATTTTCAACGTCAGAAAGCAATAAATAATCATGGAAATGGATAGCAAAGTCCATGATTATTCTCTTCTATCATCATCTATTCAAAGTAAATAGTTCAAGTTTTCATACTTGATAATAATAATTTCTCATATCCATTGTGATTAAAATATTATTTATTTTTTATTATTTTTATTCTTGATTCGGAGCTTTATTGTCGGGGATATTTTGTCACAAGTATATTTTGACCAAGGATTATTTGTCTGGGGATATTTTGTCGCGGGGATTTTTCGTCGGGGATTTTTTGTCGGGGATATTTTGTCCGGGGACCAAGATGCAGGTGACCATACAAATTAGTAGTATAGCTATAAGTAAAAATAAGAACGTTCATTCAAATTTTAAAATGTTTGATGAGTTTAAAATATTCCAGTACGTTTGTTGAAAATTATACATTTTATAATAAAATATAATTCATTGAATTAAATTAAATAAAAACAATAATTAACAAGTCATAAAAATTAGTAGTAGCTCTAAGTTAAAATACGAACGACCATTAAAATTTTGAAACATTAGATTTGTTTAAAGTATTCCAGTACATTTGTCAAAAAGTACAAATTTTATAATAAACAATAATTCATCGAAGTTTTACTTTGCAGTTTGATTTTATTAATTTATTTAATAAATGTATATTCATTTCTTCAAGTAATTTAGTGTTGATTTATTTAATTTATTTATATTAATTTTAAACACTAGTAAATTTATCATTATCAAGTTATTAGTTTGATTTTATAGTTATAATCATCATTTAGAATATTCTAACGTATAACCTGAAACTTTGAAACGGTCGATGACATTTAAAAAGCCGCTATTTTAGATTAAGCTAGACAATCTTTAGCGAAACTGGCGAGGCGCTAGCTAGGGCCTCGTTTTTGTTTTTACTACTCTCTTAAAATGAACTAGTGAAATTCCACTGATTCAACCAGTGAAATTCATTGGTTCAACCAGTGACTAAAAGCGAAAGTTGAATCAGTGAATGTCTCGCTCACTCGTTTCAACAAGTAAACTAAAAATATGTAAGCGCGCGGGTACAGCAGCATTCTGTACATGAGCATATTCAAGTGTTTTATTGTGTCAATAAGTAAGTAATATTTATTTATTATCTTTATGTAATATTTCAACTAACTTTTATATAACAATAATAATTATATGACACAATTTTTACAGAGTATAAAAATAAATAACTTTGGAGTAACTTCAATAGCTTGGAGCTAATCTCAATCATGAATCACATTTTAAAATTAAATATTCAGCAATTATTGGATTCTTTAAGGCCAATTATTAAGGTAATGACCCTGCTTAAAAAATCCGATAGATTCTTATAGCTGTATGTATAAGGCCATATACTTAACTATAGTACTTCTCATAGAACTCATTCATTCATATAAAATCTCTAAGGGAATTTATAAGAATTTATTGGATTCTATGAGATTTTCTAAACAGGGGATACTCTGACAAAACATGAAGGTGAATTTATAACTTAAATTTAAAATTTTGACTTTTTGATCGTAATAAATTTTGCTAACTAGTAATGTACAATTGTTACTAACACTATTAATAATTATTAAGTTTTAACCCTGATTAAACAAAAGTATTTGAAAGGATTAAAAAAATTTATATCCTTATGAATGCTATCGAATCCTGAAAATATGATTCAGAAGGATTTAACATGATTCAAATTTTTTAATTCTGTTAAATACTATTTAATCCTGAAAACATGATTTAACAGGATTTGAAATGATTTAAACTGTCAAATACTTTTAAATACTTTTTAATCCTAAAAAGATAACGAAATAAAATCATTATTTCAGGATTAAAAAGTATTCGGTAGTATTAGAAATTTCAAATGCTAGTTGAATCCTTTTATATCCTAAAAAGATAACGAAATAAAAATATGATTTCAGGATTAAAAAGTATTCAATAGTATTAGAAATTTTAAATGCTAGTTGAATCCTTTTATATCCTAAAAAGATAACGAAATAAAAATATGATTTCAGGATTAAAAAGTATTCAATAGTATTAGAAATTTTAAATGCTAGTTGAATCCTTTTATATCCTAAAAAGATAACGAAATAAAAATATGTTTTCAGGATTAAAAAGTATTCAATAGTATTAGAAATTTTAAATGCTAGTTGAATCCTTTTATATCCTAAAAAGATAACGAAATAAAAATATGATTTCAGGATTAAAAAGTATTCAATAGTATTAGAAATTTTAAATGCTAGTTGAATCCTTTTATATCCTAAAAAGATAACGAAATATAAAAATTATTTCAGAATTAAAAAGTATTCGGTAGCATAAGAAATTTTAAATACTGGTGAAATCCTTCTATATCCTAAAAAGGTTATGAAATAAAAAAATTATTTCAGGATTAAAAGGTATTCAATAGCATTAAAAATTTCAAATACTGATTAAATTCGTTTATATCCTAAAAAGATAACTGAATGAAAACATTATTTCAGGATTAAAAAGTAATCGGTAGCATTAGAAATTTTAAATTCTAGTTGAATCCTTTCATATCCTAAAAAGATAACGAAATAAAAACATTATTTCAGGATTAAAAAGTATTCGATAGCATTAGAAATTTCAAATACTGGTTAAATTCATTTAAATCCTAAAAAGATAACGAAATATAAAAATTATTTCAGGATTAAAAAGTATTCGGTAGCATAAAAAATTTTAAATACTGGTGAAATTCTTCTATATCCTAAAAAGGTTATGAAATAAAAATATTATTTCAGGATTAAAAAGTATTCGGTAGCATTAGAAATTTCAAATGCTAGTTGAATCCTTTTATATCCTAAAAAGATATTAAAATAAAAACTTTATTTCAGGATTAAAAAGTATTCGATAGCATTAAAAATTTTAAATGCTAGTTGAATCCTTTCATATCCTAAAAAGATAACGAAATAAAAACATTATTTCAGGATTAAAAAGTATTCGATAGCATTAGAAATTTCAAATACTGGTTAAATTCATTTAAATCCTAAAAAGATAACGAAATATAAAAATTATTTCAGGATTAAAAAGTATTCGGTAGCATTAGAAATTTCAAATGCTAGTTGAATCCTTTTATATCCTAAAAAGATTTTAAAATAAAAACTTTATTTCAGGATTAAAAAGTATTCGATAGCATTAGAAATTTTAAATTCTAGTTGAATCCTTTCATATCCTAAAAAGATAACGAAATAAAAACATTATTTCAGGATTAAAAAGTATTCGGTAGCATTAGAAATTTTAAATGCTAGTTAAATCCTTTTATATCCTAAAAAGATAACGAAATAAAAATATTATTTCAGGATTAAAAAGTATTTAATAGCATTAGAAATTTTAAATGCTAGTTAAATCCTTTTATATCCTAAAAAGATAACGAAATAAAAATATTATTTCAGGATTAAAAAGTATTCGGTAGCATTAGAAATTTCAAATGCTAGTTGAATCCTTTTATATCCTAAAAAGATATTAAAATAAAAACTTTATTTCAGGATTAAAAAGTATTCGATAGCATTAAAAATTTTAAATGCTGATTAAATTCGTTTATATCCTAAAAAGATAACGGAATGAAAACATTATTTCAGGATTAAAAAGTAATCGGTAGCATTAGAAATTTTAAATTCTAGTTGAATCCTTTCATATCCTAAAAAGATAACGAAATAAAAACATTATTTCAGGATTAAAAAGTATTCGATAGCATTAGAAATTTCAAATACTGGTTAAATTCATTTAAATCCTAAAAAGATAACGAAATATAAAAATTATTTCAGGATTAAAAAGTATTCGGTAGCATAAAAAATTTTAAATACTGGTGAAATTCTTCTATATCCTAAAAAGGTTATGAAATAAAAATATTATTTCAGGATTAAAAAGTATTCGGTAGCATTAGAAATTTCAAATGCTAGTTGAATCCTTTTATATCCTAAAAAGATATTAAAATAAAAACTTTATTTCAGGATTAAAAAGTATTCGATAGCATTAAAAATTTTAAATGCTAGTTGAATCCTTTCATATCCTAAAAAGATAACGAAATAAAAACATTATTTCAGGATTAAAAAGTATTCGATAGCATTAGAAATTTCAAATACTGGTTAAATTCATTTAAATCCTAAAAAGATAACGAAATATAAAAATTATTTCAGGATTAAAAAGTATTCGGTAGCATTAGAAATTTCAAATGCTAGTTGAATCCTTTTATATCCTAAAAAGATTTTAAAATAAAAACTTTATTTCAGGATTAAAAAGTATTCGATAGCATTAGAAATTTTAAATTCTAGTTGAATCCTTTCATATCCTAAAAAGATAACGAAATAAAAACATTATTTCAGGATTAAAAAGTATTCGGTAGCATTAGAAATTTTAAATGCTAGTTAAATCCTTTTATATCCTAAAAAGATAACGAAATAAAAATATTATTTCAGGATTAAAAAGTATTTAATAGCATTAGAAATTTTAAATGCTAGTTAAATCCTTTTATATCCTAAAAAGATAACGAAATAAAAATATTATTTCAGGATTAAAAAGTATTCGGTAGCATTAGAAATTTCAAATGCTAGTTGAATCGTTTTATATCCTAAAAAGATATTAAAATAAAAACTTTATTTCAGGATTAAAAAGTATTCGATAGCATTAAAAATTTTAAATGCTAGTTGAATCCTTTCATATCCTAAAAAGATAACGAAATAAAAACATTATTTCAGGATTAAAAAGTATTCGATAGCATTAGAAATTTCAAATACTGGTTAAATTCATTTAAATCCTAAAAAGATAACGAAATATAAAAATTATTTCAGGATTAAAAAGTATTCGGTAGCATTAGAAATTTCAAATGCTAGTTGAATCCTTTTATACCCTAAAAAGATTTTAAAATAAAAACTTTATTTCAGGATTAAAAAGTATTCGATAGCATTAAAAATTTTAAATGCTAGTTGAATCCTTTCATATCCTAAAAAGATAACGAAATAAAAACATTATTTCAGGATTAAAAAGTATTCGGTAGCATTAGAAATTTTAAATGCTAGTTAAATCCTTTTATATCCTAAAAAGATAACGAAATAAAAATATTATTTCAGGATTAAAAAGTATTTAATAGCATTAGAAATTTTAAATGCTAGTTAAATCCTTTTATATCCTAAAAAGATAACGAAATAAAAATATGATTTCAGGATTAAAAAGTATTCGGTAGCATTAGAAATTTTAAATGCTAGTTAAATCCTTTCAAATCCTTCTACTCCTTTCGATTATTTTAGTATTAAAAAGTATTTAATATGATTAATCGTGAATTTTAAAAAAGGATTTACAGTATTTAGAAGGATTTGAAAGTATTAAAATTTTAATCCTTTTTAATCCTGTCAAATACATTTTTTTAATCAGGGAAGCCTTACAACTTACTAAATTATAAAATCATAAATGAATTAATTACTAGTTAGATTACATTTGAAAAATTTAGATTAAGTAATAAGCTAAGTTTTAAATACATTCAATAAATATAAATTTTTAAATTTCAATAAATAAAACTCTTTGTTTTATATAAAAAATTTATCTAAATTTTGCAATACTCATTTTTTTTCTCAATTATTAATATTATGCTGGGTTAGTTGATTAATTTCGTTTTCATTTATTTATATATTTTTTTTAGAATCAACTCGATGTTTCAAATTCTTCAGCAAAAAAAGACGCCAACAACATTTTTAAAAACGCTTCGACGTTCCCAAATCCATCTTTACTCCATATTATTGCCGTGAGTGTTAATTAGTTCTAATAATTATTAAATGGTTTAAACTAATAAATTTGTATTTTTAACGGAAGGAACCAATGTTGAAAATTATGTTGAAAACTTAAGAAGCAAAGCGACCACTATTACCCAACCGTTTGTAATTTTAGTAAGTGGTCAAACGGACACGTTTTTTGTCCGTGTCGAAGGACAATTAATTGACTTTTCGTCAAATTGCAAGCCCGTCAATGTCTTCTCAATTTTACATAAATTATTTTATGCGCTTAATTTGAAGTATCCTATCAGTTTAGATAATTTTTGTAATTTCATTTATCAGCAAATTTATAAAATAGCCACAGCCCGTAGTGCTGTCTCTTTTTTCAACATAAAATTAAACAATATAAAAAGCCCATTAAAAATGGAAACAAATTAAATTTTTATAATTCCTAATGAATATTATTTATTTTGACGAGGCAAACAAATAACAAGGGAGTTAGCTAAGATCTACTATGTTAATACATCATATTATGGTTTGTTATCAATAGTATTTAATTGCCAAATGTATATAAGATTTTAATGATTATTATTGTATATTAAAGTAATATATTTGTTTTCAAAGATCGCCTGAAGAAGTAGCAATAAAACCTACGAAACGTTGCGTAAAATAATAATTGGAGTATTAATGTAACACCCTGATCCACTGTCCTCAGAATTGTTACCATTATTATTTGAATTACTGGATCGGAAACTTATACATCATATTATTTATTTTATTGCTGAATAATTCATAATTAAATATAATTGTTATTAAGACTCTTTTAGTTCACTTTGTTTTTAAATAAAAGTTTATAATAAAATAAAATTAATCTAACCGATTTCCTTTATGTTTATATAGTACACTGGCGTACCACTGGTTCAACCAGTGAAATTCACTGGTTGAACCAGTGAGCCAAGCGATCATCTTAGTCCACCGGTTGAATCAGTGAATTTCACTGGAGAATCAGTGAAATTTCACTGGTTCATTTTAAGAGAGTAGGGAAATAAATCGAATTTAATGGTTGAATTGGCGTTCGACGCGGCTTATAAAGTTTTAGAGCCGATTAGATTGAGGAATCAATCCATCAAGTTCATTAAAAATTATCAAAAAAAAAACCATTAAAAAGAAAATATTATTTTTGAAATATCTCCGAACATACCGTACCGATTATACTCAATTTCTAAAAAATTGTTGGAATAAATGAGACGCTTCAAACGCTACCTCAAAAAACCAAATCGGTTCATCCGTTCAAAAGTTACAGAATATTTACATACGTACGTACATACGTCCACACATACACATACATCCACTCGGACGTTATCTTGAGATTAGTCAGAATAGCTTTCTAGAACCTCAAAACGTTAAGATCTGTTAGAAATTCAATTTTCGAAAATCGGACCGAAACCAATAACTTCCCACTTTTTTTGAAAATTTTCATTTTTCATAGCGGGAAGTTAAAAATATACCAACGATCGGCACTGTTCTACTCTCTGACTACATCTTTCAAACAGATAAGAACTGATAGATGTCAACTAGCGTACAGAAATTTTAAAAAGCGTTATAGCGATAAGATAGAGTGGATAGAACAAGTCTGGGGAGCTGTGAAGTTTCAACAATAATACATCAAACCGGCGTTGCGCTTGAAATATGAAAGATATAAAAATGAACCATCATATCATAACTATGATAATTTCTTTTTGAATTCATGAGTAATGAATAAATACACAAAAAATTACCTTTCATGGACGTTATTTCAGCTTTAATAACAGCATGAGTTTCACTTAATTGTTGTCTATAAATACAATTTTGCGATGGCAACGCTACAACTCTAGCTTGTTTTTCAGATATCAAAACAACAAATTGACGATCATCACAACCTTCTCCTGTCGTATTTGATGTTTGCGCATACAACAATGGTGACATTCGGCTATTTGATTTAGCACCACGATTACGTTCTTTACCCTCAATATTTTCATCTTTCCATGACTCGTAAGAATATGGTATCAATGTACCATTACAATCCAAAAATGATATTGTTAAAATACAACCTTTTAATTTGAACGTTAAGCCATCTAAATAAATATATAAATAAAATGTCATAATAATAACATAGTTATTAAAAATTTATAATAAATTTTACATACTAGATGTAGAAATAATCACAGGCTGTGTTTGACGATCTTCATGAACTGGTAAATTAAATACAACAGTTTGTATTGAACCCAATGATGTACCAATCCATAGTGTTGGTAATACACTAATATCTTTAACATAAATTTATCTGTATTGAGAAAGTAAAAATTGAATATTCGAAAATAAAATAAATATTGTATTAAAGTCAACATATCAATTACAACTTCAAAAGTCAAATCAAAATATTAGAACTCAATCAAATATTTTATATATAGATTCCTTTGTCAAATATCGAATTTTGAAGAACAATTTAAAAATGAGATTCAAACGAGGTTCACTCACTGTCAATGTTAATAAAAAAATATTAGATTTAGTCGATAGATAATTTTTCATCCATGATAAGTACTAATTTGGTGCTCGCTGTTTCGGTCAGTAATTATCTGTTTACTAATTTTAATGTTGTCACATTAGGCTTACTCACTTTGATATCGATTGCGAGCGGTAATCGCGATAACTCAGATTACCAGACTTTCTTAGTAAAAAGTTGTAATTCAGTAGTTCCGATTTATTTGACTTCAAGTTTCTATGAACTTGCGACTTTCCAACTTCCAAAGATAGTACGAGTACAACTTGAACTATAAGTTGGCGTCGATCTACTTCTGCTATCTAAAGGCAAGTTAACTGAGAAAATTACTATCAAGCTGCTTACAAAAAACTTAAAAAACAAGTCACTTTCAACTCGACAACCAACTTAGCTCAACTAGCGGGCACACCAGCTCAATGCAGTTAAAACGAGAGCCGAATTATGTTAGTATGTACAATTCGTCCAGTCGTCAATTATCTAATTTCACGGGCAATCGATAACTTACTACCCATATTGCTAAATATATTACATACGATGACTAAAAATATTACTTATATGATCACACAGTTTTGATAAATATTTTTGACTTTTTTTTTTTGAAAATTTGATCTTACAAAAAGATAAATTAGTTATTTATACAAACAAAACTACATCAACACATAAAAAACAGTTAACTTGAATCAAGGAAAATATTCTTGATTCAAGAAATTTTTTTTGATCGATTCGGAATTTTTTGGAGCAAGAAAATTTTTTCCTTGGGCCAAGAAATTTTTTCTTAGCCCAAGTTAACTTTTTTTCGTTCAAAACTTTGTTTTTTTGGAGTAAGAAATTTTTTTTCTTGGGGCAAGAAAAAGTTTTTTGGCCGAAGTTAAACTTTTTTTCGTTCAAAACGTTGATTTTTGGCAAGAAATGACTTATTTTCTTTAGCCAAGAATTTTTTTTCTTAAACCAAGAAATTTCCAATTTCGCTTTAAAAATAAATTTTTTTGGAGCAAGAGAATTTACTGTCTTGAACCAAAAAAAAGTTTTTGAATCAAGTGTTTTACTTTTATTGAATCAAGAAAGAAAATTCGGAAGACAGTATTTTTCTTGAATCAAGTTAACTGTTTTTTCTGTGAATGATTACGGTTCGTCAATTTTTTGGATAATACAACATACAAAGATTTTAATAAGAAACAATTGAAGCCCGATATTGTCGATCCATTATTCCATTGATTTTAAATAAACGATTTTAATCTAACTAAATTTAGATCTAAATTTTATCACGAAACTTAGATCGTGACACAAACATGACTTTCATCATGAATTCATCCCAACTACTTTAATCGCAACAACATTATGACTTAATCCAATTTTTATTAAAATGATCCGAAGTTTATTTCAAACACGTGATAAATTATTTTCACAATTGATACTGACTTGCTAGACAGAAAGAATTTATTGAAACTTGTTGAAATAAAAAATTTGACAAAACGCACAGTACGGTAAAAATTAAGTCGTTTGCCTGATTAAGAAAAATGATTTAATCCATCTTAAGTGTATATCTATATAATAGTCGATTCAAATTGTTTTAAATAATTTCAAATGGTTTTTAATCATTTTAAATAATTTTTCTCAATCAGGGTTTTCTAAATGTCATTACAAGCCCATTTCAAATACTTAATAAATTGATTGTAGAATCGATCTGGATTTAATAGACAAAAAGTTATAAGCGCGAATTCACAATGAAAGTCATATTTGCATCACGATCTGAATTTCGTGATGAAATATAGAACTGAATTAATTATGAACGAAAATTTTTTTTACCCGGAGTATAAATCTTTGTAAACACGATAACTCTCAAAAACATAATTGATCGGCCTAATTTTTTTTTATTGGCTTTGTATTTTTTGTAACAATAACCTTTTTGAAAAGCATTACTCACATTCTATTTGTTTAATCGTAATGAATAAAAAATTTAAAACTGATAAGTCATAAAAAATTATGATCCTATTTTTATTTGTTCACTTCACCAACTGCTGGCAACAGCACTAGTGTGGAAAGACGTCCATTGGACAGGTTCCAATTGGAAAAGTAACCGATAGGACATATCCCAATAACCCAGATCCCTATTACCTGAATTACCAATTACTGATAATCTCGATGACCCAAATTTCCAATCACCTAAAATCCCGATCACCAGTAATTTCAGGTACCAATGCTACCAATTACCCAAATTTCCAATAATCCAAAATTTCGATAGCTTAATTTTTCGTTAACCAGAAACATTTGTGACAAGACATTCCGATTGGACAGGTTTCGTAGGCTCAAAGTCAATTTCTTTGTTACATAACGAAGAAATCCTCTTTGAGCTTTTTTATATAACAAAAAAATTGACTTTGAGCTTACGAAACCTGTCCAATCGGAATGTCTTGTCATCAATGTTTTTGGTTAACGAAAAATTAAGCTATTGAAATTTTGGATTATTGGAAATTTGGGTAATTGGTATTATTGGTAATTGAAATTACTGGTGATCGGGATTCTAGGTGATTGGAAATTCGGGTTATCGGGATTATTAGTAATTGGTAATTCAGGTAATAGGGATCTGGGTTATTGGGATATGTCCTATCAGTTACTTTTCCAATTGGAAATTGTCCAATGGACGTCTTCCCACTAGTGTAACAGCGGGATTAAAAAAAAAAGCAACACCTAACGAAAAAGGCGACAACTAAGATCAGAATGGAACGTCACGGTAACGGTGAATCTGCTTTAGAGGTGACGAACAGATTTAACTGTATTTCATGACGTATTCAAGCTACTACCTAAATATAATTCGGGCTGCTGAGAATTATTTTGTATAATTTATTGTTTCTATCAAATCGAACTTCTTTATCGAGTTTTACGAAAAGTATTAAAATATATTTCATATGAGTGCGATTGTGAATATACTCCGAGCTGACAGGTTATGCTATGATTTCTCACTTGTTAATTAAGAATTCTTGCCATTAACACATGCGCAATTTGATCAATCATATGAATTCCGTAAAGTTAAATATTCTGAAAAAAATATGGTTGTCGTTTTTTACACTAACTGGCATAGTGAAGTTAGATTAAATTACGAACTGTACATTTATTTTTTTTTTTATAAAACTGAGCATTCACAAAGAAATTGATAGAAAATTATTGAAAAAAAAAAAAAACGAAATTATGTTCGTCGTTCAAAATTTAATTTTTACAATGAGTAACTTTGATTAACTCGTGTACAGCGAGTAAACCTCTTCAGTAATAATTAATGTGAAACGAGTACAACATAAAAATTAATACTTATTTAGTTTATTACCAAAATTACCGGGTTTTTTTATGTAACAATCGGCAAATGTAAGGCAGCTGATGGTTTCTGTTGAAATATTTTCAAGTGATGACATACTTGAACTTCTTGAACGTTGGAATGTACTGTCGAATTTATCTGCACGGCCAGCATTCCGAAAAATAAATTTGTATATTTTATTCAGTCCTGATGATGTTTTTTCAGTCTACGATTATACAAAAATACGTGCACAAAAAAAAAATAAAAGACAAAAAGAAAAATACAACTCGATCATACCAAAAATGAACTGAAATTTCTTTATTTTAATTTAACAATAACTAAAAAATATTTTATATTTCGTGATATAATATGAAGATAATTTTTTCTGTTTAAAAAAATTATTTTGTGTAATAGCACAATGACAACAACAATAATAATGCGTCTATTTTTTGTGTATTTTTTACTAAGAAAAAAATTATTTTACTTTGCATTGCGAGACAATAAATTGTTTTCATAATTAATTAATTCTTGTAATTGAGTAACTACCCATTTTTCTGTAGTCGATGATTAAGGCATTTAATTTTCACGCGAGACTTATTGCATGCACATGCGATAAAATAATTAACTTTTAATTTCACCATAAAATTTCTGTATTTATTCATTTTCATTTCGATTTGCGGAAACTATGCTATAATGATCTTAACTTGTTAAGATAAAAAACAGATAAAAATATATTTTTTTAGTGATCTTTAAATTGTTGAGAGATATGAGTTAAAAAAAAAATTTCAATCAAGTTATCTAAAAAGTACGGATTCAACACGAATTATACTGAAAGTAGCTAAGCAGATAGTGTGCTTATAAATTATAAAAAAAAAAAATGTTAGTCTGAAAAAACGTATAAGAACAAATTATTCGTAGTTATACCAACATGTAAAAACCTTTTATTGACGGTATGTTATATCATCAAACTAAATTTCTGAAATAAAACTCAACAACCTATCCAGGATAAAGATTTTTTTTACTTTTTTAAGATATATTTTATGACGACATTATATGAATTATATTTAGTTTTGTTCAAATTTACAAGTTACTTAAAGAAAAAATATTAAGTCAATCATAGAACTTTCTGAAATGTCGTGAGTACCCTAAACATTACTTTATTTCAAAAATATTCTCAAAGCAAAAAAATTTTTTTAAATTTAAAGTTGTCTGCGACGTCATGTAAATTCTAAATTTTTCGAACTATTCAATGTAAGAAAAATTTCTAAAACAGTATAAATCCATAATTCTATTTACCAACAAAAAAAATCATACCCTTAACAACAATGTCAGAGCCAATTTTAAAAACACACCTAGCCAAACAAGATAGAATTGTGCGATCTAGATTAAGATTGATCAGTGGTGCAATGACACAACATGGCTGATAGTATTCATATTTAAGAAGATAAAGAGCGTATGTAAAACACATAAAAGTTAACAAGAAGGAGAATAACAAGAATAGCAAGAATAAGAATAACAGAAGGAAGACATGTGAGCTTTAAACCGCGAAGCAACTGAATGAACATATTGTTTGAAGCGTATAATGCAGGGAGCCTGGATAGATATGTGTTAACATCATTATAAATTGATGGTAACAAATTATAAATTGGTAAATCAGCCCATGAATAATATAAGATAATCTGAGTTAGATTCTTCTAGAAGTGCTTTCTTTTGCTTTCTTCATAGCTAAATGAATTTGTAAAGACTTTAGATAGTGAGTTTAATTTTTAAATTGTTTGAAAAATACCAAAGCTGCTATACTGTCTGACGTTGTTGAGAATCGATTGGGAAGCCGTTGAAGTTTGACTAGCAGATGTTAAATTACGACTTTCACCATGACTATGTTGAACTGACGTTGATGATAAACCAGCCGTTAAATCTGTCTCGTAGTTAGTTACTGATGTACTTAAACATTTTTGTAATTTTCTAATTCCATGGGTGGTACGCGATTGATGATGGTGTTGATGATGATGATGAAGGGAATGATGACGCGATTCCATTGGAGATTTACGAAACATATTCGATAATCCAGTATCATCATTAACTAATAATGAAGATGTTGATCCAGAATCGATTGCCAATGTACGATTATTAGTCGATTGAGTAATACCATCATTACTATCACTATTATTATCCCCACATTTTTCAACGCTGACACTCATTATATGTCTTGTTGTTGTAGGTGACACGCACATCCCGTTCATCTACAAATCAGCCAAATTTATTTATAACAGTCAAAATCTAATCTGTTGATTGGCTATTTTTTTTTTCTATTTTTGGTTATGAAAGTTGTAGTTCTATAATGGCATCAAATAAACTTTTCAAAAAATAAAATTTAGCTCAAAACAAAAGTCATGGTTTGTAGTTAACAACAACTGAATTTAATGTTTTTTTTTTTTTTTTTGCATTATTAATGAAGAATAAGTAAGATACTAGAAAGAAAAAACAAAAGTCAAATAAAACCTTAATTTTGAAAAAAAATTTTCCCATACAAATTAATAGTATTTTATATATATAGAATGAATGGGGATAACATCCAAAATGTGGAAATTGACATCCAACCCACAGGCGAGTATATTACATACGAGAATATTATACTCATTTTTAATAGATGGGAATCTGTTTTTGTACAAAATTCTCAAAGAATCATTAATAGCGTGGTTATACAGGGCAAATTGGTGCATACACTATTCAGAAATTTTAATTTCTTTGACACACTAGTATTGCACTGTATTTGTCTTAAGAATAAGAAAGGTCATTAAGTGAATGTAACTGTTATAAGGTCTTCGGTAGATGATATAAGTTATATCCATATTAAAGACAACCGACTTCTTTGGACTTGTTTTCAGATAGCTTTAAAAACAGAGGACTTATGGCGCTAATAAATTAGGATAATTAACTCGCCTTAGCAGATGTGAATCACGTTGAATCACTATGAATTACAGTCAAGCGGTAAATCACAGTGCTCTACTGTAAATCAGAATGATTTCACGGTGAATCACCGTAAAATTGCAAAATTCTTAAATGTAGATTTACCGTGATTTGGTGAATGGCTGGATATCACCGTGATATTATGATATTCAAAAAATACGATTCACGGTGCTCATTTGTGATTTCACACGAAACGACCTTTTTTTTGAACCAACTCACCATAATTTTTCTTAAGAATCACTGTTTATTCAATTCTGACCATTAGGTTATCAAATATGCGAAAATAACACTAAGATCAAGGTGATATCACAGTGTGAGCGCATGGTAATTGAACTCGATGTATGGTGAGTCATGGTATTTTTAGGAAAATCAAAATGACCCAGGGTGATTGTCCACGGTGATTCACAGTAAATTAGATCCAACATGATCTTTTTATTATCATCTGTGCAAAACGAAATATTTTAAGATGCCCTCTGTCAACATTTTTCTATATTATTTGCGTTGAAACAGCAAGTTTTAAAGTCCTTTTAGCCAAAACAACAAAATTTCAGCTGAATGCGAATTAGCAATCTCTAGGGATGAAAATACGCTTTTTTTCTGCCCACTGCATTAGTTTCTGAATTTATTTCAGCTCGTAATAATTCCATTCATTATTTATATACCTCATTTGAAACATCTAATATCATGGTTGAAATATGCGCTAGTCATCTGTAATTGTCTCGTTTCAACTGGCTGCAAGTATTGAAATTCAAAGCTTCGTCGCAGATGATGTGAAAAATAAAATGTGTGGCATGGGATGAAATATGATTTTAGATTTGACGTAATGGGCAGTCAAGCTTAGCTTCATCTAAAATCAAATTCGATTAATCCCTGCTATGTAATATACACTATACCGGTTTTTCTCTGAGCATGATGTACAAAAACAATTTTATGAACTTGATGTTTTCTTGTATTCATTCAAATGAGGTAGAAACGTAAACTTATTTTTACTTTTGAAATTAAAAAGAAAAACATAAATAATAAATAATCCTAATAATTAAAACTTTGATCGACTTTTTGTTTATCATTTAATCGATACAATTTGTGAAATTTTTTTTTCACTCAAGTTCCAGATTTCTTAAATTGCGATTAATTAATCAATCACAAATATTTTTATCTATTCATTCACATTTTTTGATACGAATTATCAAAACTTTGGAGTTACGAATCCTACTTAATGTCTCGCATAAAAAATTTATTCCACATATTATTCATTCATTAATTTATATTAATTTTAACAACATAATGCAGAGTCTTAAATAATATCAGTCAATCATGATTTGAAACGGAGAAATGTAATCTGCAAAAATATATGGGTCATTCCATATCAATTCAACGACGTTTTCCCGTTGCACGAAAAATTAATTTTATAACTAAAAATTGCCAAAAAAGTATTAAAATATTTTTATTTTCTGTTTTAAAATTTTTTTTCAGAAAGAGCGTTGAAAACAAAAAAAAAGATCCCCCATGAAGTGAGATTATCATAATTATAATCAAAGATATACACTTATTTAGCAAAAATCAACAACTCCGGAATGGGTGGAAATAAAGAGCTAAAAATTTAGCTGGAGACTTTTTCCTATATGTATGAAAACCTATTAAAAAACCAAAAAATCGAAGAGGGTCACCCTCGCAACATCGTTGAATTGATATGAAATGACCCATATACTATTGTTTGATGAATAATTATAATATGTACTAAGGTTATATTAATAATAATCTTTGAAGTAAAATAATTATCGTTAATGATAATAACGGATTATCAGTGAAATTTTTTTAAGAGCAAAAAGTTATTTACAAAAAGAAATAAATTTTCTACCCCTGTATCTAATTTTAAGTCATTAATATTCATTTTAAATGAACGATTTTTTACATAAATAACGATGATGCTGACATTATTATTGTTATTAAACCATAAATGCTATTACGTGCAGACGAAAGCCTTTACTCATTTTTTTATTCATTACCAAGAGAAATATTAATTGACAATTGATTTTTTAATTACAACTGTTAAGGAGATCTTAATAATTTGACTAAATTAGTAAAGTTAAAAAAATATTTAAAAATTAAATTTCCGTACTATGCTTAATTAACCAGCCTAAAAAAATTCTCGACAAAAAAAGCCGTAGCATCTAAAACCTTAGTAATATATAAGAATGAAGCTTAATGAAGAATATGGTGATGTCTTATACTGAAAGTTTAAGACGGAGATATTAGTCAATTTCAATATAGTTGAAATTAATATATTGTACCTTAATCTAGTAATTATTATATACTAAAGTCGTTTAGTTGAGGTCGCTTTGTTTTGAGTTATTTTGGTACGGAACCTAAATGGCGAATTTTTTATTAATGTGATTAAGTAATTGCATATTCCATTTGTCTCATCATCTACACTAACGCAAAAAATTGAAGGAACAGAAAATTTTTTGAAATTTTTTAGTGACTTTTGCAAGGCTGTTATTTTGTGAAAAATAATCATATCGAGATTTTAAAAAAAGCGTTTTATAGCTTGAAATCTCTAGTTTTGGTGAAGTTTCATTAAAATTATTTTAGAGCTATGGCTATTGCGCAAACATGAGAAATACCGCGAGACAAAAAAATTTCCAAATTTTTTTTTTTTTTTCAAAGAGCCCACGGGCCATAGAAAAATTTTCTCAGCTAAACCAATGCATAGGTCGTTTAGCAAATTTATTCAGCTTTAATTCAGATTTTTTTTGTATCTTTGTAGGACAATTTGTCGCAGAGATATCAGACTACAAATGAAAAAAGATTCTTTTGGCTTTGATTATCGATATCTCAGCTACCAGTAATGCTACCGATATCTCAGCTACCAATAATGGCACGGTAAATTAAAGGGCGGCGTTAAAAACTTGAATAATTCCCGACTAGACCCTTTCATTATTTTTTGAAAAAAAATTTTTTTTTATCTTTAACATCCATTAGACCCGACTAGGAATTTTGGTGATGCTTGCCGAAAAATCAGTTTGGCCCGAACTAGGCTTGCCTAAGTAAGGCAAGCCTGATTCGTATCTAATTAGATTTTCATAAGGCAAAACGAACATTGGCATGCCAAAAAAATTCCAGATTCGATTGTGATCACGAAACTCTGTGGCATTGCCGAAGTACGGCATACTATTGGAATTCCTGACTGGTAGGTAGCAATGGTAACCTGAAGTTTGCCGAAAATTGGTATGCCGAAGTTAGACCAAACTAGGGAAGTCTGTGGCAAGGCCACACTCAGCCCTAACATTGGAATTCCTGACTGGTAGGTGGCAATCGTAACTAGACTATATATATCCCGACTGTAATTCCAGTGCGGCATGTCAAAAATCCGATTCGGGACGAATGAGGCTTTTCGAAATACGGCAAACCTAATTTGAACCTTGTCTGTTTCTTATCAGGAAAGTTGAAACTGAATATACCAACACTTTTCAAAACTTGGTTGTTATTAGGAGTTTCTGGTTGGGCGTAAGTTCAGTGTATCTTTGGAATTCCTGACTAAAACACAATGATGATGACTAAAGACTTGCCAAAGCTAGGTATGTCAAATTTGGCTGTTATTTGGAGAGTCTTCGTCATTGCTTATGTTAGGTATATCTTTGGAATTTCTGATTGGTACCGAACAATATTTAAATAGCATAAATAAACTTAGGAGCCACAATCGGTAGTGTAGTGTAGTCGTTAAAGCGTCGGTCTTTCGTGCGTAGGGTTCCGGGTTCGAATCCCACGATATCGGTCCTTGATAAGTTTCCCGTTTTT
This sequence comes from Microplitis mediator, assembly GCF_029852145.1. NCBI lineage: Eukaryota > Metazoa > Arthropoda > Insecta > Hymenoptera > Braconidae > Microplitis > Microplitis mediator. The sequence continues at coordinate 11,409,209 of NC_079979.1, forward strand.
CCTCAAATAAAAAATTTCTAATTTGATTGGACATTGAAATAAACATATCTGATGGTAACTGCCCTGCAAAAATAATTTTAAACGATGAAAAAAAAAAAAAAAAAAAAAATTTTAATTTAGTTAAGCAAAATTATATGGTCATTACAGTCATACATGATCATATATTGCCAATTTCTATGTATAAGCATAGGGCTTGTATACGATGCGAGCCTTATGCGGTTGCCTCATTTGGCGCGAGCTCGGTTTATGCTACCATCAGCAAGTATGGTTTCCAAACCGCTGCCTAAGAAGGAAGCCAAATTAGGCAGTGCCTCGCAACTGCGTTACTTTCGGGATCTCGAACTAGTTTGGTTGCCTCATTTGGCGCAAGTCTGGAATTTGGCATGCCTTATTCGGGCCTAATCACTGCCTAACTAAAATTTCTTGTCGGGGTAGTAAATGCAAAAAAATGACTTTTTTTAGTTTTTCAGTAAATCAACCACTACTATGTAAATATCGATGAAAAGACTAATGTTACCGTTTTTTTTAGGTTAATGTACCCCGAATAACCTTGTAAATTTTTCAATTGATCTATCGAACCGTTTTTCGGGGGTTATCGATCAAAGTTTTGCTAAACAATGAAAGAAACGAGTTTTGTTCCTTTAATTGTGTAATTATCATCAAAATGAAAAAATGTTTTTTTCTTTATTTTTCTTCCATTTATGCGTTAGTTCCTCAGTAAATATGAGAAATATGAAAAAAGAAAAAAATGAAATCTCCAGAAAATGTCTAAAAAAATCGGTCTATCGCTTGATCCTGCGGGCCAGTCCCAAAACTTCCCGCTGTTTTCCTCCTTGAGTTCGAAAACATTGATGTGAATACATTTTTGAGCTCTTCGAGCTCGAAAATGCTTCTGTATGCCATTGTTTTCGAAAAAAAAAACGTTTTTTACCATTTTTTTCTCCAACGATATCTCTCGAACGAATTGATCGATTAAGACGGTTGAGGGGGCAATTGACGCGTTTTATTGAGTTCTAAAGCTGATCAGATTTCGAATTGATTTATCTAGTTATTTTTGATAAATTTCAAAAAAACTTTTTTGTAATTCTTTCGTAAACGGCTTCTCTTGAACGAATAAATCGATTTCGATGGTTGAAGTGGCATTCGACGCGGCTTATGAAGTTTTAGAACTTATTAGATTTTAGAATCAATCTATCGAGCACATTACAAGTGTAACGGGGTGAAATTTGTTTCTTTCAAATTCAAATTCAAATTCGACTCGCGCCAAAACGAGAGCGACCTCCTCCTACAACAACGGCCGATAACCTAACAATCTACTCATCGCCGGGGTCACTGCTGTCGAGTTTTGGGGCAGTTTGTTTTTATAGACGTTGGCCAGCCTGCGAGTGAGGGGTTCGAGGCTCGGCGTTTTGCGAGCGGCGTTCTCTTGGTTCTTGGCGTTCATCAACGACGGACGCAATTCCCGCACTGCTATATATCTATCTATAAAATTACATTACAACATCCAGTATCAAATATACACATATACGCCATTTGCCAAGAGCGCATAAACCCACTGGTGAGTGGAAGCTTATTTCAGTTTATAATAAATTACTTGGAATATTGAAGAATTGGTTGGAAGTAGATTTGGGACCTCGTGAAGGAGGATTGTATTTGAGGAGGTTAAAGGACTGGAGGATTGTTGGAGTTTGTTGGAGAGGAGAGGATCGGCAGAGGTCAAAGGAGAATCGTTGGAGTTTGATAGTGTTGAAGTGAGTGGAGTTTTGCCTTGTTGAAAATCGATTGTAAAGCTTGTTATTTATAAAATTGTTAATTGAGTCATTTATGAAATTGTTAATAGAGTCACTTATAAAATTGTGATAGTAGAGTCATTTATAAAATTGTACAGTAGAGTCAGTTATAAATTTTGTCATAGTAGAGTCAGTTATAAATTTTTGTCAAATCGAGTCTGTCGTAGTTTATATAAATTAGAGTCACATCATTGCATCAGCCATTTGTAAAAATTGTTCACGTCCATATAAAATTTGTAAGACGACCTCGTCTTGAATAAACGCCAGACTAATTAATTTACATAATCTGCATATTAATTAATTTCATAAACATTTCCCCTACAAGTATAAGTTACGACAAATTTCTCTCTTCTAAACTTTGATTCACTGCGTGGTTCAGTCGGGGCTTACCTTCACCTTAAGGTACTGAGACAGTCAGACAGGTTTCGCAAAACACCTCAAGTTTTTCACATGTGTGGGACACTTATTATATTGAGACCACAATCAAAATTAATATAATAAGCACACCCATTACACAAGTTATTTAAAAAAAAATTTTTTTTTTAATGTTATTTTTGGAATATCTCCGAACGCACCTTACCGATCAAGCTCAAATATTTACAACTTCTAGAAATTAACATGCCGCGTCGAATGCGACCTTGACGATCAAAATCGGTTCATCCGTTCAAAAGTTACATATATTTATATATTTACGTACGTACATGCACACATACATACACTCGGACATCATGTTGGAATTAGTCAGAATAGCTTCCTAGAACCTCAAAACGTCAAGATCTGATTGAAATTCGATTTTCGAAAATCGAACCGAAACCAATAACTTCCCGAATTTTCGAAAATTTTCAATTTTTGTAGTAGGAAATTAAAAACAATTAAATTATTATCTTCCTGCTAAAAAAATTGACAATTAAAAAAAAAAAAAAGGGAACTTATTGGTTTCGGTCCGATTTTGGAAAACCGAATTTTCAATAGATCTTGACGTTTCGACGTTCTCGGAAGCTATTCTGACTATTTTCAAGACGATGACCGAGTGTATGAATGTGTATGTAAATATTCTGTAACTTTTGAACGGATGAACCGATGATGATCTCTAAGGTGGCATTTGCCGCTGCTTATTAATTCCTTCAAGTTGTAAAAAATTGAGCTTGATCGGTTGAGTGCATTTGGAGATACTCCAAAAATAAAATTTTTTCAAATAACTTGTAATGTGCTCGATAAATTGATTCCAAAATCTCATCAGCTTTAGAACTTTATAAACCGCGTCAAATGCCACTTCAACAATCAAAATCGGTTTATTCGTCCAAGCAAAACTGCTGTCAAAAAAATTGGGAAAAAAAATTTTTTTTTAATTTTTTAAATTTCTCAAAAATAACTAGATAAATCAATTCCAAAATCTAATCAGCTCTAGAACTCAATAAAACACGTCGATCGTCGCCTCAACCATTTCAATCACTTGATTCGTTCGAGAAATATCGTCTGAGAAAAAAATGGTAGAAAAAGGTTTTTCGCGAATATCTTTAAAACGACTGAACTAATCATTTCCAAAATTTAATTGGCTCGGAAACTCAGTAAAACGCGCTGATTGTTACATTTAACATCAAAATTCGTAAATTAGTTGAAAAGATGTCGACGACGAAGAGTTAAAAAAATAACGTTTTATGTTATTTTCTCCGGATAAATCATGATATAATGTATTATAATATGTTTGCGGTTGAAAAGCTCATAAAAAAACAATGGCATCCAAGAGTATTTTCGAGATCGAAGAGCTTGAAAATGTATTCACGATAATGTTTTCGAGTTCAAGTAGCTCGAAAACAGCGGGAAGTTTTGGGGCTGGCCCGCAGGAACAACCGTTGCCCAAATTTTTTTTTCGTGTTCGAATTTTTAGGTAGATTTTTTTAAATACCTATAGGTATTTTATTTGTCCTCATGGTCGATTTTTCAAGAAATTTTGTCATAGCCTATCATAATTGGCTGAGTCGAGTTCAAAAATACCATTCATTGAAAAATTTTTATATGTATATAAATATTAGGGTGCTTCAAAAAAAAACTTTAATTTTTTTTTATCTTACCCCCTAAAACGTTAGTGGTTGCCGAGAAAAAAAATCCTCCCAAAAGCTAGGCTCTTTAGCTCAACTCTAAGAGGTCGCTATTTTAATTTTAATTTTCCATCTGATTAACATGTAAAAATTTATTTTTTTATTCAAAGTGTAATTACTCGTAAGCTGCTCAATATTTTTTAAATTTATACATTAGACTGGCCCAAAAAAATTGACTATTTTTTTTTCTTAGCTACATCGAGAATATTATTCAGAATGATGAAAAAAAAATTTTATGAAAGTTTGAGCCCTTAATATTAATTTTAAGAGGTCAATCATCGCTGTTTTTAATTTTAATTCATAATTTGATGTTTTACGTCAAAACTGCTAAAACATTGGAGTAAAAACAATTCATTTCCACTTATTCTTATGTAAAATTGAAATCCCTACAAGAAAGGTCTGATTGGAAATTTTCGTCAGACAAGCCGTTTTCGATTAATTAAGCTTAAGAAATTGAAATATTTTTTCGATTTAACATTTTTACTTTTGAATTTTGTAACTGACGAATCAATATATATCTAAAAAAGACCATGACAAATTTTTGAAGGAAATTTGATGTTCTACAAAAAAGGTTTCTTTACATTTCTTGCTAAATTCACTCCTTCGAAAGTTATTTGAAGTTGAGGTTGAGTCAAAACGATTTTAATAACCTGAATAACTTTCGAAGGAGTGAATTTAGCAAAAAATGTTGAGAAACCTTTTTTGTAGAGCATTAAATTTCTTTCAAAAACCGATCATGGTTTTTCTAAGATATTTATTGATTCGTCAGTTACAAAATTCAAAAGTAAAAATGTTAAATCGAAAAATATGTAAATTTATTAAGCTTAATTAATCGGAAACGGCTTGTCTGACGAAAATTTTCAATCAGAACTTTTTGTAGGGAATTTAATTTTACATAAGAATAAGTAGAAATGAATTGTTTTTACTCCAATGTTTGAGCAGTTCTGACGTAAAACATCAAATTATGAATTAAAATTAAAAACAGCGATAATAGACCTCTTAAAATTAATATTAAGGGCTCAAACTTGTCATAAATTTTTTTTTATCATTCTGAATAATATTCTCGATGTAGCTAAGAAAAAAAAAATAATCAATTTTTTTGGCCCAGTCTATTATACATAGATCTTCAAAGTTGATTCTCAAGCTTTCCAAAACCCTGTGACAAGTCATAATTATTCCCAATTGAAGCTAGCAAAAAAAAATCGAAAATTAACAATTTCATTTTGAAATACAAAATCGATACTTTTCAGATGGCTTCAATTGACATTTGAATAATGGTAATTATGACTTGTCATAGGGTTTTAGAAAGCTTGATGACTCAAATTTAAAGGTATATGTATAAATTTCAAAAATATTGAGCAGCGAACAAGTAATTACACTTTGAGTGAAAAAATGAATTTTTACATGTTAATCAGATAGAAAATTAAAATTGAAATAGAGACCTCTTAGAGTTGAGCTAGAGAGCCCATCTTTTGGGAGGATTATTTTCTAGGCAACCACTAATGTTTAAGGGGGTAAGAGCGAAAAAAAAAAAATAAAATCGATCTTAAAATCGATCAGAAGACTATTTTTTTTATGAGCATGACATTAAAATAAAAATAACTAGAAAACAATGCGGAATTCGAAAAAACTTTATTTGAAATAACTTCTAGGGAATAAAATTGTCTACAAAAAAAGTCCAATGATATTTTGTCATAGGTCTGATAGTTTCGCCGGAAAAGTAAGAAAATCTCAAAATTTAATATGAATTCGACTTCAACCTCAAATAACTTTTGAACAAATAAATTCCTCAAAAAATGATAAGAACCTTTTTTTGTAGAGCATTCAATTTCCTACAAAAATATGCCTGCCAATTATTCCTATGACGCATCGTTAGCTACTTATAAAAATCAGAAGACGTAATAAAAATTTTTTCCATGTTATTCTTATGGAAAATAGAAAAGTGCGATGAGGAACCTCTTAATGTTAATATTAAGAGCTCTAATTTTCACAGGCGTCATTTTTTATCTAAATGACACTTTTGAACCTGTTTCCGAGAAAAAAAAAAATTTGTTATTTTTTGGATCACCCTAATATATATATGTGAGCGTGGCGGCGCGAGTCAGCCGTGTCTCTGTACCAGTGTCGTATGCCTCTTTAACCTCTCACGTATTTAAACTTATTAATAATAGTTAAATATAAATTATAACTGGTATTTACTCATTTTTTTATTAATCTATCATCATTCTTTACCAATTCCATGAGAAATCTTTGAGCTTAATATTAATTTTTGCATTTTTAATTATCTCAATATTTGTTTGCGCCGTTTTTGATAATTTTAATGAATTTATAAATCTCGAACTTTTTATGAATTGTGTAATTTTTCATCAATACATATTTTGTTAAGTATGTATATTTTCGTTTCTAACCCCGTTTCCTAATTCGAAATTTTATTAATACGCAATCAAATTATTATTGCGCTCATAATTTATACATAAATATATAAGTATACTAACAATATTTAAATCACGGATTAAGAATCTCGGATTGACAAACTGACCTTCAAAAATTGTTCAACCTTATTAGAAATGTACAAGGGCCGCCTTCGTTTTGAACTAAGAGCGAGCTTGCAAAAATCAGGGCAGCGCTGAAAATTTTCGAAAAATCTACCTTCCATTTTGGCTGCCACGCGGCATTTATTTTTTAAATTTAAAAAAAATTTTTTTTTTCTCTTTTCCTCATATTTACTGAGGAACTAACGCATTAATGGAAGAAAAATAAAGAAAAAAACATTTTTTAATTTTTATGATGATTACACAAATAAAGGAACAAAACTTGTTCCTTTCATTGTTTAGCAAAACTTTGATCGATAACCCCCGAAAAACGGTTCGATAGATCAATTGAAAAATTTACAAGGTTATTCGGGGTACATTAACCTAAAAAAAAAAAACCTGGGAACATTAGTCTTTTCATCGATATTTATAAAGTAGTGGTTGATTTACTGAAAACCAAAAAAAGTCATTTTTTTGCATTTACTTCTAATGGATTTTAAAAATAAAAAAAAATTTTTTTAAAAGATAATGAAAGGGTCTTGTCGGGGATTTATTCAAGTTTTTAACGCCACCCTTAAATTTACTGTGGCATTATTGGTAGCTGAGATATCGATGATTAAAGCCAAAAGGATCTTTTTTCATTTGTAGTCTGATATCTCTGCGACAAATTGTCCTACAAGGATACGAAAAAATCCGAATTAAAGCTGAATCAATTTGCTAAACGACCTATGCATTGGTTTAGCTAAGAAAATTTTTCCATGGCCCGTGGGTTCTTTGAAAAAAATAAAGAAAATTTGGTAATTTTTTTGTCTCGCGGTATTTCTCATGTTTGCGCAATAGCCGTAGCTCTAAAATAATTTTAATGAAAATGCATCAAAACTAGAGATTTCAAGCTATAAAACGCTTTTTTTAAAATCTTGGTATGACGTTCTGGGTTATAAATAACGCATTCTCATGGTGGTAATAAACAAAGCCGTGTAGAGGTAGGATTCATGGTCAGTAGTACAGGCTTGTGTGTGTGAGTACCCAGGAATCAATCTCATTACCCACAACAGATCGTTAGTCGTGTTTACGTATATATTTGGAAAAAGCATTTCCCGACTACTTGCCTGTCGCAAAGCATGACCATACAAAATACAATATTTTAGCTGGCAACTTATATTATCATTGTTAGATAAAAAAAAATGAAACAACATTGAAAAATTTGCAACGAATAAAAGAATGCCATTTTGATATTTAAAAAATTTTTAACCAAAAAACCTTAATTATTTATGGGTTGACTCCGTTGTTCTTCCATTTTTTATGTATAGCGCAATACATTCATTTTAGAAGAATGTTTTCAAAACTGGAAATTTTGGGGTACATGGTTAGTGTATTTTGAGATTGATTTTCTTTATAACATATCGATACTGCCATTCTAATGCGTAGTATCCCACAAAATATGACATTTTCACTTTTTTTGAAAAATGAAATCATTGTAACAACATGCAGCTTATATAAAAATTTTAGAGGTCAAATTGTTTATTTAGTATTTTAAAAAAGATATTCTAATATATCGTATCCCACACGCAGACTTGCGCGCTATTCTAATATGTCGTAACTCATTCGTAAAGGTTCAGTCACGCTTAGTGTTCTTAATTTTAAGTTAATTTTAAACAAGCAATTAATGACATGAGTGAGAAGTTAATTATGTATAATTTTCTTTTTGATAAGTTTCCAATTATTCTTCAAATATTCCTATTTGAAATTCATTAATGAAACCTTTTCATTCAAAAGATGTTAACAAAAGGTAATTAATTTTATAAGACCTTTACATTACACAGTAAAAGTAGATTCGCAAAAGTGAAAAAAAGAGCCACCCAGCCATACTCGGAATAGAAAGGTATCCATATTTCTTATTTTAATTAATTCAAAAATTTAATTTTTAAGGTAGATTTCATAAAGAAATCTACATATTGTATTTCTTATTCTTATACAAAAATTAAATTCCATACTGATTTTATATTATCATGTAAATAATAATTAGTATGAGTTAATTCTTTTACATAATTTTAATTTGATGAAGTTGCTACGTCAACTGGAAAAATTCTTGTGTAAAATTACGTAATTATCTTTTAAGATTTGTAAAAAGAACCATATGAAAACTACATATAAGAACCACATTATAAAAAATAAACTAATCAAAATAAAGTTACAATAGTGATAAATAATGCTTCTTTCATTAGCTACAGTATGAATTTTACGAAATTAAGTCATGTCATCATTTAAAAGCAATTCGATAATAAAGCTGCGAAAGTAAATTTCTTTGATTTTTTTGCGAATTTTCTAGACAATCAACGGTTAGAAGAAATCCTTAAAATTATAAGTTATATAGCAGAAATTATAACTAATCACACAAATTTTAAAATCTATCTTAAAAAATTGAGTTATAACTTTCGGTTCAAAAGTTATTCAAGGATAAAGCGATAGTAGGTCATTTTTATGAAAAATGTACATGGGTCATTCCACCAATCAAAATTTTTTTTGACATGTGACCCTCGCCCGCATGAAAAAAGTGTATAGGTGAAAAATATATCTCAAATTATAATTGGATATATAAAATTATACGTCAATGTATAATTCTCAATTTATTTTCATGCTACTATTTTTTGCCGTTTTGATGTACTTGATTATACTTTATCAGTATAAGTAAGATTTATAATTTAATATACTCATATAAATTTTGTATAAGCTAAACTATACCCGAATTATATAATAAAAATTATATATAATGAGTATACTCTAATTATATCGAAATTCTCAGGAGAAAATTCTCAGGAAGACCTAAGTTGTTTTGGAGTAAAAAGAAATAATCTTGAGAAATAAATTTTCTGAAGATAATTTTTTTTTTTCGACCGATATGATTTTTGTTTTCCTAAGCTATACTACATTGTATACTTCTTTTATATATTTGGGATATACTCGTTGATAGATTTGCAATGTATATCGATTATGATACTTTCTACTTCTATCATAAATATCTTCGATCAACTATAGTTTAGTTTATAAATTTCGAATGTATTAAAAAGTATACATTAAGGTATAGTTTTACATATATGTAATAATATACAATTAATTATATCTTAAATTTATAATAACTAAGTATTACAGGTTATAACTCATTTATAAGATATTTTGCCGAATTCATAGAAAGTATACACATTGCTATACTTTGTAGTATACTTTAAAACTATACATTTTATTCATGCGGGCGCGGATTTTGTTCAAATTTTGTGGAGTGATTCTCTACATCAGAATGAAGATTCCCCGAAGAGCTGAGCTCTTAACATTAAGTACTTTCGAAGTAATGATTTTTTGAATTTTGACATTTTTTTCTTTTAACTTTTTCATTAATTTTTTTTTATAGTAAAAAAATTTTCTATAAAAATGCAAGCTCAGCATTGTTTGTAAAAAATTCTCAGCTTTTCGATAAAACTATTCATTTTTCACGATAAATAACGGAAGACCCTCAAAACTTTAATTAAAGTGAAAAAAGTGATTTTTATGAATTTGCGATAATTTTTCCTTCAAATTTGATATTTTTTTCTGAAAGCTAAGAATTTTTTATAAAAATTATGTCATACTGGCGATGGGGTTATTTATTGTTAGAACATTAATAAATTATAAAATAATAATATTTGATTTTATGACGTTTTTTAAACGGTAAAATATTTGTATACAAATCTTCCAAGTTTCAACATTTGAATTTTTCGTCAAAAAATTCGCGTAATATACTCTATTGTACATCTAGTGAGTGCTGCTGTTTAACTGTAAATTATACTTTTTAAAAACCCGGTGATTACTGGCTTTGAAAATCGATCAGAACCACTTTTTTAAGAGCTTGAAATTAAAATGAAAATAACTAGAAAACAATGCGGAATTTGAAAAAACTTTACTAATAATAATTTGTAGAGAATAAAATTGGCAACAAAAATGATCCTATAATATTTTGTGATAAGTGTTAATAAAAGAGATAGATATTGATACGTGTGTAAGAAGAACGAGTGATTTACTGTGTGAACACTTCAACGTATTTATTCAAACTAAACTTAAAACTAGTAATACAAAATAAGTAGGATTATTGATGATGATAATGTATAGGAATGTAGATAGATTTTGTATATGTATCGAATAGTGCATAGCAACGACGTTGACTCATATCTAACAATAAGTCTGATAGTTTCACCGAAAAAGTAAAACGATCTCCCACTTTACTTCGAGCTCTAATAACTTTGAAACAGACGAATTTATCGAAAAATGATAAGAAACCTTTTTTGTAGAGCGTTCAATTTTCTACAAAAATATATATTAGTCTCTTTGATCTATCGATTTGTTAAAGAGGTTAAAAATACTTAAAGCTAAAAAAAAATTTTTTCTATGTTATTTAAATGGGAAAAACGAATTTTCCACATGCACTTAAAAAAAAAAATCTGGCTCCGAAATGAAGCACCCTAATATATATATATATATATATATATATATATATATATATATATATATATATATATATATATATATATATATATATATATATATATATATATATATATATATATATATATATATGTGGAGCATTCCATACCAAATCGGCCACTTTTTGAGGTCACCCCCTCCGATATTTTTGAAAAATTTATATGTTTTGGAGGCTGAGAAAAAACGCTCTCATGAATGCTTTCAAATTTTTTTAACTATTCGTTTCCGAGATACCGATTTTTTTCAGAATACGAGGATTTTTTTGAAACGGTTATAACTTCGCAAAAAATACACCAATCGGATCGTTTTGTTTTCAAAATCTTTGTTTTTGAATGTTCTTTCAAGAAAAATATACGTTTTTATTCTTAATCAATTCCTTCATTGTTTATTTTGAGTTTTAAGAAAATTAAAACGTTTTTTCGAATTGTATGACCCCTTTGATTTGTTTGAAAAAATTCTCAAAAAAACTTGGATGAATTTAGAAAATTTTGAGACTAATCCGATCGTGGGCAAACAATTCGTTGAATTTTTTTCTTAATTCGAAAAATTTTTTTTTCCCTAATTTATATTTTTCGACTTAATTTGACCAATAAACATTCTCAGATCAGTCTATTTAGATGCTATGATTTTTTTTTAAATACTGTGCCGTTCGGAGTATACTATTTTTTGAAGTTTTTCTACTCATGCAATAAATGAATTTTACAAATCAACTAAAATCTACTTATGAGTTATCTTTATGACCTAGGAGAGGTGATACGTGGCCTTATTGGGACGATAGCCAATAAGAAACAAAAAAAAACCCAGGAAAGGATAGTAAATGAAATTGATCCGCATTTAAACCCCAAAGTAATAAACGAAGTTTATTTTTTCTGACGCTTAAACAATTTTTGAATTTTTAATTCAGTTGAATTTGAGTATTGTTTTACAAGTAAATTTCCATCGTCATTTGGTATCACACAATGAAGTTTTTGAGTTCCTTTTGTAGTTGCTGTTCTATTAAACTTCATTTGTGATACCAAATGACGATGGAAATTTACTTGTAAAACAATACTCAAATTCAACTGAATTAAAAATTCAAAAATTGTTTAAGTGTCAGAAAAAATAAACTTCGTTTATTACTTTGGGGTTTAAATGCGGATCAATTTCATTTACTATCGTTTCCTGGGTTTTTTTTTGTTCCTTATTGGCTATCGTCCCAATAAGGCCACGTACCACCTCTCCTAGGTCATAAAGATAACTCATAAGTAGTTTTTAGTTGATTTGTAAAATTCATTTATTGCATGAGTAGAAAAACTTCAAAAAATAGTATACTTCGAACGGCATAGTATTTAAAAAAAAATCATAGCATCTAAATAGACTGATCTGAGAATGTTTATTGGTCAAATTGAGTCGAAAAATATAATTTAGGGAAAAAAAAATTTTTCGAATTAAGAAAAAAATACAACGAATTGTTTGCCCACGATCGGATTGGTCTCAAAATTTTATAAATTCATCCAAGTTTATTTAAGAATTTTTTCAAACAAATCGAAGGGGTCATACATTTCGAAAAAACGTTTTTTTTTTCTTAAAACTCAAAATAAACAATGAAGGAATTGATTAAGAATAAAAACGTATATTTTTCTTGAAAGAACATTCAAAAATAAAGATTTTGAAAACAAAGCGATCCGATCGGTGTATTTTTTGCGAAGTTATAACCGTTTCAAAAAAAACCTCGTATTTTAAAAAAAATCGGTATCTCGGAAACGAATAGTCAAAAAAATTTTTAAAAATTCATGAGAGCGTTTTTTATCAGCCTCCAAAACATATAAATTTTTCAAAAATATCGGAGGGGGTGACCTCAAAAAGTGGCCGATTTAGTATGGAATGACCCATATATATATATATACATATATATATATATATATATATATATATATATATATATATATATATATATTAGGGTGCTTCGTTTCCGGCGAAAGTATTTTTTTTATGCTCATCAAGCAAAATATTGTTTTTTATGCTGAAACTAAAATTCCTGCCAAGTTTGACCTCTTAATTCCAATTTGAAGTTCATTCCATTTGATTTCAAAGATTTCCCATTTAAAATACATGTAAATTAAATTACTTTTTTTTTAACTTTCTAATACTCAGCTGCGTTTTATGATATCGATGCGGTTTTGGTCGCAAATTGTAGGGCATTTAGTGTTCTTCAAAAGTGCCCGTAGATATTTAGCTGTAATTCCAGCTGTTCTACTAGTGTCCGTTGCGGAAGTTATTTTTCCTATGAAATTGACCTTTATTGGCTTGCAGAACGTAATCCAATGAAACTACACTTAAAATGCTACAAGAAATTTTATAGGAAATTTTATTCACTTCAAAAAAAGTCCTATGAGTCAACTCGCTGAAGTCCATAGTTTCCGAGTTATAGTAATTTTAATAATTTGAAAAACAAAATATAAAAAAAAAAACAATTACAATTGATATTATATTTTTCAAATTATTAAAATTACTATAACTCGGAAACTATGGACTTCAGCGAGTTGACTCATAAGACTTTTTTTTAAGGGAATAAAATTTCCTATAAAATCTCCATTAGCATTTTTAGTGTACTTTCATTGGTTTACGTTCTGCAAGCCAATAAAGTTCAATTTCATAGGAAAAATAACTTCCGCAACGGACACTAGTAAAACAGCTGGAATTACAGCTAAGTAACTATGGGCACTTTTGAAGAACACCAAATGCCCTACAATTTGCGACCAAAACCGCGTCGATATCATAAAATGCAGCTGAGTATTAGAAAGTTAAAAAAAAAGTAATTTGATTTACATGTATTTTAAATGGGAAATCTTCGAATCAAATGGAATGTATTTTAAATTGGAATTAAGAGCTCAAACTTGGCAGGAATCTTTGTTTCAGCATAAAAAACATTTTGCTTGATGAGCAACAAAAAAAATACTTTCGCCGGAAACGAAGCACCCTAATATATATATATATATATATATATATATATATATATATATGTATATATATATATATATATATATATTTATATGGCATATAACGCAGTTTTGAGGACACGATTGCGTCTACAATTCTTATCAGGTTCTAATGAAATTTTCTACACTTATTCTATAGGCGATTATCACGGTTAAGTTCGAAGATAACTGTCTTGTCATCGTGAAAGCCGATAGATATCTTATTAGATCCTAATTAAATTTTCTACACATATTTTATGGGTAATTTTTTTATTTTTATTATCACGGTTAAGTTCGAAGATGGGCTAAATCGGTCGATTAGTTCAAAAGTTATGGCTGTTTGAAATTTTAACGATTTTTCGGAAAAAGCAGTTTTTATTCACTGCTAAAGTTGAATTACTTCGAATTCAACACTCGCGGACGATTTCTGTAGAAAGTACATTAAGGTTTTTTCAATGAGTTTAAATTTTTAACCTTGTTCATTAACGTTATGTTCTGACTCTTTTTTCCAATAATTTGATAGCCCTGAATGTTTGAACATAATTAAGAAAATTTAGAAATATGGTTTTTATTCCTGATAACTTATGCATTTCTCAGTATAATTCAATTCTATCCGTTATATTTTATTGTGATCTTTTAATTATTAAGTTTCGTATAACTCTGATACTGAATATTTTAGATAATTTGTACCTAGTGTATTTCATAGATGACTTGATAGGCTCTAATTTTGTACCTTAAACTTGACTTTATTACTGTCTTATACTTTTGAAGCATTGAAAATTTTCTTTAATATAGAAACGCGCATCTTTCATGGTTTTAAGTATTAAGAACGTATGCATTACACATTAAAATCTATTTCCGTTAAATTTTTCTTGTCGATAATAAAATAATCTTTCAATTCGTTTGCACTGAAAAATAATATTTTGTTAATAGTAATACTGTTAGGTTATAGTCATTATCAAAAAATTAAACAAACATTGTAGGCTATGAATATAGCAATACTTTATTTGCGTAAAGGTTATACTGGTATATTATCTATACAATGTTTTGTCAAATTAACTATCTGAAGTTCTCCAAGAAAGTAAGTCGTTGTCCTTTTTTACCCTCACTCTTAGAAAATGAGCCTAATTTCATACCATGACTACACAGTAACACGTATCACCAGATATTCATGAACGAAATTTACTTATTCGATCGATTGAGTAAGAAATCTACCTTCCATTTCGGCTACCGAATAGCCTTTTTTATTGTTATAATTGGCAATAATAAACTTGTCCATTTTTATTTAATTATTGTGCCTGTATTTTGCCTCATCATCTAGCTTAATAGTTTAAAGTTAACCAATTCTAAAAAATAAGGAAAATAGCCGTAAGTGAATTTGAAGTGAGTTTCATTTATTGTCTGGTTGATCGAGGGCGGGTTTTTCTCTTGCGAAAACCTAGCTGCGTTGTCCAAGTAATTATAAATTTTGTAGAGGCTAGCCTAAGCCAGGGTTTAACCCGCGAATTCTGGTGGCTGTTAGTAAAAATCGCGAGCATAAAAAGCGATTTATCTCAACATGCATACATCCATACATATATAAACTTTTGAACCGAAGGTATTTAGCGGCATTTCACCACAAAATAAAACATATTATCACAAAATTTGTAGAAAATTGGATCTTAAAGCACGCGTTAAAAACTTGAATTCTCAACAGTTCCGTGTACATTCAACAGACTGTTATTATCTTGTTTAGTTTGACCAGTTTTAATTGGTTTATTTTTCAACATACAAAAATGTTAATTTATACGAAAGTAACACTTATTTTATTTAACTTTCAAACCAACACACAATGTATGTTAAAAATACTCTTAACTATCACAAAAGAATTCTAAGGACATTTCAAGTACAAACGATCCTTCTGGAATGTAAATTTACTATATAATTCGTGTTGTCATCAGTATGCTCTGTCTGAAATACTTCGGGTACTTCGACTTGGGATATATTAAATACTCACTACACGAATCCACGTTGATTGCTGGACATGCATATCGATGATTCCCTAGATAGAAAACTGCTGACGACTCGCTCTGCTGCTGAATTACTTACTTGCTAACAAGAAATCTCTGGACGCTGTCGCTGCACTTATTGTACTAACTGGTGAATTAGATCCTTTTCTTATCAGAATTACTGTTCGGTGTCTTCCTTCCGAACTCAGAGTTGAGTGGATGGGCTTCACTTGGGCTGTCGAACGAATTCTCAACATACAATCAGCTACACGACATGCTAAAGGCTAAAGTACGAGCATAGGAGAGTTCTGAGATTGGTGCAAAAGAGTCCATCTCTCACATTTAGACGATGACGGTGAAATCTTCATGGAAGCCAGCCGCTGTCATTCGCTACTAATCGGCAGGTAAGTGTAGCTAGCAGATCCTCTATCGCTACCAGCTCTTTCAGTTTCGGAGCTTTGACACTGAAGGAAAAAACAAGCAAACCAGGGTTGTGCCCAATTTGTAAGGAGAAGCACTTTGTGTTGTTCTGTCCGAGCTACCAGAACGCTTCACCACAGAATCAGCGTACAATTGTTAACCACTACTAGCTCTGTTTTAATTGCTTGGGACGCCATCGCCTCGATCTCGTTGTTCGAGCACTTTTACAACTTCCTATAAACAAAGGAGAAAAATTTTCTAAAGCTGTTGCACCGCTAACTGATACACGCTACGTTAACGATATCTATAAAGACGCAGATGAACTCGCTGAGTCAATGCAAGGTGCTCTCGACACAAAAAATATATGTGCCACTAGATATTTCCATTCGCTAAGTGGGCAAGTAATTCACCTGAACTACTTGCTCAAGTTGCTCCCATAGAAAAACAAGAAGACTCACCAAGAGAATTTGGTGATACTACTGCGAAAGTGCTCGGTTTAACGCGGAATTCGACACGAGATAAACTCCAGTTCATCTCGCTTGTTTGACTCACTTGGGTTCTTAGCACCCATCATCGTGAGAGCCAAGATGTTTATGCATTGGCCATACTAATCTCTACAGTTGACCTGGAACTCGCTAAGATTTTGCTGATCAAGCTTACATAAAGTCAGTACTATTCGCAGGAGATTAAACATTGCTATACACATTGAAATCGTCACCAATTACTCTACTGACGCTTTTATCGCAGCATTTGAAGATTCACTAGTCGAAGAAACGTGCAGTACCCTATACTCGGATTATGGTACAAAATTTGTAGGAGCAGACGCCACGCTAAAGAAAAAATTCGGAGCAGGATCAAGGCAGCTACCTGAATTTCAGTATCTACTCGCTACAGATGGTACCACCTGGAAATTCAACCCACCTAGTGCTCCTCACTTTGTGGCAGGTGGGAAGCAGCCGTTAAATCAATCGAATTTCATCTCATACGTATTATTGGAGAATCGCTACTGACTTACGACCAACTCAGTACAGTATTAACATAGATTGAAACTGTGTTAAATTCAAGTCCGCTCGTTCAGCTATCAGAAGATCCTGCAGACTTATCCACTATCACTCCCGGACATTTCC
Source organism: Microplitis mediator (assembly GCF_029852145.1). NCBI lineage: Eukaryota > Metazoa > Arthropoda > Insecta > Hymenoptera > Braconidae > Microplitis > Microplitis mediator. The sequence goes on from NC_079979.1 coordinate 11,426,633, forward strand.
TCATTGGTGAACCGCTAATCGCTGTACCTGGACTTTTGCTACTAGAAAACTACACCACTACATTGTCAAGATGGCAACAACTTCAACAGACGTTCTAACGATTCTGGAAGAGATGGTCATTAGAGTACCTGCACCGCTATCAGTCACTTATCAAGTGGCATCATCTATCTAATACCATCAAGGTGGGTTCGATGGTCTTATTGACTGACGAGAGTTTTGCACCATCAAAATGGCCACTTGTAAAAGTACTCGCACTGCATCCAGTTAGAGATGGCCTGACTCGTAGAGTAACATTAAAGTCTGCTATTACTGAACTTGTCAGACCAATCGCTAAGTTGTGTGTACTACCGGTTCATTTTCAAGATGACAATCCTATCGATACCATCGCCAGCGCTGGGGAGAATGTTCAATCATCAGCATGCTCACGTTAAATAGCTTCGGGAATTTTCGCTACGTCCGGGAGCAGCTGAACAACTAACTGACTTCAAGGTCAGAATAGTGCCAGGTCACTCGTTATTTAGGACCTGCAAGTACCTTCTCTAGCCATGGCCGTGTCAAGCCGACACGAGAGCCCTGCTACCAGCCGACCAATTAGAAAAATTAGCAGCTAACAATAACGAGTTGGCACGCTTTTAAGCCAATGGCAAAATTCGCTCCGGTAGCCATGCTACACACGTCACCATCGCGCGGCAACCAAGGAAGAAGACGCCGCTATTGCATTCAATATCCATTGTGAAGTCTAAAGTATCACCTTGTGTTCTATCCTACGCCTCACTACTGAAATTTTTACTAATTACTCTTGTGTTCAGAATCCGCTAACTTTTCCTACAATCGTCTCAATGATTAGTTCATGCAATTAAAGCGACTATTTATTGAGATTATTTATGGTTCACGGTTAATTACATACATAAAATTACCACGTGCTCGTGCTTAAATTCACTGAGACTACGTGTCTAGTTTCATACGGGATATTTATTACAGTTGCATTCGCTATTTGATAGTATTTTTCCATTAAATATTTATGTACACTTTGTACATAAAACCAACAATTATTTATTTCTTAAATCTCTTGGTATTAATTTTTGATTATTAAATCTAGCACACCTACACCAGACATCCATAGAGTATTCGCACTTGACATTTTGGTCCTTCGAGCCGGATCCTGGTGTAGGTTTCATAAGTTTTAGTGGAAGTGTATGATGAGCATGTTCTAGCTGAGCAAATGTGTCGGAAGTGGTTTGCACGTTATAAAACTGGTAATTTCGATTTGGATAGCAAGGAGCGACCTGTCTAGCCGAAAAAATTTGAAGTTAATTATCTGGAGGCATTGCTCGATGAAGATGACGACTCATGTCAATCAATTCAAGAACTGTCTATATCATTGTGAGTTGACTTATCAACGATAGGAAAACGTCTTAAAAGTTTGGCATGATCCAGAAACAAGGAAATTGGGTTCCTTATAAATTGAAACCAAAGAACATTGATAGGCGTTTTTTAACATGTGAACTATTGCTTCAACAGGAAAAAAAGTTTTTCTGCATAGAATCGTCATCGGTGATGAAAAATCGATCCATTACGACAATCCGAAGCACTAAAAGTCATGGGTTAGGCCCAGCGAACTACCAACATCAGTGGCAAAGCCGAATATTCATGGGTCTAAGCTCCTACTCTATATTTCGTGGGATTAGAAGAGTGTGATTTATTATGAATTGCTAAAACCAAATGAAACTATAACTGCAGAGCGCTACCGACTACAATTGATGTGGTTGAGCCGTACATTCAAAGAAAAGCGGCTAGAATACTCTCGAAGACGCGACGAAGTCATTTTTCTGCACAACAATGCTCGTCCACACGTCTCAAAACCAGTATAAACATACCTGGAAACACTTAAGTAGGAAGTCCTACCCCACCCGTCGTATTATCCAAATATCGCTTCTTCTGATTACCATTTGTTTTATTTGATGGTTCATAACCTGTCTCAGTAGACGTTCGCTTTTTACGAAGATTGCCAAAAATCTGTCGATTCATGGATTGCATCTCAAGACGAAGCATTTTTCCGACACGGTATTCGTTCCTTGCACGAAGGATGGTCAAAAGTAACAAAAATCGATGGACAATTCTTTGATTAATGTACTTCCTGATTTTAATTTAAAGTAAATAATTTTTTCCATAAAAAAAACGCTACGAATTAATTCCATCTCCTAATGCATGGAATGATTAAGAGAAAAAAAAAAATTCAATAGCTCTAAAAAACTAATAAAGTGCATTATTACACTACTTGTCTTTAATAATCTAAAGCTTTTACATAAATCCATATTTTTAGATGTTTGTTTTTCCAAATTTTTATTACATTCTTTGCCCTTCAAAATGAGACCTTGACCTAGTACCTGTGGTAAATAGCTTCAGAGACATAGCTATTAGATGTTACCTGTTTTCTTTTTTTTGTTAATAACAAGAGACACACACGATTTCTTTTTTTTCAGACTTTGACTACATCCTTTTTTAGGTAGATTTTATAGAAATCTACTCATTATACGTGGCCTTATACTGGATTTTCCGAAGAATTTCGACTCAACCTACCGTGATTAGTCGAGTAGATTCGAAAAATACCATTGGTTCGGTTTTAAACATATAAGTGCGATTTTCAAGATGTATGACACTTTTTTTTCCTTGAAAAAAATCTCAAAAATAGTGTATGTTGTAACAAAAATTTCGAGCCGGATCCGATCATGTGATTACGATCCGTTCTATTATTCTTTAATTAGAACAAAAAAAAATGATTGTTGATTGTTGATTGTTGATTGTTGAGGGGGCAATCGACGCGTTTTATCAAGTTCTAGAGCTGATTCGATTTTGGAATTGATCGATTCGACAGTTTTCAAAATATCCAAAAAAACGAAAAAAAAAAATTTTTTTTTTCGTATTTCTTAAATATCTCAGAGTCTATTTGACTAAATGGTCTAAAATTTTTTTGGAAATCTAAGTTCAGAAGATGTCTTTCGAATGCCGCAAGAACCATCTAAATCGGTTCATTCATCAAAAAGATATGAGAGGTTTACATCCACACACACACACACACACACACACACACACACACACACACACACACACACACACACACACACACACACATACATACAGACATCGCTCTAAAAATTTCAGAATAGCATCTTAGCACCTTCAAACGTCGACATTTCATGAAAACCTGATTTTTAAAAATCGGGGTGAAACCAATAACTTCCCGAATTATTTGAAAATCGTCGATTTTCTCAGCGGGAAGTTAAAAATTTATATTTGTAAAAATTACGTATTTACGTAATAAAAAATCTGTCTACCGGTTGACCCTACGGGCCAGCCCCAAAACTCCCCGATGTTTTCGAGCTCAAGGAGCTCCTTGAGCTCGAAAACATTGTTGTGAATACATATTTGAGCTCGAAAATATTTTTGTATGCCATTGTTTTTTAAAACAACCATTTTTTTGCATTTCTTTCTCCCATGATCTCGCGAACGAATTAACAGATTTTGATGGTTGAGGCGGCAATCAACGTGTTTTATTGAGTTCTAGAGCTGATTAGATTTTGGAATTGTTTGGTAAAGTTATTTGGAAGATATTCGCAAACAACTCTTTTTTACCATTTCTTTCTCCCGCGATATGTTTCGAACAAATTAACCGATTGGGATGGCTAAGGTGGTAATCGACGCGTTTTATGAAGTTCTAGAGCTGATGAGATGTTGGAGTCGATCGTTTAAGTCGTTTCTGAGAAATCAATAAAAAACTAAAAAAAAAAAAACAATTTCTTTTTCGTAATTCACCAATATTTTCGAGTTTACTTGATCGAATGATCTGAAATTTCCAGGAAAGTTGATGGCCATCAAGCTCTTTCGATTGCCGCCTTAATCATACAAATCGGTTCATTAGTTAAAAAGTTATATAGACACACACACACACACACACACACACACACACACACACACACACATACATACATACACATACACACACACTCGGACATCAATTTGAATGAACTCGGAGTCAGAATAGCTTCCTAGGATCTCAAAACGTCGACATCTGATGAAAAGTCGATTTTCGAAAATCGGGGTGAAAACAATAACTTCCCGAATTTTTCGAAACTCATCGATTTTCTTAGCGGGAAGTTAAAAAATTCCACTACTCGCTATTATGTAATCATCATATTTTCACAATGAAAAACTTGGAGCATTAAAGGCAGGAATTTTTCTTTTTTGTTTTAATTAAAAAAAAATAGAACGGATCGTAATAGCATGACCGGTTACGTAACAATTGATCCAAATACATATAATCCGCGACATTTGATCCAATGATATTGGATCCGCACGACTTTATATCCACGGAAAAATAATCCTTAAGAAAATTCATCCAAAGATACCTCATACATGTAAATCAACAATCGACAAAATTTCTCAAACAAATAAGCCTATACACTTGAAATAGTACGGTGCCTTTTTTCAGGGGTTTTGTATGCGTGGACATATAAAATATGTAAACCCACGCACTTGCAATAATACTGTACCATTTCAAAGAAAATCAGACGGTGACACATAACCAAATCAGACTATTACTTGTTAAAAAATTTTTGGAATTAAAATATTTGAAAGTTAATGGTAATCTTTCACACCATAATTGTCACTTGGATCAATTGTCAGAAGGATAAATTATCGGCAGATCAATTATCCACGGGTCAAATGTCGTACTGATCAAATGTCGCAGATGTATTGTCGCGGATCATTTTTCATCGGATCATCGGTCGTGTCACCCGCATGATCGGATCAGACTCAAAATTTTTGTTACAACATACACTATTTATGAGATTTTTTTCAAGGGAAAAAAAAGTGTCGAACATTTTTGAAACCGCACTTTTATGTTTTAAAACCAAAAAGAAAAATGGAAATGAAGACTTATTAAATTTTTTGATATTTTTCGTTGAAAGTTTACTTAAAGCTGAAAAAAATGATGTACGATTTTATTTAATTATTTATATTTTTTATAAAGTCATGAATATTCAAATATTTTGTATCTGAAATTTTCAGTAATCCATAACTTTTTCAAAAAGCGATAAAAAAATTCGAAAAAAATCATGGATGCGTTTTTCAACAAAGACTATAACATGTCAAAAAATTGGTTAAATAATGGTCGGGTCCACGACCTCGGTGATTTTGTGTGGAATGCCCCATATATATATATATATATATATATATATTAGGGTGGCCCAAAAAAACCGACTATTTTTTTTTTTCGAGTCTCTTATGAAAATTTGTTGGTTTAAGATGTTTTGAAAGGCCACTCCAAAAATCAGCTCGATAAAAAATTTTCAAGAGGTCGCTCACGAATTTTGAAAATATCAAAAATGATCGAAATTCGAATTTTTTTGTTCTAAATTTCTTCTTTCTCGTGGCAGCTATCGTTTATATTTATGAAATCATGACTACGCTGAAAATTTGAGCCCAAAATTCAAATATTTAAACGGTGCTCAAGAATTTTGAATATTAAATGATAATATGTAACTAATACGTTGAATTAGTTTTTGTATTCTTTTATAACTCAATTATTGTCATTTCACTTAAATATAACTTTTGCATAACCGAAAATAAACAGGACAGTCTTGAACAATAAAATTGGGTAAGTTTTGAATAAGCAAAAAAACCTAAAAATTGAATTAAAAAATAAAAAAGTATATAAATAACTTATTATTTCTATTTCTCGGGTTGTATTTTTATTCATTATGATACAAACTGATGGTGGAAAAATTGAGAAGCATTATTATTAATATTCAAGGGTCGCTCCAAAACATCCAAGAGACAGTACTCGGAAACATTAAAAATTCTCGAGCGACGTTTAAATATTTTAATTTTGGGCTGAAATTTTCAGCGTGGTCACAATTTCATAAATATAAACTATAGCTGCCACGAGAAAGAAGAAATTTGCAACAAAAAAATCCGAATTTCGATCATTTTTGATATTTTCAAAATTCGTGAGCGACCTCTTGAAAATTTTTTATCGAGCTGATTTTTGGAGAGGCTTCTTAAAATATCTTGAATCAACAAATTTTCATAAGAGACTCGAAAAAAAAAATAGTCGGTTTTTTTTGGGCCACCCTAATATATATATATATATATATATATATATGTATATTTGTTGTTGCAAATGTCGAACTGTGACTTTTATCCGTTTTCCCAGTATTAAAAAATGTTTTTGTTTAATAAGAAAATTGTTTACAATTATTTCATATGAATAAAATTAGTAATATTACATAACAATTAAGTTGTAAATCAAAGAATAAAAGCAAAAGCTAACCTAAAAAATTACTTCACTTTCAATAGGTGTACCTATTCCAAATACAGTAAAACAGGCTAAAATAGTGGCGGTAAAGAAACTTGGCAACAACGCAGTTTGAAAAGAACTCAAGCACTCACTCGCACCGGGCGGCGGAGCACCGCTTTCTCATACTCGGTCTCGGATATTAAAATTTAGAAATATTTTCCAACTCTTTTTACGCTTGTGAATAGCGTTAAAATTTTCAAAATAGTTCAAAGAAGGAATGAAATTTTTTCAAAGCTTCTAATTCAAGCAATTTTGAGAAAAAAAATAAAATGTAAAAAAGGCGGTGCCACACTCATTACGAGACCGACGAAGGTTAATGAAATTTCCTACATTTATTCTGTAAGCGATTGCCTTGATTGAGTCCTACTCGCATGGAAATATATACATGCGGAAAATGTATGCAAACATATATGAGTTATATATGTCACATATATAAAATAGTCATTTTTGAAACGTATGCGGAACGGTAGGGATTCTGACGGCTTGAAGTGACGTCACGAGTTTGAGGCTATGGGCGCTTTCTTATCAAGACCGGACAAAGTACGAGGTATTGATGAGAATATATCCATAGCCTCAAACGCATGCCTTTAAGTCTGTCAGGGTTCCTACCTTTGAGCATAAAGTATCGAACAAAATTTTTTTGTCATATCAACGGCGGAAGTTGAATTTGAGAGAGAAACAGTCAAAAATGTTTCAAGTCGTGTAGAAATGTAGAGACAGATAGAGAGAGAGATTACTTTTCGATACAAGTTCGAGGAAAGTTAACCAAACTATAGATTGCCAGAAATCGTATAGTTTGCGCCCTCTGCATGTTGCTTGAAAATTCAACTTTCGCGGTTGATATGACAAAAATATATGTTACTTATATGAGATAATTATTCCAGCATATTTTTTTTGTGCCAAAATATATTTAAGTTTTATAAAAAAATGTATATTTTGATAAATGTAAAATATATACTTACGTATTTGCATAAGTATATTTAGACATTTATATATAAATATAAAGGACATATATGCATACATATAAGTACATATATATGCCCATATAGATGCACACATATATGTCGACATATATGCTGACATATATACAGACATGTATGTTTACATATATACAGACATATATGTCTACATATATGTGCACTAGGGTGGGCCAAAAAAATCGACTATTTTTTTCTTCATTTCATACCCCGAAAAATAGGTTGGTAGACCCCTCAAAAAAATTATCTCCAAGTATGAGCTCTTAATTTTAATAGAAAAGTCCTCCACCTCTCAGTTTTTTATTTTTTCCTTATCATTAGAAAGAAAAATTCATATCACGGTATTTACTATTTGGAAAAAACACTTCTTCTCATATATTTGGTTACCTGCGTTAATATCTCCGGACAAAATATCCCCGACAAAATATCCACGACAAAAAATCCCCCGACATAATATCCCCGCGACAAAATATCTCAGGATAAAATATCTTCATGACAAATTATATGTAGACAAAATATCCACGAATATTTACGTTGACTCCAAAATTTTTAATAATAGCAATTTAAAATAATAAAAAAGAAATAAGTATAAAACATTAAAGATTATATTGAACTTCTTTATTAACATTAATAAAAATAATTGAATTGAAATACAAAAGAACGTAAACTTATTGATTAATTTAATTACTGTAAGTAATATAATCTATTATCAATTATTAGTAATTACCAACTATTTAAGGTCACTTTTCATCAATATTTTTAGTCAAATTTAATATTAATCATAAATATCTGAATGCATCGGTTTGCAATAAAATTGTGCCCTTTTTTCAGAGGTTTTGGGTGTGTGTAATCACAAAAATATATGAACACACATACGTGAAATAGTACGTGTCCTTTTTTCAGGCATTTTGTGTATGTGTAAATACAAAAATATCTGAACGCATCCACTTGCAATAAAATTGTGCCCTTTTTTCACAAATTTCTTCATCGATTATTCAACGATAGGGATATTTTGTCAACATATATTTTGTCATGAAGATATTTTATCCTGAGATATTTTGTCTGGAGATATTTTGTCGCGGGGATATTATGTCGGGGGATATTTTGTCCGGGGATACTAACGCGTGTCACCATATATTTATAGGAAATCGAATTCTCTACAAAAAAGGTCTCTTACAATTTTTTAGTAAACCTCACCGTTCAAAAGTTATTAAAGGTTGAAGTTTGATTATTTTCAGGCAGATTTCTTTTTTCTTATAAATTTTATAACTCGTCAAAAAAAAATTATTATGATTCGCGCACCTCATAGCTTTATAGGAAATTCACTGCTCTACAAAAATGGTCTCTTATAAGTAGTCGATTTAATCAACCGTTTAAAAGATATTCATCGTCAAACTTCAATGTACACAAATTTTAACAGTTTTTGATTAATAATTCGAACAATTTCAATTTAATTTATGAGTTTCGGGGGAATTCGTACAATCTTGAGTTTCTATGAACAGAGAAATTTTTTAAACTTTTTTTCCAGTTTTTTTTTTTTTAGTCCTAAGCATGTTTGGGTACATTAGAACAAAGAAATTAGTGCATTTTTTCTGGCTTAGATTCAGTGATTCATTAAATTTCGAGTAAATAACGATTTTGTGACAAATTTAACATAAAAAGTATCGATCTAGAAGAAAAAAAATATTTTCAATTTGCTGTTAAAAAGTTTTTTTTATTTAATTGTCAACTGAGATATAATTTTTCTACATTTTTAACACAATCGTACATTTCTACTGTAAAAAATTTTCTTTATTGCAGTTCGGGTATTTTTGCAATGTTCTTTTAGAACTTGCAATAAATATTGAAATTAGTCGTTATTTTTTGTCAAGTTTTAAAAAAGTGTTAAAATATACTCTGAACACAATCCGGATTTCTAATTTATAATGATAAAATTTATGAAAATATTATAAGAATAATAAATTACAAATAAATTTTTAAACAGAGAACTTCTATAGTAGTTACTTTCACGACAAAAACTCAAGTTTGTATGAATTTCCCCGAAACTCATAAATTAAATTGAAATTGTTCGAATTATTAATCAAAAACTGTCAAAATTTGTGTACATTGAAGTTTGACGATGAATATCTTTTAAACGGTTGATTTAATCGACTAATTATAAGAAACCATTTTTGGAGAGCAGCAAATTTCCTATAAAGCCATGAGGTGCGCGAATCATGATAATTTTTTTTTGACGAGCTATAAAACTCATAAGAAAAAAGAAATCTGCCTGAAAATAATCAAACTTCAACCTTTAATAACTTTTGGTGAGGTTTACTAAAAAATTGTAAGAGACCTTTTTTGTAGAGAATTCAATTTAATTTGAAAAATAACCAATCTTATTAGATTTTCTTGTCCATGTTGCATATGTCGTATCCAAATTAATTATTTACATTAGACTATTGTCACTTGTAAAAATTATTTTAAGACATTATCATGTACAAAATAAATTGTACATTTTATCAACACCAAACTATTTTAAGAATATTCCCAGAATATATTGTCAATATTTTCTACTTAATTTTATAATATGCCAATGTCAAAGAGGTGGCAAAAAAGAATTTTCAAATCCCTGATTAAAAAAGTGAATTGAAAAGTATTGAAAATTATTTCAATTCTTTTCAATCCCTCGGCGGTTTTGGAAAGTATTGAATGGAATTGAAATTTCGATCGTTTGAATACTTTCCAATTCCAAAGTGGAATTCGAAAGTATTGAAAAGAATTAAATCTTTCATCATTTCAATTTAGGTATTGAGAAGGATTCAGAAAGATTCAAAAATTTCAATTCATTTCAATCTTTTTCAATCCCACACTTGATCCGAAATGTCGGATTATTTAGGTATTGAGAAGGATTCGGAAAGATTCAAAAATTTCAATTCATTTCAATCTTTTTCAATCCCACACATGACCCGAAATATCGGATTATTTAGGTATTGAGAAGGATTCAGAAAGATTCAAAAATTTCAATTCATTTCAATCTTTTCCAATCCCACACTTGATCCGAAATGTCGGATTATTTAGGTATTGAGAAGGATTCGGAAAGATTCAAAAATTTCAAATCATTTCAATCTTTTTCAATCCCACACTTGATCCGAAATGTCGGATTATTTAGGTATTGAGAAGGATTCAGAAAGATTAAAAATATCAATTCATTTGAATCTTTTTCAATTCCTCGGAAGTTCAGAAATTCTTTTATTATTTTGGGATTGAAAAGTATTCATTTTATGTCAAAATGAAAACCTTGGGGTATAGAAAGTATTCGAAAGGATTCATTTCTCATCTTTTTCAATACTTTTCAATTCACTTTTTTAATCAGGGATATTTTCTCGAAAATATTACTAAAAAATAAATTTACAACAATTAAAAAAAAACAAAAATATGTTACAAACATTCTATGAATTTTTTTTTTAATTATTTTGAATACTTTATTTAGAAATATTTTTACAATTTTTTTTTCACGAATATTAACATACTTTAAAAATATTACCGTTCGAAAATATTTGTAAAATATTTTAAAACTAATAGGATATAAAAATTCAGTATGGGAATAAAGCATTAGAAGCGATATATATACGAAATAACGCGCCTTGTCATCACGATAGCGTCCGCAATTCTTAACAGATCTTAATGAAATTTTATACACTTTTTTATTGGACGATTACCTTGATCAAGTTCGAAGATGAGCCCAATCAGTCAATTAGTTAGTAAGTTGTGGGTGTTTGAAATGTTCTTTGATTTTCATAAAAATTAATTTTCTGGCTTTACCCCCAAATATTTTTTGAACCGAAAATGATAACTTAATTCTGTAAAAATTATCTCAAAATCGTACGATTTGCTTTAATTTTCACTATGTTACTTGTTTTTTAGATGATTTTGTCTAACAATTTGATGATCTCGAAAATTTCACAAAAAACTAACAAAGCTTATTTATGCAGCTTAGTCCTCTAATAACCTCTGAATGATAAGGCATAACTCATTCCCTTGAAATTCATGTTTAAGATTACAAACTAAATATTAATTATACTGTTGTAGCTTTATTGTATTTATAAATATGTATACATAAGAATCTACCTTTCCATTTAGGGTAAGGTCGGATGGCTCTTTTTTTTTCTATTACCAATAGCGCAATCTAGTATTAACTGTGTATACTAATGTTCAATTAAAATTGTGTTTTAATATGAGGTGTTCGAAGTTATATTAAGAAAAAACTTTATATTTTCATTTTTAGAATAATTTAAAATTTACCAAACTTGTAAAAGCCAAATCGCTACGGAATCAAATCTTTAACAATTACTTTCTAATGTCGTATAACATATCTAAATCGCTCATTCAACTCAAAAGTTATCCAACATTTACAACCCCGATTAAAAACTCCGGTTGAAACCAATTAGTTCCAATTGAAAGTCTATCGGATTCAATCGGAACTCAGCGGTTTCAATCGGAAGTTTTAATTAGGGATACACTTACACACATATACACTGCGCTATCTATTATTTCGAGGCGACTTAATGACAATATTCCATAACGTCAGCTTATTCATTTACCTTAACATTATGTCAATTTTTGAATATAGTGTATTTAGTTGCCATAATTTTCTTAACAATATAGCGTGATGTTTTGAATCGCATAAAAAAATTCGAAAAATTTTAGTTTTAAAAAAAGTTTATGTAATTAAGTCTTGTTATGTGTTTTTTTACATGCCGGTAACTTAAAAGTGTGGTTTTCGTACTTTTGTCTATGATTTTTAGAAACTTCCTGTAACACCAGTACGAAATCGTCGAAATTTTACAAAATTTCAATATTTCGCTTTTTGATCGCGTGAAGAGAACGAGATGTAAATCTGCAATCCTCGTAAAAGTTAGTTCATACTTTTTACTTTACGATAAAGTCATGAAATTGAGTCTGTTAGATATTTTCGCTAGCACCATTATCATATTACATGAGAGAATTTAATTTTTCCACCAAAGGATGATAGTCTTTTTATACTCTACTTATCTCGTAAAAATGTCGTTTGACATGAACTTGATTGACTAATAAACAAAAAAGAATATAGAGCTATCTTAATTTGTATATAGAATAGGATGCTTCGTTTGAGATGACTATTTTTTTTTTTCCCTTCTGACTACTTTTTTAGTCCCATGTCAAAACATCATTGTACACACTGAAAAAAAAAAATTCTCATCAAAGATGAGCTCTTAATTTTAATTTTAAGTACTCGCTAAATGAATTTAAAATTTTCCCATTTGATTAACACGTAAATTTTAATTTTATTTTTTCAATTATCTATAGCTTAACGGCATTTCAAGATATTTGATCGACCATAGGTGGAAATCACAGAGGAATCGTTCCTCTTTGAAAGTGCTTGTAGCTAATTTATGTTTTGTAACCGAACTCACCGGTAAAAAATCTCAAAACCAATTTTTTCTCAAATTTCATGGTTTCTTTCATTTTACTTACAAACCATTAACTTTACGACAAAATTGTACAGGACTTTTTTTGTAGAGAATTTTATTTCCTACAAAAGAAATCATGTAAGTCATTACTGTAGAGCTAGTAGTTTTCGAGATAAATTCAATTAAACATCTCAAAATTTTAAAAGTCGCTGTTTTATCCAAAATTTTAGTACTTTTTGATAAAATTATGGTCGAAGAAATATATAACATATCCTGGTTAATATATCATCAAAAATATGTCATGTAAAACGAAACTGTCTCCTACTACATTTCCTCCGTCTTTTCTTCACTTAATCCAATCGCCTCTGTTTGACCATCGGAAGCTTTTTTAATTACTTTCTCTTTCAGTACAAAGATAATTGTTTCATACTTTTTATATTTACATATGAATGTGTAATAAGTATTTTTATATTTTGTTCTTATACATTATTTGTGTTTTCAGCAATGATTTTACCAAAAAGTACTAAAATTTTGGATAAAACAGCGATTTTAAAAATTTTGAGATGTTTAATTGGATTTATCTCGAAAACTACTAGCTCTACAGTAATGGCTTACATAACTTTTTTTGTAGGAAATAAAATTCTCTACAAAATAAGTCCTGTACAATTTTGTCGTAAAGTTAATGGTTTGTAAGTAAAATAAAAGAAACCATGAAATTTGAGAAAAAATTGGCTTTAAGATTTTTTACCGGTGAGGTCGATTACAAAACATAAATTAGCTACAAGCACTTTCAAAGAGGAACGATTCCTCTGTGATTTCCACCTGTGGTCGATCAAATATCTTGAAATGTCGTTAAGCTATAGATAATTGAAAAAATAAAATTAAAATTTACGTGTTAATCAAATGGGAAAATTTTAAATTCATTTAGCGAGTACTTAAAATTAAAATTAAGAGCTCATCTTTGGTGAGAATTTTTTTTTCAATGTGTACAATGATATTTTGACATGGGACTTGGAAAAAAAAAATAGTCATCTCAAACGAAGCACCCTATTATAGAAACAAAATAATTTTTTACGTGTAGAGATTAATGAATCTTTGTTTGTGCATAGTAAGTTGGGAAAAATTCTGCATATAAGTTCAAACCTATAAGTTGTAAAGATCTCCTTAATTTTTTTTTTGTATTAAGAAATCTAATTTAACATTTATTAATAAATATTTATATTTATATACATAATTGAAAGTGAAATGAAATAATCAATGTTTTTTCTCTTAGTATTAATGTCAAAAATAAATTTCAAAGTGAGTCAAAAATTATTTTAAACAATTTTCACCATTAAAAAGTCATTTTATGTACTTAAATATAAAAATATATTTAACTTTATAAAATATAATTTTCTGAAATTATTTTGAGGCAATCATTTTTACCTGAATCAAACTTGCTGTCAGGGAAGACTGCAAAATTAATTTGTACCTGAAAAATTGTCAAATCTGAAAGTAACCGTCATGACGCATTTTTTCTATCATTGATTGTTTATACCATCGTACAATTCTAACATGTTTTCTCCACTGTCTAATTCTTACAAAAAAAAATTTGAAATACACAAAATTAAAATTAAAATTAATTTTTCGCATAATTATTTTTGTTTTATAAATAATGAAATAGCGAGAATATATATATATATATATATATATATATATATATATATATATATATATATATATATATATATATATATATATATATATATATATATATATATGTGTGTGTAATGAAACATGGTAAATATTAATTTCTTAACGCATAAAAGGATTTATTAGACTTGAATTAAATGTCGTTGAAAAAAGAAGGTCTTGAATGTACGATTTAGAAGTATCTCATTGCGAGACATTTAGATTGCACTTTTTGAATTAAGTATCTTTACACAATTTATCAATGAGATCTTATTAATCATATATTAAATCTCAAAACTTGCTTTGATTTCATTTGAAAAATTCATTCTCCAATATAATTCTGATATTTCAATAAGAAACCTACCTTCTCATTTCAAAGGACAATGGGTGGCACTTGTTTAGATCATATAATGTTAACTTAAAAATAATGAATATTTCACAGTTCTGTTACCTTTATTCGCGAATTGAACTATCTCAACATTATTAATTATGAAGAAGTCTATCGAAATTAAAGTAAACTCTGCTTTAAAAAAAACGATAGATTCTCTCTGCTATATGTATAAGACTTATACTTGACTACAGCATTTTCTCATTGAACTCATAAAGTATTATAAAACCTTTATGAGAATTTATGGGAATTGATTGAATTTTATGATATTTTTCAAACAGGGAATTCTTATTTTTCAAATTACTGTCATTAAAACTGTGATTATTATTATTTTTTTTTTTGCCAAAACCGTTTCTTAGATTTTTTCAGAGATTTTTTCAAAAAAGCGCGTGGAATTTTTTTTTATATTGTTATTAGAAATCAATAAATGCAATGAGATAAATCTTCATTAAGAATTCACTCTAAAATCAAGTATATAATTGAAATTATCATATGCCAAATTACATTGACAATGTAATAAGCAAACTATAAATATTTGACACGCTGCAAAAGTTACTGCAAAAAATTATAGGTTGCTTATAGCTTCAAAAATGTAATCAAAGACATATTAGTAGATAATGATAAAAAAAAAAACCCAATTAAATTTTGATGAGTTACAGCAAACCAGTGAAGTTTAGATTTTTATACATTTCATATTGAGCTACATAAGAAATCACAAGTTTCATCGGATTTATTTTTTCTTTGCAGCTCCTCAAAAATTCAATTGAATCCTTTTCCTGTCATTATCTACTTTAATATGATAAATTTACCTTGCACAGTAACTACGGATTAAAATCTTATGCCGCATATAGATTGTAATATTCGTAATACATGTTACAGCGATACTAAAATACATATTCCAAGAGATCTATTAGGTTGTTTAAATCAATATACTGAGTCAAAAAATAAGTAACAAATAAAATGTACGAAGAGCCATAAAGAGCTCTATAAAATCTTTATGAACATCGACTTAAAAATAAACAGAAACAATAATAGCATAAATTATTTTGTTAAATTTTCTGCAATCTATTTCATTAGAACGTTTAATGAAATTTAATGTTTTTTATCATTAATGCAATATAAGTACTATCTTAGTGCTCGCTCTTTTGTTCGCCAAATAGCTGTTTGCCCATTCAACTGTTTCCACGACATTTGTGTGCGTTAAACGATTATCTGCATACGGCAAGTAAATTTGAGTGCGACAAGTTTACTTGTCGCACTCAAATTTACTTGCCGTATGCAGATAATCGTTTAACGCACACAAATGTCGTGGAAACAGTTGAATGGGCAAACAGCTATTTGGCGAACAAAAGAGCGAGCACTAAGATAGTACTTATATTGCATTAATGATAAAAAAAACTGTGTTCAATTCGTGCGGTGTTGTCGATTACCCACTCGAGCGAATGAGCGCACTCACTTCGTTCGTGCGCTCAACTTCGCTCTCGTGGGCAATCGACAACTTACCGCACTAGTTGTACAATATACTATTTCGGTACCTACAAGTACTTAAAACCATAAAAGATTGATTGCAAAAATATTACCGTTTTTTGAACAGTTGTTTTATTAGCTTATTGTTAATTATGAATTTCATTATTAACGTATATACATTAAGCTTTAATAAAGGGTAAGAGCAAATAGGACGGCTATATCAATCTCTCAAATCTAAAATACAAATTGCATATCACAAAAATCTTTGTATTTTTAACAAAGAGGAAAGTAACAAAAAAAAAATATACACATGTATAATTATACTGTGACTTTTCTTCAATTTCTACCATGGGATATCTTATAATTCTACGCATTCGTCTATAAATACAGCACGGTCATGCAATGAATTGAAAGCATTCTTTTTTATGCCTTACATAGTGCAAAAAAAAATATATATATATAGATATACGTAAAAAAATTTTTCTATCAAATCAACCCTACACAGTTTTTTATTTTATCGATTATTAATGTCATTAATTTTCTTAATATGCCAACGCTATTCGCCAACATAGAGTATTATTAACACGGGAACTTTTATTTTTTTTTTTTTTTGACGTCACTTTGAAGTATTAGCGTAGTGATTTAATTAATTAAATCACATTCAAAAATAGCTTTATTTGTATTTTTAGTAAATGTGTATCAATTTTTATACAATAATAGTTACTTAAACTCAAAAAGGTATGGTACAACTTCAGAATTACTTGTATTTTTTAGACTTGTGATAAATTATTCAATTTTCACGAATGAAATAATAGCATAAATCAAAGTCGACATTAGATTCACATTTATCTTGATATATCTCAGTTATTCTAGTTACTAAACTAAAATATTTGAAGAAATCGGAATAAAAAATCTTTTTCAAGATTCAATGTTAAAATTGTCTTATATGAGATGATTCTAAATTACATTTCAAATTAACGTTTTTTATTTTAATTTTTTATGAGAAGCTCAACTAGCGGCAAATTATTTGTTTCTTAATTTCAATAACAAAAAAAAAAATTTTTTTTAATTCCACTTGACCAAAAAAAAAAAAAAATCTACGAGCGTTTGGTAATTAATGTACCTTCAAAATTTCATACCAACTTTGTAAACAAAACGATATCCTTTTAGAAAATTGCACCATTATCTGTATAACCTGTAAAAAAGAAAAAAAGAAGACGGGAAAAAAAACTTTAATCCTTTTGAATTTTATGTTTCATTTGTTCATAAAATTGTTTTTGGTACTTGACGGTTTGTAATTTTTTATTTTGTTTCTGAGGATAGTAAAGTCCATAACGAGAAAATTGTTTATCTAAATAGCTACTGGTTTGATCATTGAAGATATCAATCCGAGTAAAAAAGACGATACATAGTTATATATAAGGGAAGGGGGGGTGGCAAAAGGGGGTAGGGTAGGCAAAACGGGGTACCCCCAAAATTTTTATGTTTAAAATGGTTGTTAAACAATCCAAAATCACTTTTGTAAATATAATTGAGCGTTATTTAAAATTTTTTTTTTTGTTAAACTTTTCCAAAAATTAATTGTTAGTTGAAAAATATTAATGACTTGTTTTATGATAAAAACTATTGTTTTGTATCTAATAACCATGTAAAATATAATTTTTCTTCATGTAAATCACTTGCAAAAAAATTTAACCTAATCAAATTCATTTAAAATCCCAAAATTGTTTTTTTTTTTTCATCTTTTTTAGGGGTTACCCCATTGTGCCCGCAAAAATTAAATAATTTTCCACTAAGAAAATCGACGAATTTCGAAAAATTCGGGAAGTTTTTTTTTTCACCCCAATTTGCAAAAGTCGAAATTTCATCAGATGTCGACGTTTTGAAATCCTAGGAAGCTATTCTGACTATTTTCAGAATAATGTCCAAGTGTCTGTATGTATGTGTGTATGTGTGTGTGTACACGAAAGGAAATCGTTGATAAAAATTACTGTGTAATTTCGAGTAATCCTGGGCCGTTGCAAAAAATTGGTGCTTTTTGTTTTAAATTTAATATTTTTTGTTTAAATATTAATGTTGCTAGACTATGTTTTACTCTATTATTAAGTAATTTTTTAACAGCAGATAAAGTGGTATGATTATATGATTTCATACCTTGTTTAAGTCCTATATTTAATCGATTGTTGTGAATATCTCATCTTAATCTATGAATTTTTGCTCCATGCGATTAATTTTTACTCCTCAATATACCATTCTTTTATACCCATTAATTTTAAGATGAAAAATTGCTTATAACTCGAATAAATTTTTGAGTCCATTGAAGTATTTTTTACTCTAAACTGCAGAGTAATATTTCAGTAGTCTCCGTTAATCTTCGGATAATATCGGCTTCGATTAAATGTATTTTATTTTGCTCGCGACAACTTACATGTTACGCATACAAACGTAGACTCCCGGGTGAAAATATTTCAAACTGAAAAAAAAGTAATTTTTTTTCTCGGCCGAAAATTGACCGAAAAAAGGCCTAGGTAGTGAACACGAGGCCGAAACTCGCTAGGCCGAAAAAAAGCCGACAATAAACTTAAAAATGGCCGACGCTAGGCACGAGGATTGATACTATTATTATTATTATTGTATTTGATTGAATAGAATAGAAATAATTGTACACTACTGGAAAAATTTAAAGGATCAAAAAAAAAATTCCAAATTTTTGGGCGATTTTCAACAGGCCGTAACTTGGAGAGAAATGGTCGTACAAGAAATGAAAGAAAAAGGAAATTGTAGCTCCAAGTATCTACTTTTTGGATTAGAACTTCAAAATTTTGTAGCGTCAGCGGTTTTTGAGTAATCATAGAAAAACCAGCGACAAAAAAATTTTCAAATTTGTTATATTTTTTTTTTTTTGGTCTACGGGCGTGGAAAACATTTTTTTTGATTAACCAATATAAGGATCGGATACCTTTATTATTCATCTTTAATTTCGTTTTTTATTGACCTTGATATCTCAGAAACCAATGATCACACAGAAAGTTAATGGTAGGTTTCAAAAACTTGAATAAATTCCCTTCAACGATTAGCCATCGCTTTTTCGAAAAAAAAATTTTTTTCTATCGTCCCATGAATTTAAAAATGCAACAAAAAAAGGGCTTTTGTTGGTTTTTTGGAAAATCGAGCGCTGAAATGAAAATATTGTGGAAATCGATAATGTTAAGTGTGCATTTTACAGTTCAATATGTTCACAAAAACCCTACAAAGAGCCAGATCAATCCAACCAGCCGTTTTTTTGTTTCACTCGATCAAATTATTGAAAAAATTAAAGGATCACGTTTTTTGCTCTGAAAAGCTCATAATCTTTAACAAGATGAAAAAAACCATGTTTTCTGAGCTTTGTCCACATTTTTATTGCAGACAGTGCTTGAATTTTCAAAAAAGAAAAAAGTTTTTTATGCAAAAATTTTTTCCACGCCCGTAGACCAAAAAAAAAAAATTAAAAAAATTGGAAAATTTTTTTGTTGCTGGTTTTTCTAAGATTACTCAAAAACCGCTGACGCTACAAAATTTGAAAGTTCTAAGCCAAAAAATAGACACTTGGAGCTACAATTTCCTTTTTTTGTATTTCTTGTACGATCATTTCTCTTGAAGTTACGGCTTGTTGAAAATCGCCCAAAAATTTGAAATTTTTTTTTGATCCTTTAATTTTCTTTCAGTAGTGTATTTATCAAATAGTTATTTGATTGTCCGGTAAAAGTGAATTATATATGGCCATATATTAAAACTTCTAATATATACAAAGCCATGTATAGAAATTTCAACTAAATTAAAAAAAAAGACTTATTCAATTTCAGTATTTTTTTTTTTTAATGATGCGGGAATCAATCAGATTTGTGATCAATTTAATTTCTAACCGAGTAATAATTTTTAATTTAGGGAAAAAACGCTATAAATATTAACCGACCGCACACGATTTAGTGGGATTCGAACCCGGGACCTTACTCACGATAGACCGACGCTTTAACGACTAGGCTACGCTACCGACAGCGACAACTAAGTTTACTTGTGCTATATGAGATTGAAAGGATACATCACTTTGAAACAGCAAAATACACTGGTCACAGAAATTAAGGGATAGAAAAAAAATCCGAAATTTTTAGGTGATTTTCAACATGCTGTAACTCGGTGAAAAATGATCGTATAAAAAAACTAAAAAGAAGCAAATTGTAGCCTCAAGTTTCTAGTTTTCAGATCTAAACCTCAAAATTTTTTATCATGTACGGTTCCGGAGTAATCATAAGAAAACCAACGAAAAAAAAATTTTCAAAATTTTTGCTGGTCTTTCAATACCTCTATGGGCGACAATAAATTTTTTTGAATAATCCGACTGTCTGACTTTTCTCGGAAATTTTATGCCCTTTAATTTGGTGGCCTTAAAAAGTCTCTACGACGATTTGGCGCCGAGTTATCATTGATCAAAGCAAAAAAGTCCATTTTGGCTTTGATAATCAATAACTCCGGATGTATTGGTCGTACAGAGAATGGAAGCAGGGTTTTGAAAACTGGAAAATAATCTCTATAAGGCAAAATTAGTGGCATTTGATAGAAAATTTTTTTTTAAAGCGATATTGTTTGGTAAAAAACAGGTCAAAACTCACAAATTTAAGGACATTCGGAAATCTTGCTATAACTTTGGATATAACGGATGAACAAAGGATATCTTCGACTTTTTTTCAAACTCAAAGTGTCCTGAAAAAACCCTGAAAATTTCAAATCGCTGCGATTTTTCTTTCTTAGTGCCCCGAAGCTTTAAATTTATCGATTTTGTCAAAAATCACCATAATTGGTAGTTTCTCGGTTTTTGTTCATTTGTTCGATTTGAAAATGGTTTTTTTACCGATAATCTTCATTTCTTCGATCAAAAAGATCGATTATCGAAAAAAATTTAAAAAAAAAAAATGTTGAAAAAAATTTTTTTTTTTTCAAAATTTTTTTTTTCAAAAATTTTTTTTTTTAAATGTTTTTTTTTTTGTTGTATCTGCGATGATTTATCATTGTCAAAAAAAATTCCTCAAATTTTTTTTACCGCCGGCATTAAAGTTACCTAAAGCGTATGTTTGTTAAGTTGACATTCAAAGCAGATGCAGTTACAGCGGTAAAAAAAATTTGAGGAATTTTTTGAGGTTGTAAAAAAGTCGAAGATATCCTTTGTTCATCCGTTATATCCAAAGTTATAGCAAGATTTCCGAATATCCTTGAATTTGTGAATTTCGACCTGTTTTTTACTAAACAATATCGCTTTAAAAAAAATTTTTCTATCAAATGCCACTAATTTTGCCTTATAGAGAATGTTTTCCAGTTTTCAAAACCCTGCTTCCATTCTCTGTACGACCAATACATCCGGAGTTATTGATTATCAAAGCCAAAATGGACTTTTTTGCTTTGATCAATGATAACTCGGCGCCAAACCGTCGTAGAGACTTTTTAAGGCCACCAAATTAAAGGGCATAAAATTTCCGAGAAAAGTCAGACAGTCGGATTATTCAAAAAAATTTATTGTCGCCCATAGAGGTATTGAAAGACCAGCAAAAATTTTGAAAATTTTTTTTTCGTTGGTTTTCTTATGATTACTCCGGAACCGTACATGATAAAAAATTTTGAGGTCCAGATCTGAAAACTAGAAACTTGAGGCTACAATTTGCTTCTTTTTAGTTTTTTTATACGATCATTTTTCACCGAGTTACAGCATGTTGAAAATCACCTAAAAATTTCGGATTTTTTTTCTATCCCTTAATTTCTGTGACCAGTGTCTAATTGAAAATCCATTATAAGTAATAACAAAAAAATTTCTTATTTTTTTTTTTTTCGTACACTATAAAGTCCTGTATGTAAGTAATTGTGATATGTGTAATTTTGGTTATATAGTTATGTATAAAATCGTTTAAAAAGTATATAGGCTCTATGGGTGGTCACGTATGGTCTTTAGAGTGTTAAAACAAAAAATTTTTTTTTTGTTATGGTATGCAAAAATTGAAAGTGTGACTAAAAATAAAAATTTTAGTATTAATTCAAGCTCCATTTTTCTATTTTTCATTTAAATAACACAGGAAAAAAATTTTGTTTTTTTAGAATTTTTCAACTTACAAACAAATCAACGGATTTATGCACAGTAAATATTTTTGTCGTAAAATGAACGCTCCACGAAAAAAGTCTCTCAACATTTTTCGATAGTTCCCACTGTTCAAAAGTTATTTAAGTTTCAAGTCAAATTTATAGTAAATTTTGAGATCTTTTCATTTTTCCATCGAAACTATGAGACTTATCAAAAAATGTCATCGAATCGTTTTTATAGACAATTTTATCCTCTACAAATTATTTCTTACAAAGTTTTTCGAAATTCTGCAATGTTTTCCATTTATTTTTTATTTTAATTTCAAGCTCTTAAAAAAATAGATTTCTGATTGATTTTAAGTGCTTGACTTTTGTCCGATAAGGTCTTTAGAACTCTAGAAGTGAGTTTTTTAGACATAAGTCCGAAAATTTTTTACTAGGGATCCCAGTCACTACATATATATATTTTTATAGATAGATAGATAGATAGATAATAAATTTTATTCGAACATGAGATCTTGATCTCCTGTGGCCGTTCAAAAAATAAAATATTTACATTAGTTTTGCATGTATAATTACAATATTCGATCATATAATAAAAATAAAAATAAAAATAAGTTCCATCGTCAACTCGTGCTGTCTATCTCAAAAAAATAATTATATACAGCACTGCGAAATTCCATGAACGTAGGGAGAGATGTAATGCTCGGAGGAAGTGTATTCCAAACGCGAATCGCAGATACAATAAATGATTTATCATAAAATGCAAGATGACTGGTAGGTAGACGTAAATAGTCCTGCCTTACATCTCCCCTACGCAGCATGGGCTGTAGGAAAACTAATTCGTTGTCGAATAATTGACCCTGATTCATATAAATTGCTTTACATAATAAGCAAGATAAAAAGAAATTTCTCCTAGTTTTCAGAGTTATCCGACCTAGTCTACGATAATATGGTGTAATGTGCTCAAATCTACTATCTTTGAAAATGAAACGAACGCAAGCGTTAAGCTTTCTTTGTAATTTACATTGTTGATGTTGAATTATATTAGTGTAGATTGCAGCACAGTAATCAAATAATGGGAATATTAATGTCGTAACAAGTTTAATTTTAATTTCTTCGCTAAAAACCTCATTATTCATTTTCAACTTTTATATATCCCACTGTCTTATATTTTATACTTTTATGGCGATTGTTTTAGTTATAATTTTGTTTTTTTTTTTATTATAAAGGCCCTGGGACGATAAGAATACCGAATCGGCCCCAGAAAGGAATCGGGCTCATAACTTTAGAAAATATTCGTACCCATGAAATACTTCGATACAGCAAGTTTCAGATTTTTATCTACTACCAAGTCTGATTAAATCGAAAAATACTGAAAATTAGTAAAAATTGTTATTCTCTGCGTCTTTTAAATCGAATGATCTAGTAACCGGATATGTTTTGAGGCATGATGGTAGCGTTTTGGAAAAAAAATAAGAGCCATATTTGTCCGTAAGAACCTAAAAAAAACAAGATTTTATTCTTAATTTTGATTTTTAAGCGTGTTACGATAATCGTAAAAATATGAGACTATTTGTTTTCAATTCCCCATTCAATTTCCGACGAAATTATGAGCTTGGGAAATTTTTTTTAAGGGTACCACATATCGAAAAAAAATAAAATCGATTTTTTGCGCAAAAATCGATTTTTTTCATGATTAACTTCTAAAATGATAAAATACAAAGCTTTTGTGAATATTGTGCTGGTAAAAAAAACGAAATAAATTCAGAACGCTCATATAAAAGTAATTGTTCTTTATTCAATAACGTCAATATTAATATCTAATTATAAACTATAAAAAAATATATTAATTATATTAATCTGTTAACAATAATAAATCCCGCAATTCGATTATGTTTTCACGTTTCAACCCAGTAAATATGTAAAGTTGTTCATCGGGTATACGAAAATCATCCATTTTATCAATCAACACAGAGTCACATTCAACAGCCAAGCTTTCCATCATTTTAATTGATTCGGACGATTTTAAAGAACTCCAATTAGGATAAACTCTTAATAAATTCAAATCTTCAGCATAGAAGCGTTTTTTTATGAGATGATCGCGGCAACATCGATTTCCATCCAGAATAAAAATTCTTTTCTTAATAAAGCATTGCATACGGGCATCTTGAGGAACAACTACCATATTCCGGTTTGAAACAGAACATACACGACAATATCTATGAGTTGCAACTGTTTTTTTAATTTGAACTTCAATACATTCTTCTGTATTATCATCACATACAAACTCTAAATTAAATGATGGATCATCAGTACTTGACTGAGACAAAGTCATCGTTGATAGGTTTGATTCAGTTCTTTTGAAATTTTGAACAAATGCAATACTTTGAATTATTTGCTCTAGGTGTCGACATTTTTCACTTAAATAAGAATAAAATGAACTATTGAATGCAAATAAAGGCACGAGCAGTTTTTAATTATAATGTCAACAGTACGTAATTTTGAGGTTATCGGCAGAAATAGTGGATTTTCATGAAAACGAAAAACAGTGGTACCAGTTTCGAATTACAGTGCCATCTCATGGTTTCTGAATGAACTGAAAGTTGAGCGGGAAAGTATAAATTATCTGAAAACTAGTTGAATTATGTAAACAATAGTATTTGATACAGATTTAATTGTTATAGTTAGAAATAAAGATTATAATAATAAATATAGTTCATTATATGTAAACAATTACTTGTATATGAGCGTTCTAAATTTATTGCGTTGTTTTTACCAGTACAATATTCACAAAAGCTTTGTATTTTATCATTTTAGAAGTTAATCGTAAAAAAAAAATCGATTATCGCGCGAAAAATCGATGTTATTTGTTTTCGATATGTGGTTTCCTTAAAAAAAATCTGTCTATCGGTTGACCCTGCAGGCCAGCCCCAAAACTTTCCGCTGTTTTCGAGCTCCTTGAGCTTAAGGTGCTAGAAAACATGGTTGTAGATACATTTCCGAGCAATTCGAACTCGAAAATACTTTTGTATACCATTGTTTTCGAAAAAACCGTTGTTTAGCATTTCTTCCTCCCACGACATCTCACAAACGAATTAACCGATTGAGGCGACTAAGGCAGCAATCGACGCATATTATTGAGTTCTAGAGCTGATTAGATTTTAAAGTTGATCGTATAAGTCGTTTCTGAGAAATCAATAAAAAACTAAAAAAAAAAAATTTTTTTTTGTAATTCGCCAATATTATCGAGTCTCCTTGATCAAATGATCTGAAATTTTCGGAAAAGTTGATGGCCAACAAGCTCTTTCGATTGCCGCCTTAATCATACAAATCGGTTCATTAGTTAAAAAGTTATATAGACACACACACACACACACACACACACACACACACACACACACACACACACACACACACACATACATACATACATACAGACACTCAGACATCATTCTGAAAATAGTCAGAATAGCTTCCTAGGACCTCAAAACGTCGATATCTGATGAAAACGCGATTTTCGAAAATCGGGGTGAAAACAATAACTTCCCGAATTTTTTGAAAATCATTGATTTTCTTAGCGGGAAGTTAAAAATCGGTCTATCGGTTAACCCTGTGGGCCAGCCCCAAAACTTCCCGCTGTTTCCGAGCTCGTTGAGCTCGAAAACATTATTGTGGATACATTTTCGAGTTCTTCGAGCTCGAAAATACTTTTGTATGCCATTATTTTCTAAAAAAATATTTTTTAGCATTTCTTTCTCCCACGATATCTCGCGAACGAATTAACCGATTTTAATGGTTGAGGTGGCATTCGACGCGTTTTATTAAGTTCTAGAGCTGATTAGATTTTGAAATCGAATGATTCAATTTTTTTGTAGATATCCGAAAAAAAACGTTTTTCACTATTTTTTTAATCGACGATATCTCGTAAATGAATGGACCGATTGAGACGATTGAGGCTGCAATCGACGTGTTTTATCAAGTTCTAAAGCTGATCAAATTTTGAAATTGATTTATTGAGTCCTTTATGAGAAATTTCAAAAAAACAAAAAAAACAAATTTTTTTGAATTCTTTCATCAACGGTTTCTCTCGAACGAATTAACCGATTTTAATGGTTGAGGTGGCATTCGACGCGTTTTATTAAGTTCTAGAGCTGATTAGATTTTGAAATCAAATGATTCAATTTTTTTGTAGATATCCGAAAAAAAACGTTTTTCACTATTTTTTTAATCGACGATATCTCGTAAATGAATGGACCGATTGAGACGATTGAGGCTGCAATCGACGTGTTTTATCAAGTTCTAAAGCTGATCAAATTTTGAAATTGATTTATTGAGTCCTTTATGAGAAATTTCAAAAAAACAAAAAAAACAAATTTTTTTTGAATTCTTTCATCAACGGTTTCTCTCGAACGAATGAACCGATTTTAATGGTTGAGGTGGCATTCGACGCGTTTTATTAAGTTCTAGAGCTGATTAGATTTTGGAATCAATCGATCTAGCAAATTAAAAGTTATCCAAATAAAACATTTTTGAAAAAATTTTATTTTTGAAATATCTCCGAACGCACCCTACCGATCAAGCTTAAATTTTTACGGCTTCAAGACATTAACAAGCCGCGTCGAATGACACCTCAACGATCAAAATCGGTTCATCCGTTCAAGAGTTATGAATATTTACATACATACACTCGGACATCATCGTGAAATTAGTCAGGATAGCTTCCTAGAGCCTCAAAACGTCAAAATCTGATAGAAATTCGGTTTTTGCCAATCGGACTGAAACCAATAACTTCCCGAATTTTTGAAAATTTTCAATTTTCTTGGCGGGAAGTTAAAAATTTCCCAAGCTCATAATTCCGTCGGAAATTGAATGGGGAATTCAAAGCAAATAGTCTCATTTTTTTACGATTATTGTAACACGCCTAAAAATCGAAATTAAGAATAAAATCTTGTTTTTTTTTAGGTTCTTACGGACAAATATGGCTCTTATTTTTTTTTCCAAAACGCTACTATCATGCCCCAATACATATTCGGTTACTAGATCAGTCGATTTAAAAGACGCAGAGAATAACAATTTTTACTAATTATCAGTATTTTTCGATTTAATCAGACTTGGTATAGTAGATAAAAATCTGAAACTTGCTGTATCGAAGTATTTCATGGGTACGAATATTTTCTAAAGTTATGAGCCCGATTCCTTTCTGGGGCCGATTCGGTATTCTTATCGTCCCAGGGCCTTTATAATAAAAAAAATCTGGGCATCGGTTGACCCTGCGGGCCAGCTCCAAAAATTCCCGCTGTTTTCGAGCTCAAGGAGCATGAAAACATCACTGTGAATATATTTTCGAGCTCTTCGAGTTATGACATGGAATCATTTTTTTATGAGATTTTCAACCTCAACAAGTTACGTTTTATGCTAGAGTTTGAAAAGTTAAGAATCGAAAATTATTAATGAAGAAGCGGCTGTTAAATTTTTATTATCGATTATGTTCTCTGAAATAAATGCGTTGAGGCAGAAATCAATGTCAGTGATCCAAATCAAGATTTAAATGAGTTTTGACTAAGGTCAAGCAATAATATATGGAATATCCGAGAAAAACATTAAAGACTGGGTTTTTCAATTTTTTGCTGACAATATGTTTAAAACTAAGAAACAAGTTCTATGACATTATCTGATGACCGGAAGAGACTATAAAGAGAAAGAGTCGGTATGATTTCAGACACATTTTAGCAGATTATATTTTCATTTATCTGGAAAACATAACATAATATGTTATTTTTTTAACTTTTCAGCGCCGATATCTTTTGAACTAATCAACCGATTTCGACGTTTGAGGTTGCAACCGACGCGTTTTCTTAAATTCTAGAGCTGATTAAATTTTGAAATTGATAAGATGAGTCACTTCAAAGATAATCGAAAAAAACCGTTTTTTGTCATTTCTGTCGCCAACGATATCTCTCGAACAAATAAACCGATTGAGATGATTGAAGAGGCATTCGACGCGGCTTATAAAGTTCTAGAGCTGAATAGATTTTGAAGTCGATCGTTCAAGTCGTTTCTGAGAAATCACTAAAAAACTAAAAAAAAAAATTTTTTCTTTTTCGTAATTTGCCAATATTTTCGAGTTTGACCAAATGATCTGGAATTTTCAGGA
Source organism: Microplitis mediator (assembly GCF_029852145.1). Classification (NCBI taxonomy): domain Eukaryota; kingdom Metazoa; phylum Arthropoda; class Insecta; order Hymenoptera; family Braconidae; genus Microplitis; species Microplitis mediator. The sequence continues at coordinate 11,455,185 of NC_079979.1, forward strand.
AAGTTGAGGGTCAACAAACTTTTTCGATTGCCACCTCAATCATCCAAATCGATTCATTAGTTAAAAAGTCACAAAGAGTTTACACACACACACACACACACACACACACACACACACACACACACACACACACACACACACACACACACACACACACACACACACACACACACACACACACACACACACACACACACACACACACACACACACACACACACACACACATACATACATACATACATACATACATACATACATACATACATACACTCGGATATTATTCTGAAAATAGTCAGAATAGCTTCCTGGGACCTCAAAACGTCAACATCTGATGAAAACTCCCCGATGAAAAAAGATTTTACACAATTGTCTAAAATTATATACAAAAAATGGCCCGATCCAATTATATACAACATATAGAAATTGTATAAAATTCTATACAAATTGTATACAAGTCTATGTAATTATATACAATTTTATACAAATTATATACAATTCTATATAATTATATGCAATTCTATATAATTGCAATATATAGAATTGTATATAATTATATAGAATGGTATACAATTTGTATAGAATTGTATACAATTTCTATACAAATTGTATACAATTGGATCGGGCCATTTTTTCTATCCAATTATATATAGTCCATATATAATTGATATATAATTCTATACAATTGTATAAAATCTTTTTTCATCGGATCGATTTTCGAAAATCGGGGTGAAAACAATAACTTCCCGAATTTTTCGAAAATCATTGATTTTCTTAGCGGGAAGTTAAAAAAACAATATTATAACTAAAACAATCGACATAAAAGTATAAAATATAAGACAGTTGGATACACGGAAAAAACGAATTTCGTCCTGATAACAAAAGACGGAATAGCGAAAGATTTTGTTATAATGGCAAACATGATTAGCTTGCGGTAACAAATGAATTTGTGATAGTAACGAATGAATTTGTGTCGTAATTAAGAAGTCGATTTGTTATGAAAACACATGATGTTTATTATAATAATATCGTCGTATTTTAAAGCCGGCATTTGCTACCGTAAGTAATCTTGGCTTATGATTACAAAAATTTCTGTTAATGCTACAAATTCATTCTGTTACTTTAACCAATCAGTTTTTTTATTGGAACACAACAGTTTTGTTACAGTTACAAACCGTTGCTTGGCCCAATGAAGAATTTGCTAGCATTACGAAAATATTGTAATCCCAACGAATGTTTCGTTATCCGCATATTAAGGCAGAATTTTGTTACCGTAAGCTATGTTATCTTGTAGTCACATAAATATATATGTATATATATATATATTCATTAGGTTGCGCCAAAAAAAGAACTAATTTTTTTTTCTTTAGCTACCGTGAAAATATCGTTAAGAATGATGAAAAAAAAATTCTGGTAAAGCTTGAACTCTTAATATTAATATTAAGAGGTGGCGCTTCGTGATTTTTGATTTCCCATTTAAATAACATGGAAAAAATAATTTTTTTTTAGCTTGGAATTTTTTACCTCGGCAATGGCTCATTGTACAAATAAGCCCAGCAAATGTTTTTATAGGGAATTTAACGCTCTACAAAAAAAGTCTCTTATTATTTTTTGATAAATCCATTTGTTCAAAAGTTATTGGAGCTCGAAGACAAGTAAGAGTAAATTTCGAGATCATTTTACTTTTTCGGCGAAACTATCATACTTATTATAAAATGTCATCTGATCTTTTTTGTAGACAATTTTATTTCCTACAAATTATCGTAAATAAAATTTTTTCAAATTCTGCATTGTTTTCTAGTTATCTCCATTTTAATGCCAAGCTCCTAAAAAAATAATGTTCTGATCGATTTTAAGAGCTTGACATTGAAATGGAAATAACTAGAAAACAATGCAGAATTTGAAAAACATTTATTCAAGATAATTTGTAGGAAATAAAATTGTCTACAATAAAGATTCAATGATATTTTATAATAAGTATAATAGTTTCGCCGGAAAAGTTAAAAGATCTCGAAATTTACTCTTACTTAAAAATATATGCTGGGTTTATTCGTACGATGAGCCATTGCCGAGGTGAAAAATTCCAAACTAAAAGTTTTTTTTTTCCATGTTATTTAAATGGGAAATCAAAAATCACGAAGTGCCACCTCTAAATATTAATATAAAGAGCTTAAACTTTACCAAAATTTTTTTTTATCATCCATAACGATATTTTCACGGTAACTAAAGAATAAAAAATTAGTTCTTTTTTTTGGCGCACCCTAATATATATATATGTAGTGACTGGGATATGAGGTTTATGAAACTTAATCACTACGATAAATAATTTATCTGACTCCAATTATTAGTATTAACAAAATAATAAATAATTAGTTTTATTCAATGAATTATATAATACAAGGTAATGCTAGTCGCATTAGATATGTATCAGCTAGTTGCCGTGTGTCTCTCTAATGTACGTGTGTACTGTACTGTGTGTACTTGTGTGTACTGTTGCTACCGAATATCGTATCCGCGTGGGGGAAATATTCGGCGATCGATGACGATCGATGATTGACGGAGTTATCCGAAATTATGAATTTTAATAATAAAAGTAGTGACGTAATCGCTACATATATATATATATATATATATATATATATATATATATATATATATATATATATTGTAACGTAATATTTCTTAATATACTCAATTAAACCCAATTACACAAAATTCTTACTCGATAAATTTATTCTAAAACTCAAAAACTCAAATTACTCAAAATCGGGCTACGTTACACTTCGCCCACCAATCACCCCTCTCATCTCCTCCAGATCCTGACGGGCGCCAGCCGACTTTTATTTCCCCGGTATCGGCAACCGGTCTAAACGTACACGTAACTTAAAACCTATAAACTATACCCTTTGGAGATGAGAGACATGACCGGTGGTAGCGGCATGTCCTGGTGCGCTCAGTATGCTAGGTTGTGGAGAGAGGGTCGCGGTTCTTTTCATGCGAAAGAAGCCGATTTATTAACTAATCTAAAAGATATAAAATAACAAAACAAAACTAAATAAAATACCATAAAGAGGACGCGAGAGCGACGCGGAGGGCCCAAAAGACCCGCGGTCCAATACTCTCGGCCCATCACGAAAATAAATACCTGGGCAAGACATCGGGAACCTCTCAACGACGACGAATCACAAACTTAATACACTACTAAAAGAAAGATAAACTAAAATAAAATATAAATAAATAATGCGATAATTCACGATAACTAATTAATGCGACAGACGGCTCCAAGAGCACCATACACCGGGCTACAGGCTCCAAAACGACGAAAATCTAGGGTGGCGGTCGAGGTCCACCGTGGCGACTCTCCAACTCGCTACCGCTCACTCTCCGACTCCAAACTCGACTACTGGGTCGACTCATACACGAGCGACGCCAGGTCTCAACTTTTCTCCTCAACGGTACTCGCACAACTGTTTCACGATAATCTCCCACTCTAACTCGCTTACTCTACTCCATCTCTTTCAATCCTACATTCTCGCTTCTCCATCCATTATTACCTTCACAAACATACAAGCCGTGGACTCACGGGCCTTCCCGTAATGTCACTCCCCGTGATATCCGAAGTTAGCGAATTGTTGGCTTCCTCGAGCATCGCAAACGAGGCCTGCCATCCCCCCAATAACCGTACACGTACCCCAGCTAACTTCGGGTACCACCACGAAGGGGCGGCGACATCTCAGTCGCACCTCCGTGATCACCACGTCAACCCCGAGGGCTAAGCCTGGGCCTAGTCGTCATCACTGGTCGGGAGGCACGTTATCTTGGCCACTATCCGCGACACAGCTAGACATCCCCCGTTAAATCCACGCTCCATCACACAGACACTTCACGTTATCTCTCTCTAGCACACAAACTCCCACGTACTCCAACCTTCAACTTCATCCCCTCGGCAATGTAACGTCGCAATATATATATATATATATATATATATATATATATATATATATATATATATATATGGGTCATTCCACCAAATAAAATTATTTTTACGGGGCGACCCTCGTCGATTTGGTTCAAACTTTGTGGAGTCGATCTATATATTAAAAAAAAAATTCTCTGAAAATTTGAGCCTTTTATTTGCAGCTGTTTCAAAGTTATGATTTTTTGGATTTTTTAAAAATTTTTGTTTTCAACTTTTTCATTAATTTTTTTGAAGGAAAATTTTTTTTTTTTTAAATGAGCACATAACAGTTTTTCGTAGGAAAAATTCTCAGCTTTCCAATAAGAATATCCATTGTTTATTATATGTTACAGAAGACCTTTTAAAATTCGATTGAAGACAAAAAAACGATTTTTATGACTGTGCGGCGCTTGATACATCTATCTTGATATTTTTGTCTGAAAGCTGAGACTTTTTCCCAAAAAATATGTGATTTTCACGATGTGCATATTTTTTGTTTGAACAAAATTAAATAAAATATAAACCCTCTATGATTAAAAAACGTTAATTCTTATTTGTTTTGAGGATGTTGATACATTTTTAACACATATATATCTTAAGTTATCAAGAAGAGGTGAGATAGTGCACTGCTTGTGTTTCTTTCACCGTTTTTGACTCCAAGTATCGTACGTCTAAAACATTTATTTTCTATAAAAAGTCATCATTCCCTGATTAAACAAAACGATTCGAAACGATTTGTAATGTTAAATTCCCATAAAAAGGGTGATTCAAAAGTATTCAAAAGCATTAAAAAGTATTTAAAATTTTTTTTCCAATCGTTTTGAGTCGTTTCTTTTAATAAGGGTTGATTATAACAGTGAAATCAACGCTGGTAGAATTTTGAATATCCGGATGTATAAATTTTGTGGTGTGAGGATATGTTTTCAGGTATGTATCTGCAGTAAAGCTCTAAAAACAAAAATTATAAAACTATTTTTCACGATACCAGCATCAATGGTTCAAGTCTAGGAATCAGTAATTTGAACTTTGATTCTTGAGTTTTGTTCAATAGTGATTTCAAACTATTGATGTCATCTGCGTTAATGACAGTTCTGACTTTGTAATCAAGTTTTATAAAAATTTGTGTACATGATAAATAGTATTTATGGTTTCTGTTTAGTTATAAATTGCAAATCATAAGTTAGGCGTACACTAATGGTTGATCACACCATTGGTCTTAATATAACTTGATTCTAACTAGCTGCTGACACTGATAATAATTTTCAATGCAGGTAATCATGAAAAAAATAGTGTGTAACACTAAATGAAACACGACTTCAGATTGCAATTACTGTCAGCTTTTGCCTACGGATCGGGCAGCCTACTTTACTTTCGTCTGACATCGTTTTGTTTCATCTCTTGCCACACAATGAACTATTACAGTTTGTTAAAACTATAAAATTAATGACTTGCATTTAAATAATTATTGATTTTGTTCAGACAAAAAATATGCACATCGTGAAGATTACATATTTTGTGGGAAAAAATCTCAGCTTTCAGAAAAAAATATCAAATTAGATGTATCAAGCGCCGCACAGTCATAAAAATCGTTTTTTCGTCTTTAATCGAATTTTAAAAGGTCTTCTGTAACATAAAATAAAAAATGGATATTCTTATTGGAAAGCTGAGAATTTTTCCTACGAAAAACTGTTATGTGCTCATTTAAAAAAAAAAAAATTTTCCTTCAAAAAAATTAATGAAAAAGTTGAAAACAAAAATTTTTAAAAAATCCAAAAAATCATAACTTTAAAACAGCTGCAAATAAAAGGGTCAAATTTTCAGAGAATTTTTTTTTTAATATATAGAACGACTCCACAAAGTTTGAACCAAATCGACGAGGGTCGCCCCGTAAAAATAATTTTATTTGGTGGAATGACCCATATATATATATATATATATATATATATATATATATATATATATATATATATATATATATATATTGTAACATGATGAAAATTTGACATCGACCCGAGGTTTGAAATTATTTGAATAAAATAAATAGGTATCCGGTAAGCCAATTCTGGTGACACCTATGAGCAAAAATTCCGACTTTGACCGAGCAATCGACCCGACGTCTTGATTGAAACGGGAGATCTGGGATAGACGCCGAACGGAACGGCGCGTTTTTGTCTTTGAACAATTTGACTCTGACCAACGACCAATTTCAATCCCGACTATCGAACAATTCGATTTACGACATTTAAGATCAATCCGAGTTTGATCAACGAACAATAAATCGCGACAATTAATTTTGACCGACAATAAACGACTCGGTGAACAAGTGAACAATCCGAAGCCTCGGCCCGAAAACTGAACAAAGTGTACTAGTGAATTTAGTATTGAACAAGTGAACCGCGTTCGTGTAATAATTAAAAATTAATTAATTAATTACGCGTAATAATTATTTGATCGTGTAATTTAACGCGTTACTGAAATAAAATATTATTTTATATTTTATTTTATTTCGTTCGAGCAATTCTGAGAACTACGGATTATCTGTGTCTCATTCGCAACAGCAGTCTTGTCGCCTCGCCGTGTAAGAATACTCTGACGTCACTCGTCAAGTATTTCGTTAATACGAACGCTGTATGTGTGTCTCCGGACAATGAAATTATTTTATTTTAATTTCGTCAACCGACTGTGTTTTTTTTAGCAATGAACTGATTTGTTTTCCGATCAACTACGAGAAATTTTGTTTTGTTTATATTGAGTCATGCCGACACCGGCAAATTTATATTTTGTTTGTAACCGATTATCTTTGTGATATCGATCAATTTATTTTGTGTTTAATATACGACTACTTATTGTGTTTAATTCTGATCACTTATTTATCGTAATCTTAAGTGCCTGACCTTTCCCCGATCCGCCACCCTGAGCCGAGCTATATTTTTGATAATTGTTTATTGGTGATTATAAAATCACCTGGCGCCCAACTATAAATTTTGAACAAGGTAGCCAAAAATCGTAAGTGTATTCGGACTTCACTCCGGTAGATTCCCGGTGGTGAAAAACCCGTTACAATATATATGTAAATATATATAAATATATATATATATATATATATATATATATATATATATATATATATATATATATATATATATATAAATATTTATATATATATCCAACTGATTTTGATTCGGCTTAATTCGATGAAATAATAAAATTTAAAATCGTAATTCACTTTTATTGTCTTGTATATTCTTGAAAACTATTTGAGAAAGTACTGGTTACTATCTTAGACAGTATACAGTCCTGTCTTGGGCAGTAACCTCTGTCATCTACAGATCGACACACGTGCTATCTGCAGATAGTATCTTGTAATATCTTAGAACCCTGGCGGTTTTAGCGCAAACGTGATTGTAATGCAGTGGAATCACGGTATTTTTTGTGGAGTCACGTCACTGTATTCCGACCGCGTTTCCATTGCATTTAAAGAGTGTTTCCAAGGTGTTTCGATCGTAAGGTCACAGTAATCTCACGGTAGTTTTACGGTGGCTCCACAATGGTTTTCAGCGATCTCCACGGTGAGTTTACAATGGCTTTCCGATGGTTTGACAGTTTTTTAACCGTGAATTCACCGTATTTCCACAGTGAGTTCATCGTTTCATGGTGTGTCCATAAATTTTATAGCGAAAAAAAAAAAAAAAAAAAACTAACGCCGACTCGGAGGATCGATCCCAGCGACTTCGCATTCAAAGTCTGATCTGATGTCCACTGTGCCAAATCACGCACTTGAAAGTATGGATTGATTGTATTTATATAAACACAAATGAACTTTAGAAAATTAAAGATATCTAATAAATGATTGATTTTCTGATTTGTATTACATTCAATTATATAATTGTTTATAGGGTAACGAGACCAATAGCGGTATACCCACTAGTAGCGGGGCAGTAAATACTTTTTTTGGTAAATTTAGTAAATGAGAAGTTAAAATTTTTTAAACTTAACCATACAATATTTTAAATTTAATATCTAAGTTTTTTATAACTAAATTCATTATTGAAACATCGTAATGTCCTTAACTATCTCACTAATGGTCTTATTAGCTTATTTTCAAAAATTTTAAAAAAGCTTGCGTACTTTATAACATTTATGAATGCGGTAAATTGAAAAATTTCATAGACTTTATAAGATTTAGGGGAGCACGGGGTCGCCCCGGTCAGCGGGTCGCCCCGGTCACCCGAATTTTGAAAAGTCTATCATATAATAGATTTTGAATTTAATTTAATTTTATACTCTCATTGAATTAGAGGTAATTAATGAGCCCTAACGTTAAAAATTAATTACTTATTAGTAATAATTAATAAATAAAAAATTGATCGACTTTTGATCTAAAAATCAAGGACATTATCGTAAGGTTTTATATATATTTTACAAGAAGAAAAGAGCTTATAATTGATACGTATATGATCTACAGACATTTCTTAATCCATTCTAATTTTTATAAAAGTATAATTTCCAATCCTTTTTTTTTAAATTCAGTTTATTTTCTCAAAAATTAGTTGGGGTCGTACCGATCAAAGTTATGGGGTCACAACGGTCAATTCATTCACTTGTTTTTTCGACTGACAATTTGTGTGTTTGTTTAATAAAAATATTAACCAATAATATCTTATTTAATAAACAATTAATTAAATGAGGTAAGCTTTTTTAAAGTTTAAGCTAAAAATTTTTTTCTTCATCAGAGGCATTTTCTTCTACAACATCGTAACATTTTTGTTACAATATTAATGAACAAATAAATAAATTATAGATGCCTTGTAACCGAGTACGGAAAACGGAAAAAAAAGTTAAATGTTGTTAATTATTAATTTTATATTTTTTTCTTTACTTCTTAAGTTTCAGTTGACCAAATAAAATTTTAATTTGATGAAATTTCAGGAATACGACTTTAGATTCTTAATTTTTAATTTGAAATTAACAGTGACCGGGATGACCCGCCAAATGACCGGGGCGACCCGACGCTCCCCTATGAATCATTGTAAAATCATTTTTTTCGAATAATGTTACATTATTTAGTCGTATCTAAAGTATATTACAAAATATAATGATTCACATACCTGCACAGCATATTTACTCAGAAATCGCTATTAAATAGAATTTGCTAGAACTCAATTATATAAAATTTTGCATTATAGAATAAAAACAAAAGTTACTTTGGAACTAGAAAAATTTTTTGACGCAATAACATTTTGTTTTCGCCTAAAAAAATTTTTTCTTGAATTAAGAAAATTCTTTCTTGCCCCAAGAAAATTTTTGTTTTCAATTCATTATGCGAAAATTTTTTTAGGACTAGTCAAAATTTTCTTGGGGTGAGTGCAATTTTTTGGCGCCAAGAAATTCCTTTTTTCTGTGTACTTATATTAATAAGATAACTTAAAATGATAAGCTTTCTTCATTTTAATAATTTAACAATACACTTTAGAAAAGATAGTTATCAAAAATACTGCTCTCTAAACATGAATTAGTGGAAATTTCATTAATTACGTTAGTGAAGCAGTATTCACTTCATAATCAGTGTATTTAAATAACAAACTAGTGAATTCTCACTAATAAATTTAGTACTATGATTTTCACTAGCAAATTAGTGATTTTCACTACTGAACTAGCGATATTTTCATAATTTCTACAAGTGAAACTGTTATTCACTTCTTAATTTATGAATTTCACAATTTCACTAGTAACTTTAACTAGCAAATAGTTAAATATTTTACTAGATATAAATATAATTAATCATTATGGTACTATTTTTAAAAATTTTAATAAAAAACTTTCAAAATAAAAAAAAATAGAAGTACAGAACAATAATACATTTATATGAAGAGTACGTCAATCATAACATCACGGATTTTTTATTTCTTCATCAGTTATTATTTGGTATCATAACCAATATACTATTTACACTCACGCGATCACATGCGTAGGCCAGCGCAGTGGATAGCATCAAAGACTTTGAATCGGAAGGAAGCAGGTTCGAGCCCAGCAATCACCGGGATTTTTTCATCAATCAAAATCATGTATACTTCCTCTAAGTAATGATTCTAATACATTAATCACATTTCGGATCTAATTACAAGTGTCTTATATTTTTTTTCGCAATATAATATTTGTTTTCACCGATGAAGTCAGTGGATTCCCATATTCACTTTTCAATTTAGTGGATTCTCATATTCACTTATCAAATCAGTGAATTCCAATATTCACATACTCATTTAGTGGATATTCACTAATTCTGCGTGGTACGATTGTAGCATCGACAATTATTGAATGTTCACTTGAAATTAGTGAAAAATTACTAATTCATATTTAGAGAGTGAGAAAATAAGAAAATATGATTGACAGAGATTTAGAAACTATAAGAAAAAAATATATGAATGGTGAAGAAACCATGAAATCATCGTGAAAACAACGAGGAAATACCGAACTACCACAGTGAAAACGCTGAAAAATTGACGCGAAAATACTGTGAAGCCATCGTGGGACCACCATGAGCTCACCGTGGAAATTACTGCAAACCACTGTGAAGCCACTATGAGAACACTGGAAATTCTCCGTCAGAACACTGTGAACTCGCTTTTAAAACACCCTTAAACCACCGTAAAAACACAGTGGGGACACGGTCGGTACATAGTAGCGTGACTGCACAGAAACCACCGTAAATTCACCGTCGAATCTCCGCCGCTTCACTGTCAGAACACGGAAGGCGTGTTTTCACGGTAAAAACACCGTGATTCGACCGTATTTTCACCGTCGCGGTGAAACCGCTAGGAAAACGCGCCTATACTTTCCGGCAAAGTACTCGTTACTTTACAGATGCCACTGACTACTACCTAAGAGTGTACTATATGAGATATTGGTGGTTTCTGTCTGGGAAAGTACTCAGTAGTGGATACAGTCTAGATAGCATACAGTGCTTTCTGAAATTTTTTGTTTTACAGAAAGTACTCAGTAATATCTCAGAGAGTTGTCACTACTATTTTTTATTTTCCGTGTATATGTCGATTAGATTTCATCGTATATATTTGCCGTACAAAAAAAAAATATATGTGACATACATCTTGACTACACTTATCCAAAAAAGTAAAGGAACAAGACAATTTTACAAATTTTTAAGCGATTTTTGGAAGGCTGTATTTTCGTGAAAAATGGTCGTATCGGAAAAAAAAGCAAATTAAAGCTTGAAATCTCTTTTGAGCAACGGTTTTTATGGAATGATAAGAAATAGCTCGAGACCAAAATTTCCTAAATTTTTCAGTTTTGTTTTTTGGGTCTACGGGGCCGGGAATGTTTTTTTCTAAAAACCCAATTTATGGCTCGTTTAGGAAATTCGTTCAGCTACAATTCGTTCAGCTACAATTTGGTTTTGTTTTGTTGTTTTGTACGACGATTTGCTGCTAAGATATCAGCATTCAAATGAAAAAGAATCCTTTTGTCTTTGATTACTGATATCTCAGCAACTAATAGTCGCACAGTAATTTAGAGGACAGGTTTAGAAGCTAGAATGAATTCCCCACACGCTTCATTTTCGATTTTTTCAATAAACAAATTTTTCTTATCCTTAATATCAATTTGAAAAACCTACAGAAAATGGACATTTTATGGTTTTTTAGTCAATTAACCGCTACTTTAAGAATATTTATGGAAAGTTTAATGTTGCCAGGTGATTCTACAGCTGATATCTCAGCAGCAAATTGTCGTACAAAGAAGAAAAAAAAGCAAATTGTAGCTGAATAAATTTTCCAAACGAACCATGAATTGGGCTTTTTGAAAAAAAAAATTCCCAGCCCCGTAGACCCAAAAAACAAAACCGAAAAATTTAGACAATTTTTGTCTCGAGCTATTTCTTATGATTCCGTAAAAACCGTGGCTCGAAAAATGATTTTGCTGATAGATCTTCAAACTAGAGATTTCAAGCTTTAATTTGCTTTTTTCATTTTTTTGATACGAATATTTTTCACGAAAATGCAGCCTTCCAAAAATTACTAAAAATTTATAAAATTTTTTTGATCCTTTAATTTTTTGGATAAGTGTATATTCTAATTGTATTTTTTTCATATGCCACATATATTTCACATACATCATGAAATACATTTTTTATATATTTTATTTCCATGGGGGGTCATCGAAAATTCTGACTATAAGCTGTCTTATATTAAATCCAATTTTATGTAAATTTATTTTTTTTATTTTAATTGTTTTTCTAGTATATAGCCGTAGTAACGGCCTTTTACACTTTTTGCCTTTATATCGCAACTGCTTTACTTCTTTTTCTGCCTTCATTGTGCGGCTGTGGGCTGACATGTGCTTATAGTGTACTGCATCATTACGGTGATGCCCTACAACCTCCCTTGTGCAATGGAGGTGTAGTGGCGTAGGGAAACCACAGAGGAAACCTAGCCAGTACAGTTTCGGTTTGGGTGAAGCTCCAGTGATCGATAAAATTCTCATTTTATTAAATAAAAATTTAAATATCATCTTGAGCTAAATAAAAGTATCATCTGAATTACCTTTATTATTTTGATCTTTAAATATTATATTTTAACTAATGAGTTATCATCGATAAAATGTCTAACTTGTCTCGCAGCCTACACGGAAAGAAAATTCCAGCTAAATTTACGATGCTAACATCGTAATTTGTCCGATTGATTATTGCAGTGGTGGACTTATACCTTTAAAATCATAATTTTTACGATGTAGCGTTGGAAATTTCATTGAAGAAATAATACTTCAGACAAATAATACGAAGTCTTAAGCTCTTTAGTACAAATCACGATGTGAACATAGTAAAATTTGAAGAGAAATTTTGAATAAAAGAATAAAATAATAATCGTTCGACAGTTGGATTCGAATCCAAGTCCTTTCGAGTGCGAAGTGTCTGACGCCTTGGACCACTCGGCCACCAAAGGACCTACAAGTTTACGTTGTTTTTAAGATCCATATGAACGATTTGAATAAACAGTCATAAGTCACGAGAGCGCCTCTTACGGAGGACGCAGCTACTATTTAAAAATTACGATGTAACATATCGTAATTTTTATCACTTCCATCGTATTATAACAGAGGCAGCACGGTAATATTTATATTATTCGAAAGTAGGGTAAGAGCACCAGTACCCAGCCCCTAACCAGTAGCCAGCAGGTCATATACTTTAACATTGGCTCAAAATATATATAGATATAATTTAACATGAGGTGGCTGGCTACTGGTTTGGGGCTGGGTACTGGTGCTCTTACCCTAAATAGAAAGACAAATATAGGAATAAATATAGTTTTTTAATTGTAATTATTATTTTATTCTTTTTACAATGTTAAAATTGTAATTTTTGAAATAATTTTTAATCCTAAAAGTCTTTGTTAAAATTACGATGTTGAATAGTAAAAAATGTAACCTGCATGGTAAATTTTAAAATGAGACTTTTGAAAATTGATGGTAATGAAAGTATAGTCCACGATTACGATGTTAACATCGTAAAGTTTAGTGGAATTTTCTTTCCGTGTACACTGTTAGAAGTATTTATTTGAGCCAAATAAATATTTGTTAATAGTTGATAAATGATTTATCAAATGCGATTTATTTGGGCCAAATAAGCCATTTCTTAATAGTTAATAAATGGCTTATTTGAATAGAAAGAAATGACACGTGATGTTAATTAAGTAAGGTTATGACAAATAATTTATAGGACTGTTTAATTTTATTTTTTTAAGGAAAATAATACACACAATTAATGTTAATTAAAGATAAAAATTATTATACAAAAGATATAAAAAAAATGAAATATTATAATAAATTTTTACTAACAATCACACTCATTCCATTCAAAGTTATAACCTGAACTTCATGTGTCATATCTTTCTATTCAAATAAGCCATTTATTAACTATTAAGAAATGGCTTATTTGGCTCAAATAAATCTCATTTAATAAATCATTTATTAACTATCAATAAATCTTATTTGGCTCAAATAAATACTTCTAACAGTGTATCATTTATCATAAATGTTATTTTCTTTACAGAAAAATATTCTACTATAATTTACATTATTCAAATCTATTTATTACATTTCTAATCTTTTTTATGGATACCAAAAACCAAAAATTAATCTGAATTTATTTGTCATTAATGAGTCATAGAATTAATTAATACAAGCTTCATCATATTACTTTTACGTCTACTAATAAATCTAACAAAAACAAAATGCAACTTACTAAACAACCACAGCATTACTTTTAAGACTTAATTTTTTAAAATTCTAATAAAAAAAGAAACTACATTATCCGTTTGGATTCATCATGATTATGTTTTTCTCATCTTAATTTCTATAAAAAAAAAAAAAAATAAAATAATGATGATTATCAATATTATTTAAAAATCATTAAATTTAATACTGAACTGATTGACTGGCTATTAAAAGTAGACTCTACATAATGATATTTCTTTAATTTATTAATTTACTTGACAACGAAAATTAATTATTTTTTCTGCATAATTTGTTTACACTGCCTTATTTTGTTCTTTTCACTTAAAATAATTTTTTTATAGTTTCATTGTGCATGCTGATTTCAATAATCCACTAAATAAATTATTTTTTATACAAAAAAAAAAAAAAATAACACTCACACTATTGTTATAAAAAAATTATAAATTTTCTATTCGTGTTTTATAAAGTGTAAATCATTCACATAGTTTTTTTTTTCAATGTTAATTAACTATTATTCACCAATAATAAAAATATTACTTTATTATTATTATTGTTCGAATAATTATTAAATATATTGATCATTAAACACTTACTGAATCGTCTCATTAAATTTCCAGCAAATGATTCGTTGTTAGATGTCATACCAGTTGTCGACGTCAAATTATTATCATCATTTCTAGTAAATAATCCATCGTTGTAGTTATTATTATTAAGTTTTTGATTTTTTGAATTAGGTACTGATAATAAACGTGTCTTTATATGTCGTCCTTTTAAACGTTTCTTGTGTAATTCCATTAATTTATCATTATTTTCTAACAGAGGTAGATCAATAGGTCGTATCGGATTATCAGTTATCGGACTTATTAATTGTTGATTATTGTCATCACTGTCGTCATTGTCATCAGACACATCACTAGGGCTTGTAATTGTTGATAACTCACAGGTCATTGTTTTAAGGCCATGTTTTTCAGTACGAAGAGAACGTGTCGATACAGGACTTTTATTTGATGATGATGATGATGATAATGTTATAGTTGTTGAAGCAGTTGTTATTTCATCATTCAATCCAGGTGATACTTCGGTAGGATTGCGGTAAAAAGTTGATTGTGATACTTGTTTCTAAGGGTTATAATTTGACTTTTTAATAGAAAAAAGATTTTGAGAGTACGTTGGATTTAATGATAAGATTGTTTCTTTTAACGGAGTAGTTGAAAGAATTAGTTTAGGTAACTGTACTTAAGTAAGAATTGATTACGACTTCTAAGATTAGTTCAGACTTGTCTATATCCGAATAGATCAAATTAAATTAAGTTCAATACAACCAAATACAATGCATACAATCTTATTTAATATAGTGCCATGTATATATAGTTAAATTCATTTTGATCACCAAATTTATGATTACTTTAAATAAGATATACATATATTTAATTTTACTTAAGTTGATCTGATTGGATGTGATATGCTTTATTAAGCCAGTTTTTTTGTTTTTTATATACATGTTCAAAAGTAACTGTTTAAAATCGCGCGGACCATGGAGAAAGACTGCAATGACTCGAAGTCTCATGGAGCATGGACTGAAAAGCATTGCAGTTGCAAAATCTAGTTTCTCCCGCCTCACTCGAGACTTCTCATTAGCCAATTATTAACTTTTCCCCTTCTCCTCAAAATCCAGCCATCTCATTGGAGCGCAAGTACCGATTTTTCCTACTCCATGCAGAACATTCTAGAACTCAGCGCTCGGGTATAAAAGAAGGGAAGTTGAGAGCAGCAGCGCAGGGTTCAGATCACAGTAGTACAGTTCAACAACTTGCTAGGGTAACAGATTTTATAAGTACTAACTTTAATATTAACAAAAGTATCGGCTTATTATCATTAGATATCGAAAAGGCATTTGACACCGTGTGGCAACGTAGTCTAATTTACAAAATGCTACAATATAATATACCCGAATACTTGATAAGGTTTGTATTAAAAATGTTATCGCTTTGTTTGCTGACGACACCGCTGTTTGACATCATCGTGGAGCAAAGATGTTATAATTGAAAATCTACAAGTTCATATCAATCTATTCCAAAATTATTTTATGGAATGGAAAATCAAATTAAATACACAAAAAACTGAAATTTTAATATTTTTCCATAAAAATAAACAAACAAAAAATCTAGCAGCGATGAACGGCAATCTCCTCAATTTGACTAAACAAGCAAAGTACCTTGGATTAACATAAGATCTAAAACTAAATTACAAATAATCCAAAATAAGTGCTTAAAAATGATATGTAATGCTAAACCCAGAACTAAAATAAATGAACTACATAGCCAATGAAATATTCCAAAACTTAGAAACATAATTGAAAATCAAACTATAAACTTTTATAATGATAAAATGAAAACACAAGATATTCTAAAAAACATTAGTTCCGTGAATTATAATCCATGGAACAAATACAAAGTACCCCAACAGATACTCATTAAAAACCAAAGTCACAAGGGCTCTTAGTATGTAAGTCTTAGGTTGTAAGTGTTAAGTTTTGTAATTTTATATATAGTTATAGTTATTGTTATTGAAAAATGATGATTAATTTAGGTTTTTATACCAATTTTTCCTAAAAAATAACCAGAAATCACATCACAGAAAAAGATAATCAATTATATAAACTAAGATTAATGCGAGTAAAATGTAAAATGTATAAATAGGAATCGCAAATTGAGGAAATCTATATGTAACACATGTATGTTATTTAATGTAAAATAGTTCAATAAAAGATTTTAAAACGGCAAAAAAACGGCAACGCAGCAGCGCATTCTTTCCTGACCAGTTATACTGTACAGAACTCTTCAGATAGCGAGCAAGGCTATCAGCTACAAACCTACCAAACCCTATTCAAGTGCGCAAGCTTGAATAGTCTCCAGATACATCACTGCAACCATCAGTTCTTTTTAGAACTAAGCTTTAAGTTGACTTAGCTCTTTTCAGAGCTAGTCAACTAGACCGCCAGGTCTCGTAAGAAACTTTCATTGTTCAATAGCTCTTCTCAAGGCTATCGTTGGCTTAGCTCTTTTCAGAGCTAGTCAACCAGACCTCCAGGTCGAACGTAAGACTTCTCACCATCGAAACGGTTCTTTTGAGGACCAACTCAACATCAACTGAAGTTCCTAACGTAAAAACTCAAACGGTCTTTCTCAAGACCACAAAGGCCTTTTTCAAGGCCACCACATAAATATAACGTAAGAATTCACTTCAATATAAAACTATATAACCAGCAGACTCGTCGTTGAACAATACACGGAGCAAAAATTAAGGTTTTAATTACGTTCCGATCATGATTATTATTATTCCGGAATTTTTAACTATTCGTATTTTGATGTGAAGTCCTCCCAGATAGTAAAACGCCCTCGGTAGTTACTCCCACTTTTAGAAAATGAATCCGATGTCACGCCATTAGTACACACGGAGAAAAAAATATTGTTCCTCGAACGATCTAAAGTATAGAAACTCGTAGATCGTTATCACAACAATATGTATACTTATGGTAACCATACCGTATCGTTCCTGTAACTATCTATTAGATAGCTGTGAACCCTATACGACTTTCTGTTGTCGTCACCTCACACGGCACCACCTAACCTATTTAAGCATCCATTTTCGCGTCTATTTTGTGTATTGAGTATAATTGTTGCTAGCAGACGCTTAATAAATTAATTATTTTATTTAATCAAAATTATTTATTTATCATTTATTTATTAATGATAAAGATTTTTACACGTCTCATATCATTTGCAACGCACGTAACGTTAGATAGGGCTCAGAACGATACGGTATAGGTCTCAGAGCTATCTACCGTATTGTTGTTAAAACGATACAGTAGATCGTTGCAGTAACAATCTAGTAGATAACTATTTCGTATTATTACTGTAACTATACAGTATACTTCTCAGAACAATATTTTTTTCTCCGTGCACATTAACATTACAACCAGAAAATTTTCGACAATCTCGACGGTGACTTACTCTTTGGGAAAACTTTAGTAACGATTACAATATAAATACACGGTATATAGATATTTTTGCCGCTAAATATTTATCAGATATTCACCATATATTTTGTTATATACTTTTAACAATATATAGCTTTTCCATGCGGGTTAGCATAGCCTATGGACGTCTTAATACTCACGCCTGAAAAGTGAAAGGTGCGCAGAATAGGTTGCGCACAGAAACGTAACGAGGTCATTGGTCCAGTAGATTTTACTCCTCATATTTTTTCCATACCGGTGGCCTTATATGAAAATCGATTCTTAAGGAGTAAACTAAAAAAAAAGCAAATTGTAGCCTCAAGTTTCTAGTTTTCAGATTTGGACTTAAAATTTTTGTATCATGCACGGTTCCGGATTAATCCTAAGAAAACCGACGAAAAAAAAATTTTCAAAACTTTTGCTCGTCTTCCAACAAGTCTATGGGCTTCAATAAATTTTTTTGGATAATCTGACTTTATGACTCTTTTAGGTAATTTTATGTCATTTAATTAACCGACCTTAAAAAGTCTCTACGAAGATTTGGCGCCGAGTTATCATTGATCAAAGCAAAAAAGTCCATTTTGGCTTTGATAGTCAATAACTCCGGACGTATTGGTCGTACAGAGAATTAAAGTGGGGGTTTGAAAACTGCAAAACATTCCCTATAAGGCAAAATTAGTGGCTTTTGATAGAAAAATTTTTTTCGAAGCGATAATGTTTATTAAAAAACAGGTAAAAATTCGCATATTTAAAGATATTTGAAAATCTTGGTATAACTTTGGATATAACGGATGAACGAAGGATACCGTCGTTTTCTTTTCAACCTCAAAGTGTTCTGAAAAAACCCTGAAAATTTTAAAGCGCAGCGATTTTTCTTTCTTAGTGTTCCGAAGCTTTAAATTTATCGATTTTGCCAAAAATCACCATAATTGGTAGTTTCTCGGTTTTTGTTCATTTTTTCGATTTCAAAATGTTTCTTTCACCGATAATCTTAATTTCTTTGATCAAAAAGATTGATTATCGAAAGAAATTAAAAAAAAAAAAAATTGAAAAAAATTGTTTTTTTTTCAAAATTTTTCTTTTCGTTATATCCGCAATGATTTATCATTGTCAAAATTTGAAGTCCAGGTCTGGAAACTAGAAGATTGAGGCTACAATTTGCTTTGTTTATTTTTGTTTTTTTCGACCATATTTTATCGAGTTACAGCATGTTGAAAATCACCCAAAAATTTAGAATTTTTTTTCTATCCCTTAATTTTTGTGACCAGTGTAAATGAAATATTTCCCTTGGATAATGTAAAACCAAAACTCTTTATTCAATTAGCTACCAGACATTTTCCTGCAATTTTAAGTTAGACGTTTCAGGGGAACGAGGCAAGCTCTCCCCCAGCTCACAAGATTGTTTAATTAAGTTGATAACAAGTTACGTTGGGCTAGAACAAGAACTAGCCTAGCGTACCAAGTCCACCGGTTATAATTTTTTTTGTGCAAGCTTAAAAAGTAATATTTTATAGTAGAAAAAAAAAATTTCCCAGAGAAAAAGGAATTCCAAGTCATGCAATTATTGACCTAGCTCAACGAAAACTTCGATTTCCTGTTTAAATCGTATAAAAAAAAAATTTTTTATAATTCAATATTAATTTTCTGTATCTAAAAAAATTTCTTACGAAAAATGAACTTGATTGCTGTGTAGAACATCAAATTCTCAACAAAAAAAGTTCTTATAGTCAAATAATTACAACCAATAATTTCAGAATGATAGAGCTTATAAGTTGAACCTTAATAAAAATAAATTATAATGATATTTAATGAACTTTCAGAACTGATAGTTTCTAAAAATATTGAATAAGCTTATTATAAATATTGATTGATAAGAAAATCACTGGTTTAAATATGAAATTTCGATGAAATTATTGTATTTTTATTTACACTAGAGAATGTTTTTCTGTGGAATGACACAGCTTGTAATAATTATTGCTTTCGGTCTTCGTCAAAAAGTTATGATTCTGTTATATGAATCTACTAACTAAGCTACTCGATCAGCAATATCGTTTACGACGTGTAAGCTATCCTCTATTTTCAAACAATCATGATAATTTTCAATTGATTCCGATTGATCAAGACGTAATTTTAAAAATTCTAAAGAAAGTTGAACTTTCAGCAAATGACACTAAGATTTTTTTTGGAAGAGAATTCAATTCTCTACAAGATTATAAGACCTAAAATTCAGAAAAAAAAATTCTTCATATAGTTATTTACAAAATACAAAGAAAAAATTTTTTTCTCTGTATTTTAAATGGGAAAAAGGACCCGCCACCAGTACGCCAACTAAATTTTTGAGATATTGAGCTGAAATTATATTAATATTTTCTTTTTTTATTATACACTGGTCACAGAAATTAAGGGATAGAAAAAAAATCCGAAATTTTTAGGTGATTTTCAACATGCTGTAGCTCGGTGAAAAATGGTCGCATAAAAAATCTAAAAAAAGTAAATTGTAGCCTCAAGTTTCTAGTTTTCAGATCTGGACCTCAAAATTTTTTATCATGTACGGTTCCGGAGTAATCATAAGAAAACCAACGAAAAAAAAATTTTCAAAATTTTTGCTGGTCTTTCAATACCTCTATGGGCGACAATAAATTTTTTTGAATAATCATACTGTCTGACTTTTCTCGGAAATTTTATGCCCTTTGATTTGGTGGCCTTAAAAAGTCTCTACGACGATTTGGCGCCGAGTTATCATTGATCAAAGCAAAAAAGTCCATTTTGGCTTTGATAATCAATAACTCCGGATGCATTGGTCGTACAGAGAATGGAAGCAGGGTTTTGAAAACTGGAAAACATTCTCTATAAGGCAAAATTAGTGGCATTTGATAGAAAAATTTTTTTTAAAGCGATATTGTTTGGTAAAAAACAGGTCAAAACTCACAAATTTAAGGATATTCGGAAATCTTGCTATAACTTTGGATATAACGGATGAACAAAGAATATCTTCGACTTTTTTTCAAACTCAAAGTGTCCTGAAAAAACCCTGAAAATTTCAAATCGCTGCGATTTTTCTTTCTTAGTGCCCCGAAGCTTTAAATTTATCGATTTTGTCAAAAATCACCGTAATTGGTAGTTTCTCGGTTTTTGTTAATTTTTTCGATTTGAAAATGGTTTTGTTACCGATAATCTTCATTTCCTCGATCGAAAAGATCGATTATCGAAAAAAATTTTGAAAAAAATTTTTTTTTTTTCAAAAATTTTTTTTTTTTTAAAATTTTTTTTTTTGTTGTATCTGCAATGATTTATCATTGTCAAAAAAAATTCCTATAATTTTTTTTACCGCCGGCATTAGAGTTACCCAAAGGGTATGTTTGTTAAGTTGACATTTAAAGCAGATGCAGTTACAGCGGTAAAAAAAATTATAGGAATTTTTTTTGACAATGATAAATCATTGCAGATACAACAAAAAAAAAAATTTTGAAAAAAAAAAATTTTTGAAAAAAAAAAAATTTTTTTCAAAATTTTTTTTTTTTCAATTTTTTTCGATAATCGATCTTTTCGATCGAGGAAATGAAGATTATCGGTAAAAAAACCATTTTCAAATCGAAAAAATTAACAAAAACCGAGAAACTACCAATTACGGTGATTTTTGACAAAATCGATAAATTTAAAGCTTCGGGGCACTAAGAAAGAAAAATCGCAGCGATTCGAAATTTTCAGGGTTTTTTCAGGACACTTTGAGGTTGAAAAAAAGTCGAAGATATCCTTTGTTTATCCGTTATATCCAAAGTTATAGCAAGATTTCCGAATATCCTTAAATTTGTGAGTTTTGACCTGTTTTTTACCAAACAATATCGCTTTAAAAAAAATTTTTCTATCAAATGCCACTAATTTTGCCTTATAGAGAATGTTTTCCAGTTTTCAAAACCCTGCTTCCATTCTCTGTACGACCAATGCATCCGGAGTTATTGATTATCAAAGCCAAAATGGACTTTTTTGCTTTGATCAATGAAAACTCGGCGCCAAATCGTCGTAGAGACTTTTTAAGGCCTCCAAATTAAAGGGCATAAAATTCCCGAGAAAAGTCAGACAGTCGGATTATTCAAAAAAATTTATTGTCGCCCATAGAGGTATTGATTGACCAGCAAAAATTTTGAAAATTTTTTTTTCGTTGGTTTTCTTATGATTATTCCGGAACCGTACATGATAAAAAATTTTGAGGTTCAGATCTGAAAACTAGAAACTTGAGGCTACAATTTGCTTTTTTCAAATTTTTTATGCGACCATTTTTCACCGAGTTACAGCATGTTGAAAATCACCTAAAAATTTCGGATTTTTTTTCTATCCCTTAATTTCTGTGACCAGTGTAGTATCTTCTAACGTATGTTTAATCTAAAGAACATATTTTTTTTTCCTGACACAGTCTAATATATGGGGCATTCCATGCCAAATCACCGAGGTTTTGACCCGACCCCATTCGATTTCGCTAAAACTTTTTTATCATTTTTTATCCTACCAAAGACATTTTTCTGAATTTTTTCAGATTTTTTTACCCAATTCAAAAAAAGTTACGAATTTTTGAAAAAAACCGCTCTTTTTTTTTATTGCTATAACTTTCTCAAAAATTAATCTTTTGGCACTTTTTTTTTTCACAATTTGTGTTTTTAAATGTAGTTTTTAGAAATAAATACAAAAAATTTTTCGGAAGTCACGATACATGAAATATTTCAGTTTTTTCAATAAAACCGTTATTTTTTCGAAATCCGAAACCTTTGATTCTCAATTTTTTTGTCAATATAGATAGCCTTATAGACAATTTTAGATCAAATTGAACGGAAGATAGTATAGTACTGGATATATGAACCGGTAGAGCACTCGGCGCGATACCCCTTAGCGGAAACGGTGATTGGTCCAAGCTTGGTAAACGACTGGCGCAACTCTACATAACTTTGGGACAAGAGTTAAATCGAAGCTTGGCCCAAGCCAGTCCTAGTCTCGAAATGATAACCTCCTCCCAAGCTTGGCTGCCAGACTTGTGCCACGACTGTTGCTAAATAAGCACCTATGCTTATTAAAAATAAATTGAAAAAAAAAAAAAATAATATTAGTAGACATGTGCCGGATGGTAACATATGGAAATAAATTTTTATACAGAGAAATCAGGTGGATCGATGAAACTAATTTTTTTTTTGCATTTGCTGGGTCTCGAACCTGGTCCTTCATGACTGCTAGGCAAGCGTCTTATCCACTAGGCTGTTACGCTGTTCACAGAAGTCAGGAGTTTTTAGGTACCATTTGTTATTTAGACTGGTAAAGTAAGGCTTGTCACTTGTATGATGGCTGAACCTTGTCCCAAGACTGGCAAGCCAAGGCTTGTCACTTGAGCATTGGCTGAACCTTGTCCCAAGACTGGCAAACCGAGGCTTGTCACTTGAGTATTGGCTGAACATTGGCCCAAGACTGGCAAACCAAGGCTTGTCACTTGAACGTTGGTCGGATCTCGGACCAACCTTGGGAGGCCGAGCCTCGGTAGCCCAGTAATGTGCCAAGACTGGCCCCGTTGTCAATATTTTTTTTCCTACAAGGGACAGCGCTTATCCTGTCGGTACCGACATGGTCTAGTTTTGATTCTCAGTTCGGATAATCGATATTTTTCTAAGTTTATCTATAAATTGTCTTATTGAGAAGGTTAATTGTAGGTTTAGGTTTCACTGTATTTAAAAATGGGGAATTTTCTTCCGAAAAAATCAATCCTTGCCCCCAATACACTTTACGGTTGTTTTTGTCCAATTTTATTCAAATTCTGAGATTTTGAAAACAATCCAAAAAAACTTCAGCGCAAAGTCATGAAAAATAAGCCAAATTTAGAAATTTTTTTATTTTAATCGAAAAAAAAAAAAAAAATATAAAGGAAAGTCGGCACAAAATAGGAATAGCGGGGTTAAATACTGTCTTGGTTGAAGTTTTTTTTGAGACAAAAAACTTGAGAACCAAAGGTTTCGGATTTCGAAAAAATAACGGTTTCATTGAAAAAACTGAAATATTTCATATATCGTGACTTCCGAAAAATTTTTTGTATTTATTTCTGAAAACTACATTTAAAAACACAAATTGTGAAAAAAAAAAAGTGCCAAAAGATTAATTTTTGAGAAAGTTATAGCAATTTGGGTAAAAAAATCTGAAAAAATTCAGAAAAATGTTTTTGGTAGGATAAAAAATTATAAAAAAGTTTCAGCGAAATCGAAGGGGGTCGGGTCAAAACCTCGGTGATTTGGCATGGAATGCCTCATATATATTTTAGGAGAATGTATTTTAGGGTGTATGAAGAGAGGAAATATTGTATTGCACACCTCAAACGCGAAGCACTGATGTGCTTTATGAAGGTCTTTTCTGACTATTTTACCTTCACAAAAATATTTCTGCACTCTTTTAAATGCACCAAAATAAGTCTAATTGTATACTAGTACATAAATAACTTACTACGGAATAATTTGTAGCTAATATTAAGTCGGTTCGTTATTTTATTAGTTGAAAATAAATTACTCTAACTCAAGAAACTTCGTAATCACGATAACTCTCGATAGACACAATTAATCGACCTATTTTTTTTTTTTATTATCTTTGTATTTTTTATCACAAGAACCCTTGTGACAATCACTATCTAAATCCTTTTAGTTCAATTGTAATTAATTAAAAACGTAAAACTAATTATTCACGAAAAATTTAGCTGCCATTTTTTATTTTTACTGTTGGTATTATTTCTGTCATTTTTTCTCTCCATCAACGACTGGCAGCAGCACTAGCGGAACAGTATAGGTTTGGAAAAAAATAGGGACATCCAAGACAAAAAGGCGGGATATTTAAAAAAAATGTTGACAAAAAAGTATTACATTGAAAATAAGAAAAAAAAAAACAAATTGATAATTAATCAGTTGAACTAAAATTCATAATAAAAAAAAAATTAATATTAAAAAATAACCCGGGAAAAACGAATCATATATGACTATATCTGGCCATATATGACCATATGTAGCCGTACATGACTATGTATGGTCACATATGGTTATATATAGTCATATATGGCCATGTATAGTGCTATATTTGCAAAAAAACATTAATGAAATAATGAAAAAAAAAAAAAACGAATCATGACAATCAGATGTCTCATGTATTCTAATAGTCTTTGAAGTAGGTGATTATTTTTTTTTGTCGATGAAAAATCACGGCGTTGGCTGGGCTCGATCCTGGGTCTTTTTGATTCAAAGTCTGGCGCGCTAACCACTGTGCTGAGTGATGAGCATGAAATACAGATTTTTTTGTATTTATTTAGATGCAAGTAAATGTCCATTCATGATCATACATGATCATATATGCTTCGTTTTTCCCGGGATTTTTCAAAATTACTTTGAATTTCATTAAACTTTTAAACCACATACATTTATAAATTCTTGTTCGTAAGAAAAAATAGATTCCCGAAAAAAAAATTTAGATCTAGCTAAATCTAATCAGAATGCAAAGATCGGAATTTTCCATGATTTAGATCTGCATTAATGAAAGTAGATGTTTCCAAATTAATTCAGACTTTTGAGGATCTCTTTGATCTATAATTTTTTATAAGAATTTATTTCAAAGAGCTTTGAAATTTCCATAAAAATCAGAATTTTGAGTTTTTTGAGTTTAGGGATTTTCCGTTTTTGTCTTGATCTTCGTAGACAAAAAATGGAAAACTCAGATTTTCGTAGATCTTACTTATGTGTAGGAATTAGATCACCGTAGATAAAAATAATTTTTTCTTGAGTTTTTGTGTAAATTACATACATAGTTATGTACAAATCAACCCATAAAACAATCTTTTTCAATTCTGGAGCAAGTCTGCCCCAAGATCGATAGATGCTAGTGTGTTTTTCTACGTATGAGTCTTGCTGCAGATACTTGTGACCAGATTTGAGTTGCAAGCCTAGTGCAAGCCTTGCACAAGAAAGTCATGCCAGATTATAACTCAATTCTGGAGGAAGACTATATAGTTGAAAATAGTTGCACATGGCTCTTCAAGATCTGCTTAAGGCTGGAAATTGAGCTTGAGTCTTGAGCAGATCTTGAGCAAGCCATACGTAGGTACCTACTGTAAGTTACTGGCGCATGAAATGCGTCAGACACGGTTTCATTGCACGTGTTCAAGATATCTTTAATATTCTTGCGTACAATACCATGAGCAAGACATAGACAAATCTTTACATAGGTTTCTTGATACACGATCTTGCGAATGATACATACTGTAACGGGGTAATTTGGAAAAACTTAAACTACGCGGTCAAGGAGTGGGAGACTAGTGTCACTTGTGGGAGCTTATCTCTGGATAATAACGAAGGCAGAACTAAAGTTTGGGTCCTATGGTCGGTTGGAGAGTTGTTTTAGGCGCAAGCGCAGAAGTCTGAGGCGAGAGTATATGAGTCCCGGCTAAAGGTTTCTCGCTCTCTTTCGTCGTCGCACAGACATCAGTCAAAGTCAGACTATTTTGGTGAGAAGTATCCATAATTTTGTTGGTTGGCCGTAACATTGGTTTTACGTGAGCTGAGTGGAGAAATATTTGAAGTTATAAATTTGGACGACGGAAGCTGCTGGAGCGATTGCCCACAACTGCACCTGGACCACGATTCGGGAGGGTGTGAATTGGTCAAAAGGAATCATCAGGCTGGAGGTTTCCTGGATATGGAGGACTACGCCAGAAACTCACGAGACGTAGGTGTCATTGGTTAATAATTTATTATATTCGACGTGAAAGTCATCACACTTTTTGTTACGAGTGGTACTCTACAAATCCTGTGAGCTCAAGTCACAACGGGAGTGAAAATAAATTGGACAAGTTAAAGTGTTATCATTGCTTAGAAATAAATTACTCAGTTAAAGTTTACACATATAAAATTGTTAATATTGAGAAAACGTGGCTGTCCCACGTCAGCGTCTGCCATCTTGGGCGACGTCTGCATAGATTCTATTCAAGTTTAAATCAAATAATTTAATAATAAATTAATTTTGTAATTATATAGAGTCAGTGAAAATTTATCATTAATGTAAAGTCGTCTCGTTGCTTGTCGGGTAAATAAATAATAAATTGTTAATTTTCTTCGTAACCGAATTAACTGTAGCCAGACACTTTTCCCCAAACCTCGCTCTCAATCATCATAACGTTCCTCGTGACCAGGAAGCGGGTGAACCCAACCTGAATCCTGAGCTAGTCAATAATTATACTTGGTACCAGGAGGCCAAGTAGACCCAGATCAAAATCTAAAATCTCTTGGTGGCGCCTGTAAATAAATTTTGCAGTCGCCATCTGTAACTCGAGGCTTGGACGTGTAGGTCACACTTACACGGAAAAGTCCCGGTTATAATACGTAGAAAAAGACACTAGCAACTAGGAGTCTTGCTCAAGATACTTACTCCAGAATCATGCTCAAACACGTGTTGCGAGGGATTGATGATCATAAGTTAAAATATATGACTTGAGGTTAAAAACTTCACAACTCCATATAAGATCATATATGACTACATATGAGCTATATATGAAAATATATGACCATATATGATCAAATTGACCATATATGATCTATACATTTGGGTGTCCGTTATTTACCAAATTAGATTTTTTTACTTGGCCATGATATATATCATTTATTTGTGATCCAAAAATAATAAAAAGTTTATTCTAATGCCGTCTAACCCTTCCTAAGTAATGATACATTCCCATTTTAGTACAGTGAGAAAAATTAGATTACTTGCTTACAAATAAATGCACAGCAATGACTAATACATATTTTTGTAGGAAATTTCTCGCTCTTCAAAAAGGTGTCTTATGTTTTTTTTTTGTGAATCCAACTGTTTAAGAGATATTGAAGGTCAAAGTTTGATTCATTTAAAAAAATTGGCGTTTTTGTTTGAAATTTTATAACTCTCTAACACCCAGACATAAAATTGAGCGCTATATACTTTCTTGTAGGAAATTTATCGCTCTTCGAAAAAGGTTTCTCACACTTTTCTTGTAAGTCCAACCATTTAAGTGATATCAAAGCTCAAAGTTTATAGATTTAAAAAATAATGTTTTTCGATTAAAATTCTACAACTCTTCAGCAAACAGATATATACTTAGAATTTTGACAATTGTTTGTCGGAAATTCACCGCTCTACAAAAAAGGTCTCCTAGATTTTCTTGATAAACTTATTTTTGACAAAATAACCGCAGACAAAATAACCACACGACAAAATAACCGCACGACAAAATATCCGCGGACAAAATAACCGCGGGCGAAACATCCTCACGACATAATATCTGCACGATAAAATTTACCGGAAAAATCAAATCAGTTGACGAAGCAACCGTGGCAAAATAACTGTACGGTCCAATATCAGTTACCAAAAAAACGTCAAACCGATATATTTAAATAACTAATTAATAACACCGGCACACAAAAAAAAATAAGTTCTCTGTACTTTTGACGGGACTGATTTATTCCCATGTATTTTGACCCGCTGAATCCGAATCCGAGGTCCGTTTAACCCGTACACCCTCAGATTTTTAGAAAACTTTAAAAAACCTCAAAAATACACAAAAATCGACCGTTTTTTAAATTTATAAATTTTTTTAACCTTAACTAAGTATGATTTTTATGTATTTCGGTCCTCCACATACTAACCTGAAGTTTATTTAAAACATTAGCCATTTAAAGTTTGAGTAAATTCCAAAAAACCCCAAAAAATTGCAAAAAAGCAAAAAAATTCTTAGTGTTGTGATGAAAAAAATTTTTTGAAGCATATTAAAATTTTTTTATGTTTTAGGCCAAAATATTTTTTATATATATATCACAGATCGAACAATATGATTTCTTTTTTTTTATTTCGATTTAAAAAATGATTTTTGTTATACCAAATTTTATTTTTTTCGATTTTTTGGGAATTTTTGCCATTTATTTAAAATTTTAGAGATGTCTGAGCCATGGATGTTCGAGAATTATATGTGACAGATAAACATACATGAAAATAATTATTTATTTAGCCCTATAAAATTTTTTTCATCACAATACTAAGAATTTTTTTGCTTTTTTGCAATTATTTGGGGTTTTTTGGAATTCACTCAGACTTTAAATGGCTAATGTTTTAAATAAACTTCAGGTTAGTATGTGGAGGACCAAAATACATAAAAATCATGCTTAGTTAGGGTTAAAAAAAATTTATAAATTTAAAAAACGGTCGATTTTTGTGTATTTTTGAGGTTTTTTAAAGTTTTCTAAAAATTTGAGGGTGTACGGGTTAAACGGACCTCGGATTCGGATTCAGCGGGTCAAAATACATGGGAATAAATCAGTCCCGTCAAAAGTACAGAGAACTTATTTTTTTTTGTGTGCCGGTGTAATGATTAATTAGGAATTATCAAGCATGTTGTGACAAGATTTATTATTGAAGTATACAACAATGATTTTAATATATAACAATATCATTAATGATCTGCAAATATAATGATCTAATGACATAAATATTTTAACCCATCAATACATTTAAATTATCGAGTACACATTTGTCATGATTAAATTACATTTCAATAGTTATTTATGACTATTGTTTGTGTGCGATTACAAAAATGTACTGACACACAGAACAGGTATGAAAAATAGTGCCCTTTTTTCACGAACTCTGTATGTGTGCAATTACAAAAATATACCCACACACAGGAAAGGTATGAAAAATACCCTCGCAGACCTGATTTACCGCAAAGTTACGGAGTTTCTCCGTAAATTTACCGTAGAATACGGTGAATCTACCGTAAAAATTCGGGTGGATTTACCGTAATTTACAGTAATTCACGGTAAATGGGTAAATTACGGTGGGTTTACTGTAAAATACGGTAAAGTACGTTACAGCCACCATAAAATACGATAAATTTACAAAGATACGATTGCAAAATCGATCGTAAAATATTAACAATGAATCACAGAACAACGCTGAATCTTTTGTAAAATACGGTAAACCCACCGTAATATACGGTAAATCAATATTTTACAGTGGATTACCGTAATTTACGGTGGGTTTACCGTTATTTGCGGTAAGCCCACCGTAAACTGGGTCCGTTAGGGTGGCACCCTTTTCTCACGAACTCTGTGTGTGTGTGATTATAAAAATATACCCATACACAAAGAAGTGTGACAAATAGCACTAGAACCATGAAAAAACCGCAAATGTAAATTTATTTAAATTTAATTGATTATTTTTTGCATACAGAAGACATTTTATAGTCAAAAATGGATAGAGCCTGACTTGAAGACCATTAACTTATAAATTTTTCTTCAGGATATTTTGTCGTGTGGTTATTTTGTCCGGGATATTTTGTCGTGGTTATTTCGTCCACGGATATGTAGTCGTAGCACCATATCCCAATGCTAAAGAGTTATGAAATTTTTAACGGAAAACATTATTTTAAAAATATATCAAACTTTGAGGTTCAATATCACCTACATAATCGGATTTGCGAAAAAAGTGTAAGAAAGCTTTTATGAAGGAGCAACAAATTTTCTATGAAAAAATTTACAGCGCTTAATTGTATAAATTTCAAACTAAAACGCCAATTTTTTTAAATGAATCAAACTTTGGGCCACAATATCTCTTAAATTGTTGGATTCACAAAAAAAACATAAAAGAACTTTCTCAATAAAGGGTAAATTTCCTACTGAAACATGATTATTTATAACTGTACAATTATTTTTAAGCGAGTAATAAAATTTTTCTCATTGTACTAAAGTGAGAAAGTATCATTACTTAGGCAGGGTTAAACGGCATTGAAATAAACTTTTTTTATTTTTTAACTTCCCGCTAAGAAAATCGATGATTTTCAAAAAATTCGGGAAGTTCTTGTTTTCACCCCGATTTTTGAAAATCGAGTTTTCATCAGATGTCGACGTTTTGAGGTAATAGGAAGCTATTCCGCCCATTTTCAGAACGATATCCGAGTGTCTGTTTGTATGTATGTGCGTGTGTGTGTGTGTGTGTGTGTGTGTGTGTGTGTGTGTGTGTGTGTGTGTGTGTGTGTGTGTGTGTGTGTGTGTGTGTGTGTGTGTGTGTGTAAACCTTTTATACCTTTTAAACTAATTAACCGATTTGGATGATTAAGGTGGCAATCGAAAGAGCTTGTTAGCCGTCAACTTTCCTGAAAATTTCAGACCATTTGATTAAGTAGACTCGGAAATATTTGCAAATTACAGAAAAAAAAATTTTTTTTTTTTTGTTTTTTATAGATTTCTCAGAAATGAGTTAAACGATCGACTTCAAAATCTGATCAGCTCTAGAACACAAGAAAACACGTCAATTGCCGCCACAACCACCGAAATCAGTGAATTCGTTCGTGAGATATCGTGGGAGAAAGAAATGGTAAAAATCGGTTTTTTTCGAAAACAATGGAATACAAACGTATTTTCGAGCTCGAAGAGCTGGAAAATGTATTTTCATCAATGTTTTAGAGCTCCATGAGCTCGAGAACAGCGGGAAGTTTTAGGGCTGGTCCGCAGGGTCAACTGACCTATACAGGATGCCCCAGAGTTGAACGACGGGGCCATGCCTGGGACATTATTGGGAAGCCCATCTTGGCAAACATATACTGTCCCATGCCCGGGCCATAACTGGGTAATTAGTCTTGGCCATTCCAATGATTACCCAGGCTTGGGCCAAGACTTAATAATCTAGCTTTGGCCAAGCCTAGAGTCACCCTAACTTGGGCCAAGTTTGCGTAACCTAACCTCGGCCGTTGGATGGTAACCCTAACATGGGCCAAGACTGGATAACCTAGCCTTGGCCAAGCCTAGAGTCACCCAAACTTGGGCCAAGTTTGCGTAACCTAACCATGGCCGTTGAATGGTAACCCTAACATGGACCAAGACTGAATGACCTAACCTTGGCCGTTGAGTGGTAAACCTAACACGGGCTTAGACTGAATAACCCATTTTTTATGAAAAGTCATTTTATAATATTTTCTTACATCCAGGTAATTTGTGTTGATTAGGTTTGCCAGGAAAAAAAAAATTTATATAATTAAATAAAAAATAAAATTATATGTAAATTATTATGCATATCAGCCGAGAAAAAAAAACCCACGTTCGTTCAGTACTCGAATCACGAACCTCGTGAGGGCCAGCCTACTGCACCCCATGCAGGAGCTGCCAGAGTTGAACGAAGGGCCCTCCTTGACTCAGCACTGGGTAACCTAGCCTTGGCCGAACCAATGATTACCCGAATTTAAGCCATGACTAGATTCCCCTACCTTGATCATTCAATGGCAAGCCAGATTTGGGCCAAGGTAAGATTATCCAAGTTCGGCTATACCTGTAGTTCCCCATCCTCGGGCCAGAATTGGTTAACCCACGTTTTTTATTAATTATTCAATTAACTCATTATTATGGTTTTTCCCGATGAAAAAAGATTTTATACAATTGTATAGAATCATATATCAATTATATATGGACTATATATAATTATATATATAGACTATATATAATTGGATAGAAAAAATGGCCCGATCCAATTGTATACAATTTGGATAGAAATTGTATACAATTCTATACAAATTGCATACAATTCTATATAATTATATACAATTCTACATATTGCAATTATATAGAATTGTATACAATTCTATATAAATTGTATACAATTTTATATAATTATATACAATTGTACATATTGCAATTATATAGAATTGTATATAATTTGTATAAAATTGTATATAATTATATAGACTTGTATACAATTTGTATAGAATTGTATACAATTTCTATATAGTTGTATACAATTGGATCGGGCCATTTTTTGTATATAATTTTATACAATTGTATAAAATCTTTTTTCATCGGGTTGATATTAATAATTATTTATTTTTGAATTAAAATAAGTTTTAATTAATAAATATTATAATATTGCGATTAAAATTATTTACAACTAATGATTGAAATATTTTTTAGTTTGTTGTTATTTGCAATCAACAACCGTAATTTTATAATTTTAGTTATAAAAATTAATTTAAGTAAGAAATAACTCATGAATTTTTATAATAAATGTTATTTTCAATATTGGTGGTAGAGCAAAACAATTTAACTGGGTTCTTGATAAATAATGAATAAAATTTAATAAATTTTATTTTCTAAAATTATGTAATGATAATAAAAATAATACGAAATTATGATTTTTTTTCTTAATCGAAAGTATTTATTTAATTGCTCGTTATATTTCATAAAACCAAGTTGTTGTAGTAAAATGAATAAGTACAACATATAAAAGTTTCAGTTCAACATTAGTAGGTTCATCTAGTAGCTACCTTTCAAACCTAGCGATCAGAAGGACGGCAGTTCGCGCCCAGAGCCCAGCAGAATTTTCACCGAGTTTTTTCACGTCATTTACCTCACTTAAATAGTTTAAACGTTAATGATCACAAACTCTATTAGGATAATAATAATAAAATTTTTTTTAAATTAAATTTATTTGTTTTGTCGATGCATGGGCCAAGTCTGGCAAGCAAGCATGGGCCAGCCTTGGCAATGATGCTTGGGCTAATGGTAACAACCAAGCCTGGCACCCTGTTATCATCCCAGACTTTTACCAAAGCTGGGCCAAAGCGGGTTTACAAGCATGGGCCAGAGATCGACAGCATTGCGCCAAGCGTGGCCCATATCTGGCCCCGTCGTATTTTCCTGTATGGGGATAGACAGATTTTTTTTATTCTTTTTGGATCACAAATAAATTACTCATATCATGATCATGACCAAGTAAAACAAACCAATTTAGGAAATAACGGACACCCTTATCCCTGGTTGAAAAAGAGAATTAAAGAGGATTAAAACAAACACACATATAAAATACTACACGGAAAAAAGAAAACAGGAATAATTGCTGTTCAAACGAGCATTTATTACATTTTCAAATAGTAACGCAGCGCTTCACAAACGAAACTGTAAAAGTTACAGTTTGGCACCGCGCAGCAAGTTTTACATTTTTAGTATGAAATATTACAGTTTGAAAATGTATTAAGTTTACTTTCTCACACTGTAGTATTTGATGAAAATTATCAAAGTATCATTCGATATGCTTTAAAACTTACAGTTTTTCTCATTAAGTTTTACGTTAAAATTTTTAAAACTTGTTTCTCAAAATAACAATATTGTCACCATAAACTGCAAATTTTACATTTACAGAAATGTTAATTTTTTTTTTTTTTTATCTGAAACGTAATTTATTATTTTTTTATTTCGAGAAAATTATTCAAGCAAACATTAATATTATATAGGGGAGACCGGGGTACAAATGCACCCTTAAGCCGGTTTTTTCTTGTCGTGGCTTTTGACCATCAGATTCGTTTATATTCCGTCTATTTCGGAAGAATCAGTCGAAATTTTGTAAAAAATCGAAAAAAAAATGTTTTTTTCTGGGGCACGAAGGCCCCCTCCCCAAAAAATTATAAAAAAAAATATTTTTTTATTTCCCGTCAAGTTATGACCACTACAATGTTTTTATTATATTTTAGGTGAATATGTGATATATGAGGTGAAATGGACCACTCGAAAAAAAGAATTGTAATGAAAAAATGATTTTTTTTTTTGTTTTTCGTCAAGTTATGACCGTTATAATGTTTTTATTATATTTTAGGTCAATATGTGATATGTAGGGCAAAATGGACCACTCAAAAAAAAAAAAATTGTAACGAAAAAATTAACTTGACGGAAAATAAAAAAAAAATAATTTTTTCGTTACCATTTTTTTTCTTTTTCGAGTGGTTCATTTTTTCCCCACATATCACATGTTGACCTAAAGTATAACAAAACCATTATAGAGGTCATAATTTGATGGAAAATGAAAAAAAAATAATTTTTTTGTATTATTTTTTTTTATCGAGTGGTCGATTTTACCCCACATATCACATCTTGGCCTAAAATATAATAAAAACATTGTAGGGGTCATAACTTGACGGAAATAAAAAAAAATGTTTTTACGTAATTTTTGAGGGGGGCCTTCGTACTCCAGGGGGCCAAAGCACCCCGGTCTCCCCTATTAAAGTCATAATGTATTATAGGAAATACTATAATACAATCCAAAAAAGTTCTTACCGCTCTGTTAAATGACAGAGGAGTACTTGAACAAAATCTTACTGAAATTTGGAATTTAACAATTCTAGAATATCTTTCTTACCAGGGACACTACAAATGGTAGGCGCGATCTTTTGGCGAGCACCGAACTACTCCCGCTGCTACTGCCTAGCACCGGTGACTTTTCCCTTCTCCATATCGATTTTTTCTCTCAAGAAATATTTTCTCTTGGCTTAAGCAACTTTTGTTATTTTAGTCGGAGAATATAAAAATACTTGCGTGAAAAGAATAGTACTTTTTCCGAGGAATTTTATTTTCTTTAACCAAAAAAATGCAATATTACTGCAAAAAAATAATGTATCTTGCTCCAAAAAAAATATCTTTTACTTTAAGATATATAAACTCTTGAAAGAAGTGAAAATTTTTTCGATTTAAGCGTAAAAATATGTTGACGTGAGAAAAAAAATTTTAATTCAAAATAAAAATTTGAAAATAATTGTTTACTTGGTGCAAGTAAATTTTTAATTTCCGAATCGATCAAAAACATGTTCTTGAATCAAGAACATTTTTTTTGGTTCAAGTTAACTGTTTTTTCTGTGTATAATCTCTAATATTGAGGCATGGGTCTTGGCTTAGTGCAACGTGCACTCACATATACTATTTCCAAAATATTTACTGACAATTGAATAGGATTAGTATTTTCGGACATTCAGCTAATTGCCATGACACGGTCTAAAATTTCAATATCTAAAATGTAAATCATACAAATTTAAATGCACGTGATTTCATAGAATTGAAACACAAATTTGCAATTTTCAACCTTTAATAAATGGTTGTCAAACTGCAAAAGTTAAAATAGTAAATTTTTAATTTTATGAAACTTATCAACAATATTTTACAATTTAGTTTTACTATTTTTACATTTTAAATAGTAAAAGTTCGTGATTGCTAAGGCATTGATGATACTTGATATAGAAATTTTAAAAATTACAGTGTAAGATATAATAGTTCCATTTGCTACATCAAGGTTTATACCCTAGTAGCAATGGAATTGGGCAAGATTCTTTGGCAAGATACTTGGAGAAGCACTTTGTAAAGAATTGTACAATTCTCGACCAAGACACTTGATCAAGAATCTTTATCCAGACTGGCTGCAGACTTGGGCCAGTCTGTGACCAGAATTTGACCAGATTCTTGACCCAGAGTTTTGACATAGACTTGCGCGAGAAACGCAAAAGACGACGAGCGCGCACCTGTTTCCCTCCTTTCCACTTGAATGTAAAAAGTATAGTATTGCAGTGGTTCTCATTTATAGTTGAGTCAACAAGTTTAAAAATGTTATTTTTTTAAATTACGCATTGAGTTTGTAGTAATGCCTAGAAAAATTGATTTTCAGAATTTTCTAGCACTTAAAAAATTTCGGAAGTTTTTGAATAGATTAAGATGAATAATTAAAATTATAAAAAATGAGAATAGAATTCCGAAAGTTGTGACAAATAGAAAATTGCTTCTTCTTTAATAATCGTTTTTTAATTTTACGCTTCCTCTATTAATTTTTGAGTTATTGCTAATAATCAGAGTCTCTCGTTTTTTCTATTTGATTTTGACTTATAAAAATTGCTATTTTTATTTGTAAAAAAAAGTGTCTTGTCAAATTTAATGACGAATTCAATAAGCTGTCGCTCGCATTTTAAAAAAAACTAGATTCATTTTCTATAGAGAACTCATTTCTCGACTACAGTATTATAAATGAAACTAATGTAGAATGAGAATCTCTATATAGGATAGTCCCAAAGTTTAGCAATAGACAGCTCCAGATTTCTGGTCAAGTTCTTGACAAATTCTGACTACAGTCTGGCTCAAGTCTTGACCAATAATCTTGGTCAAGAATCTGGACCAATTCTTGTACAATTCTTGATCGAAAATCTTTTTAAAGTATCTTGATCCAGGCTGGTACAAGGCTTTGACAAAATTGCTACTAGGGTAATTGAATGCCCACGCTATAAATCTTCTCGAACCACTCAACAAAGTTTCTTATTTGATACTTTAATTTTTACACAACGGCTAAACTGTAATTTTTACAGTTTTAAATAGAAATAAATGATTTTTAAAGAAAAGAACTTTCTGTGAGCAAAAGGTAATAATTATTTTACATTTTGTTGTGTTCGATTTACATTTTCAAACTGTAAATATGACTGCTTAATTTGTAACTAATTTTTTACAGGATAAAATTTAAAAATTACAGTATACATTTTAACTTTTGTAATTTTTAATATGACGGGCGTGTTTTTACATTTTATTCTGTAACTATTCTAGTTTTCTTTTTTCAGTGTACTTAATACTCTCCAATACTCTCAATTCTCCGGAGAATTCAGACCGAACCTAAAATGAATCTTTTTTAATTTTCCTTCATTTAGCGAAAAAATTATTATCATTTTAGGATTAAAAAGAATGAAAAAGGATTAAATATTTTTAATACTAACTTATCCTTTTTAATTCTAAAATAATATTGCAATTTCTGTTCTCGCCAAGAATTCAAGAGAATAAAAGAGGATCTGAAAAAGTTTAATAGTTTTTAATTCTAAAATAATGTTGCAATTTCTGTTCTCGCGGAAAATTCGAGAGAATAAAAGAGGATTTGAAAGGTTTCATTCTAACTAATTCTTTTTAATTCTAAAATAATGTTCAATTTCTGTTCTCGCTGAGGATTCGAGAGAATAAATGAGGATTTGAAAAAGTTTAATTCTAACTAATTCTTTTTAATTCTAAAATAATGTTCAATTTCTGTTCTCGCGGAGGATTCGAGAAAATAAAAGAGTTAATTAAATTGAATTTTTAATTCTATTTAATTCAGATAAATTCTGTTAATTCGGTAACTAACTTGAAAATGAATTCTGTCTAATTCGGCGGGAAAACCAGAATTTGTCCAAATTAAAACGAATTTAAATAATTCTATTCGGTTTAATTCTGATTAATTCGAAAATAATTTTCCAATTTCTGGTTCTGAATCCGAATTAAACTAAATTGAAACGAATTTGAAATTTTTAAATCGGTTTCATTCTGTTTAATTCAAATTCAAATTTTCAATTCAGTTGAATTCTGTTTTGCAGAATTCGATAGGATATAACAGAATTGAAATTTTAATTCGGTCGAATTCAGTTGTTTAATCAGGTTATATTATTATGATCAATACATAATGCAACTAATAATTATTATTAGCAATTATGAATAATGTTATCCTATTTAAATAAAAAATTATAAAAAAAAAAATATATGACCACAGTGGGATTCGAACCCGAGTCGCTAGGTTTTTTTTTAAATATAATATTACTATTATTATTATATTTTACATTATTATTATCTCGGGCCTAGTTTGATCGTAACTGTGTCAGAATGGTACAAAACTCCTATGATTACGATAAAAACAGGCTTGCGCCTATAGAGCAACCAAGAGCAGCAGGTCTATTTTAATCGTAAAAATTTTCTGAAACTGACTTGC
Organism: Microplitis mediator; assembly: GCF_029852145.1. Taxonomy (NCBI): domain Eukaryota; kingdom Metazoa; phylum Arthropoda; class Insecta; order Hymenoptera; family Braconidae; genus Microplitis; species Microplitis mediator. The sequence goes on from NC_079979.1 coordinate 11,494,001, forward strand.
CAAAAAATACGATTACAACAAACTCTATTTAATTCTCTGCAGAGAATTACAAAGAATTCAATTAATTTTTAATACTCTTTAATTCTCTTTTTTAGCCAAGGATGGGCAGATATGACCTATGTATGGGCATATATGACCTATGTATGAGCATATATGACCTATGTATGGGCATATATGATCCATTAATAACTTTATCAAAAAAATTTTGATGTCTACACATACCCATACATGGTCAGAAATAAACCACATATGAGCATGTATGGTCCATTTACGGTTTTAAATAAAAAAAATTCATGTTTATATATGGCGATATGGATCATATAGCCATGCATAGCCCATAGATGGGCATATATAAAATCACTTGAAAACTATATATGGCCCTATATGGTTTTGTATGCCTTAACTAAGTCAAGTTTATATGGTCATATATAATATCTAAGATGAGTAAATAATAGATTATGTATCTTTATATATGAAAATATATGCCCACATATAATCGTATACAGCTATATATGGAATAACTCAATAAATATATGTGCTCATATATAGCCATGTATAGAATTACTGGAAAACTATATATGCCCACATACGACTATATAGGTTTGGTCAAGTCATATATGGGCACATATGGTCTCCGAGACGAGAAAAAATAAATAGTGTACTTTGAAATATAAGTATATATAGGTATACATGGCCATATATAGTCATCATAGCCATATATTAAATCATTTGGAAACTATATATGGCCGTATATGGTCATATATGGCCATACATGACCATATATGATTCGTTTCCCGGAGAAAGTGATGATTAAAAATAAAATGAGCGATTAAGGTGTGCACTTTTTGATCTTCCAACATTTTTTTCTCAGCTCCGAGCAGAAAGCGTCAACTTTCGTCCCGCTGTGCAAAATGAAGTTGCCGCTTTCCGCCTACGTCGAGGAGAAATAGTACACTTATCCAAAAAATTAAAGGAACAAGAAAATTTTATAAATTTTTTAGTGATTTTTGGAAGGCTGTATTTTCGTGAATAATGATCGTATCGAAAAAATAAAAAAAGCAAATTGAAGCTTGAAATCTCTAGTTTGAAGATCTTTCAGCAAAATATTTTTTTGAGCCACGGTTTTTGCGGAATCAGAAGATAAAGTTCGAGACAAAATTTTTCTAAATTTTTTGGTTTCGTTTTTTAGGTCTACGGGGCCGGGAAAAATTTTTTCAAAAAAACGAATTCATGGCTTGTTTAGGAAATTCATTCACCTACAATTTGCTTTTTTTTGTTTCTCTGTACGACAATTTGCTGCTGAGATATCAGCCTTCAAATGAAAAAGGATCCTTTTGTCTTTGATTATTGATATCTCAGCAAGAAATGGTCACACAGTAATTTAAAGGGCAGTTTAGTAAACTTGAATAAATCCCCTACAAGCTCCATTTTTGATTTTTTCAAAAAAAAATTTTTTTTCTTCCTTGATATCCATTTGAAAAACCTTTAAAAAATGGCCATTTTCTGGTTTTTTAGTCGACTAATCGCTACACTGCAAATATTGATAAAAAAATGATGTTGCCAGGTAATTTTACAGCTTAATGTACCCCCAAAAACCCTGGAAATTTTCAGATTGATCCATTGAACCGTTTGTCCGGACCGATTGCTCAAAGTTTTACAAAACAATTAAAGGAACAAGTTTTGTTCCTTAATGTGTGTAATCATTACCAAAATGAAAAAATTAATTTTTTTTTGGATTTTCATTCATTTTTGCGTTAGTTATTCAGCAAATGTAAGGTAAAGAAAAAAAAAAAAAAATTTCCAAAAAACGAGACCAAACAAGAATTTTTTTCAATTTTTTTTTTTATGTTTTATTCGGGGGGTTATTTTTTTTTTTTCGTTTTTCGGAAAAAAATTTTTTTTTTTTCTTTACCTTACATTTATTGAATAACTAACGCAAAAATGAATGAAAATCCAAAAAAAAATTAATTTTTTCATTTTGGTAATGATTACACACATTAAGGAACAAAACTTGTTCCTTTAATTGTTTTGTAAAACTTTGAGCAATCGGTCCGGACAAACGGTTCAATGGATCAATCTGAAAATTTCCAGGGTTTTTGGGGGTACATTAAGCTGTAAAATTACCTGGCAACATCATTTTTTTATCAATATTTGCAGTGTAGCGATTAGTCGACTAAAAAACCAGAAAATGGCCATTTTTTAAAGGTTTTTCAAATGGATATCAAGGAAGAAAAAAAATTTTTTTTTGAAAAAATCAAAAATGGAGCTTGTAGGGGATTTATTCAAGTTTATTAAACTGCCCTTTAAATTACTGTGTGACCATTTCTTGCTGAGATATCAATAATCAAAGACAAAAGGATCCTTTTTCATTTGAAGGCTGATATCTCAGCAGCAAATTGTCGTACAGAGAAACAAAAAAAAGCAAATTGTAGGTGAATGAATTTCCTAAACAAGCCATGAATTCGTTTTTTTGAAAAAATTTTTCCCGGCCCCGTAGACCTAAAAAACGAAACCAAAAAATTTAGAAAAATTTTGTCTCGAACTTTATCTTCTGATTCCGCAAAAACCGTGGCTCAAAAAAATATTTTGCTGAAAGATCTTCAAACTAGAGATTTCAAGCTTCAATTTGCTTTTTTTTATTTTTTCGATACGATCATTATTCACGAAAATACAGCCTTCCAAAAATCACTAAAAAATTTATAAAATTTTCTTGTTCCTTTAATTTTTTGGATAAGTGTATATTACACACCCAGGGAAGTAAAGTAAGAAGTGTCTCAGATCACACGTAATTGTTGGCCGAGGCGAAGCCAAGGTCAACAAACATGTGATCTGAGACATTTCTTATTTTACTTCCCTAGGTGTGTAATATACTATTGTTTGTTTTATTAGTTATTTAGTTATTTTACTGTATTTATTTGTATTGCTGTATAAGATTTTCTGTAAAAGGTGATAATGGAGTAAGAGTCCGGTTTGAAACCCACAAAGGATAAGTTAAAGACTAATAAAAAAAAATTATGTATATATATTTCCGGTCAAACTTACTCACAGTTAATCAAATAGAATTAACACCTTTGACACCTAATGAATTCATGTGTGAAGTTTAAAAAGTTCTACACAATTAGTTTTCTTCTGATTCGGAGTCAATAAAATTAAATATATATTTACATCTTATACCTTCACATTTATCATATACTGTGCAAAATAATGTTATAGAGATCAAAGCGAATAAAATTTTTTATGTTCAATTAAGTATTTTTTTTACATTTACTCAATTATACGTATATCCATTCATGTTTAAAATGAGATGTTGTTCAATATAGTACAATCTAATTACACTAAAAAAGATCTTATCAGTTTTTTCAGAGAAATTTTTAGAATTCTTCCTTTTTACAACAATAGTAATTAATATTAATATTAGTCAATAATATATTCTCGTTAATACTCAGTAATACAGATCCTACAAAAATTATTTCAACTAAGTCCATTAATTTTTTTTCGTTTTAAGTACCCCATTAATAGCCGTGGTCGATGAACTTGTTAAAGCTGTAGATGGGGTAAAAGTATTCTTGATTTTAATGTCAACCCTACTGAGCTGTCGTTTCAGACTAAATGACTTCCATGGTTTTTTATCACGTATCTCATCTTCATTAGCATCAACTCCAGTTTTTCTCGATGCGGTCGGTGTCGTTGTGACTGCCAACGTACCATCTTTTACATTACTATCAGTGTCACGCGTATCACTATGTAGACCATGACAATCGTCAATAAATTGTTGTTGTTGATGATGATGATGATGATGTTGTTGTTGTGGTGCTTGTTGTTGTTGTTGTGATGATAGCTGTTGAAAATGGTGCGAAGAGACAGAAGTACAAAAAGCAGACGATTTTTCTCCTACTGCTACTAATGATTCGTAGTCTGGTGTCGATTCTCGATGAATCTGTTTTGATTTTTCGTCATCTTATTTTTTTTTTTTTTAATCACGCTTTCTTTTCTTTGGAACAGTCAATCAGTTCTAAATTTTTGTTACTAATTTTTGTTTTCAACCTGTTTCGATTGACTTCTTATTAAAATAAAAGATAAAAAATAAAAACAAAAAAAAAAAAACGCTCCTACAAATTAATTAAATTCGAAAAATAAAAGAACTTCTACGCTAGTAAAATAACAAACGAAAATTAAGGTACACTGTAAAAAAAGATTCCTGACGTCAAACCAGATTCGTTTGGCTTAAGTACTCCGTGCGTTTGGATACAGCCGAGCGCGTCAAGCGATTGAGTCTACCGACCTCTACGTTTGACAGTATATTTTGCTCCAACTGAGAGTTTCTTGAGGGAAGGTACCGAGTCGTTTGAACTAACTCTATAGTATTTGATATAACTCAATAACTTTTTTCATTTAAAAAAAATAGAAATTAGTTCAAGTCATTAATGCTGGTGATACAATAATAATTTTTGTTTTATATAAAAAAATTAAAAATTTCACTCAAAGTAAATTGTAAGGTGCTTGAAGGTATGAATTTTCAGTTAAGTCAAAATTTTATCAAAGCAAATGAATTTTAATCTTGGAAATAATATTTCTTTAGGTCCGTTGAAACTGTCCTCGCAATTGATTCAATAAAAAATCGAATTATTTCAAACTGCTGTATTGCATTGATCCAAAAAAAACCGTAATCTGAATCAAGTGAATGTTGCCTTTAATTATTTCATCAATAATTAATTAAAAAAAAAAAGTAATTTTTTATCATCCATGCGATATAAGTGCTATCTTGATGCACGCTCTTTTATTCGCCAAGTAGCTTTTTGCTGATTCAACTGTTGTCGCGACATTTTTGTTGGTTATACGATTATCTGCGTGCGACAAGTAAATTTGAGTGCGACAAGTAAACTTGAATCAGCAAAAAGCTACTTAGCGAACAAAACAGCGAGCACTAAAATAGTACTCACATCGCATTAATAATAAAAAAAAGTATGTTCAATTCGTGCGGTGATGCCGATTACCCACGCGAGCAAATGAGCGCACTCATTTCGTTCGTGCGCTCAACTTTTCTCTCGTGGGCAATCGACATCTTACCGCACTAGTAGTACAATATACTATTTTCTTACGTATTTTTTTATTTTTGATTTTATTGTTATCATTATTATAATTTTTTTTTTTTATCAAGTATTGGGACAATTACGTTATATTATTATTATTGTTATTATTACATTATATATATTACACTTTACGAATAATTCTGACATACTCAGTTTTTAGTGAAAAATTAAATAATTTTAATATTGGTATCCGGAGGATTCGAACCCAGTACCCTACGTGCGAAAGTCAGACGCTTTACCGCTACGCTACGGAACCTGTAGGGAAGTCCTAGTTTAGTTGTGCTCCTAGTAGTTTGTTTTCATATTGAATGGATATATAAAGTTAATTGCTTATATATTTATCTAAACGAGATAAATATGTAACTCTTTTTATAAATAAATTTTTTTATTTAATCGATAATATAAAGACTTTCATTCAAATATAGTTCGATATTTTGTAACAAATACATTTATATTCTTGTCAAAAATTTTTTAGTTTTAATGTGAGTGCGTCAAATTATTCCTACAACCTCGTCGGATTCTCTCCCCAAGAAACTCGTCGGTTGACACGATACGTTCGATATTATAGGAAACTACTTTTGTTTCATTGAAACATGTGAAGTTGTCAAACTAAACGTTTCAAGAGTTTCAGTTAAATTTCTAAAAATTGAAAAGTTTGCTTCAACAAGTTTTTATTGTTAAATCAAGTACATCCAAACTTTAATTAAAATATATTTTACTATTCAATCAAATGTTAGTTTAATTACGGTCAAATTTGATTTTTTTCTTACGGTCAAATGTTAGTATGATTACGTTCAAGTTAACTTAAAAACTTTAACATAAACGCTTAAGCAATTTATCATAATCGAGTAGAGATTTTCATTCAATAAAAATGATTTTCTTGAGACAAACTAGTTTTCGTTGGTTCAAACGAATTTGGTTTCAATGAAGAGGAAATTTGTCGAACTCTTAGGGAGTTTGATGTCAGTACCTTATTTTTTACAGTGTAATTATCCAAAAATAAGTAGAGCCATACTTATGCATAATTACCAAAATAATGTTATAATAACTGTTAGAATAACGCAACTCCAAAGAAAAAATTGCAAAATAGAACTCGCTGCCGAACAATTATAATTATTGATTATATATATTTCATTTATTTAATCACTTCAATTTTCATCAACCTATAACATTAATTTATTCACTGACCTACTAAAAAAATTGATTGTTTTTTTAATTATTGGAAGGATAGGGTTTTTACAAAATAATTTCATTGTAATAAAAATACAGTTACGAAACTAGCAGGAAAAATAAAAACACCAACTTTTACTTAAAACGTTAAAAAAAAAAAGACGAAAACTTTGGAGTTTAAAATATTTTTAAAAGAAAGGTAAATTTTCAATAGAATTATTTTGAATGAAACGACGAAAATAAACTTACCTGATCAATACTCGGACTACGAGCTTTGTCCTCATTTTCTTTCTTAGCATCGTCTTGACGTTTTGGACTACGTAATGCACGTTGGTATGGATCACCTGTGTTACCGATGTCAGTAGTACTTAATACAAGTAACTTAACTTTTTGTATAATATCTACAATCGCAAGACCAGTTTCATTGCCATATGCTAGTCTGCAAAACACAAAAACAAATTAACTTTTAGTATTAAAACATCTTTCGGTAACTTTTGTGTAGAAACTCATAGTCTATTTCTGCTATGAGCAAATGAAAACATACACAATAAACGTTGCCCTTATTGAAATTAATTCTTAGACTTGGCGTCAGTCTTATAAGCGAATAAAGGAAGTTTCTACAGCTTTAACAAAGAAACATTTTTTTGAAGGTATATTTCTTTTAGCGTATCAAAAGTGAAATTTGAGTGAGCTATAAAAACTGCGCACAGCGTAACGAAAATTAAATGGCATGAAATTGGCCATCAAAAAAAAAAAAAAATTAAATGTGCACACTTGTTTTTCTGACTCAGTTTGCACTAACAGGACCAGGCTGTAAACGTTGCAGGCTATGTACCCAACGCACATGCACGTATCGTCCAGCTCTGTAATAAAGCAAGGTAAACAACATAAAACGGAGTAAAGTTTAAAACAGACGGAATTCATGTATTCATATATATATATATATATATATATATATATATATATATATATATATACATATATATATATATATTAGGGTGCTTCAAAAAAAAAATTTAATTTTTTTTTTTCGCTCTTACCCCCTGAAACGTTAGTGGTTGCGAGGAAAAAATCATCCCGAAAGATGGGCTCTCTAGCTCAACTCTAAGAGGTCGCTATTTTAATTTTAATTTCCTATCTGATTAACACGTAAAAATTTATTTTTTCATTCAAAGTGTAATTACTCGTACACTGCTTAATATTTTTTAAATTTATACATAGACCTTTAAAGCTGAGTCCTCAAGCTTTCCAAAACCCTATGACAAGTCATAATTACCATTATTCAAATGTCAATTGAAGCTATCTGAAAAGTATCGATTTTGTATTTCAAAATGAAATTGTTAATTTTCGATTTTTTTTTTGCTAGCTTCAATTGGGGATCATTATGACTTGTCACAGGGTTTTGGAGAGCTTGAGAAATCAACTTTGAAGATCTATGTATAAATTTGTACAATATCGAGCAGCTTTCGAGTAATTAGACTTTGAATAAAAAAATAAATTTTTACATGTTAATCAGATGGGAAATTAAAATTAAAATAACGACCTCTTACAGTTGAGCTAGAGAGCTCATCTTTTGGGATAATTTTTTTCTCGACAACCACTAACGTTTTAGGGGGTAAGAGCAAAAAAAATAAAGTTTTTTTTTGAAGCACTCTAATATATATATATATATATATATATAAGATGGACGGTGGAGTCGGTAAGTCCCATCCAGATGCCCATACACATAACCGGACATAGGTTCCATGTCTGTTTATGTGCCCGCATCTGCCCGCAGTTGCCCGCGATCGTCCGCAACTGCCCGCAGTTGCCCGCATCTGCCACGATGATTCCCGGACGGAAGTCTAAGTTTCATCCCTAAAGTGAGTAAATTCTATGTAAATATTAATTTTTATATATATATATATATATATATATATATATATATATATATATATATATCCATAAATTTTTATATATATATATATATATATATATATATATATATCCATAAATTTTTATATATATATATATATATATATATATATATATATATCCATAAATTTTTATATATATATATATATATATATATATATATATATATATATATCCATATGTAGCGACTACGTCACTACAGATATTATTGATATTCATAATTTCGGATAAGTCCGTCAATCATCAATCGTCATCGATCGCTGAATATTTCCCCCACGCGGATACGATATTCGGTAGCAACAGTACACACAAGTACACAGTACAGTACACACGTACATTAGAGAGATACACGGCAACTAGCTAACACATATCTGATGCGACCAGCATTACCTTGTATTATTATATAATTCATTAAATAAAACTAATTACTTATTATTTTGTTAACACTAATAATAATTATCTAATAATAATTGGAGTCAGATAAATTATTTATCGTAGTGATCCATGAACCTCATCCCAGTCACTACATTGGTGACTGCCCGACGTGATTTTCAAGTGGACGCCATTTCGTGCACAAGTTCCACGTGGCAAATAGCACGTTGAGTGTACAACGACACGTCTTCGCTGATAGCTGATCGCGACATATTAATTCCGCGAGTACTTTACAATAGTGAAGTGTGTAAATTAAGTGTTGTGCAAGCCTTTTATTACAGCTGGTACATTGCGGGGCATTTTGGACCTATGCCGCACTAGGCTCCGCCATTTTGTGCCTTAAAACATCATGGCGGCCACAAAAAACTCGCAGATTAGAGATCACTAAGTGACGGATGAGGGTATGTGTTTATAATGGCGTATCTGAAATCTTGGTGATTATATTCCTAAGTGGAGGTAGCCCTTATGGGTTGGGGAAGAACTTGCGCGCCCCACCACTAAACCTATGCAAGCGGTTCACCAGAGCTGAAGTCTGGTACCATGGGGGATCCATTCCAAGCCCCGCTTTGACCAGAAATGGGAGAAGTGTTTGGGTCCGAATGAGGTCGGACTCGTGGTGGTTGTTGGTGAGACACCCACATGCAATGCATGCCTAATGGGTAAGTTAATGTGAGCTTATGCTCACATTTCGCTTTTATAATATATGGTAGTGTCAAAGATAGGGACCACACGCAACGCGAGTATGCCCAAAAGGGTGAGGAATCGGCTTCCGGTCGGCGGAGGCGGACTTAGGTCCCGTTACATTAATTAATTATGCCGCACTAGTTTATAATTTAAAGGACACCATCGGGGTGCAAATTAAATTGTGATAAAAGTGGTCAGTGAATTCCTGTGTAAAATACAGTGAATAAAAATTATTGTTCGCGTTAATTTTCACCCAGTGATAATTTTTGTGCGACTCGAAGCGTCTTGAACATTCCTCAACGGTGAGTCAGCTTCGACGGACACTAATCCGCTTACAGTGGTATTATTAAAATTTTGTGTTAGTTTTATTGTGTTAGTATTTCTCATATATAAACTATGTTCGATCCAAAGGTAGGTGATGAGTTTGTTGACGGTAAACCAATGATCGTCAACTCGCTCATGACACCTAGATTTAACCCAAAACGAGGGAGTCTATGGTTTGCGCAGCTTGAAGCTCAGTTTGCGATGCACGGCGTAAAAACTGAGAGAGAGAAATTCAACCACGCGGTTTCTCTCATCGACACAGAGTATGCATGTGAGGTTGAGACCCTCATCATCAACCCACCAACGACGACGCCATACGCCGAGTTGAAAGCCACGCTCATTGCGTGTTGTTCAAAATCAGAAGTTTTTCAACGAAAAGTTAAGTTTCAAAAATATAAGTGAACTTCATTTTTTGTTGACATTTAAAGACCTGTAACTTTTTTCTTATCCATTCGCCGTATATAAGATGTCAAATACTTTCTGTAGGAAATTAAATTTCCCACAAAAACGTGCTTCTCAAAATGTGAAAAAAATTTTTTTTGATAGAATAAAAATGAACAATAATATAAAAAAATTTAACACTGATGAAACTGACTTTTTGTTGATCTTTGAAGCCTCGTAACTTTTTCCCGTTTTATTTGACGTATATAATGTGTAAAACGAGCGAATATATCTAGAGGATCTGGTTAGTGCTGATGGAATTTTAAAAATAAGAAATTACACAAATTTCATCAAGAAATAAATTAGATATTTATTCACTGTATGTACACTTAAAATTGTGAGAAGATAATATTAAACAGCGAATGCAACAAAATTACTACGCGATAGCGAATGCAACAAATAAAAGGAATCACGTATAATAAATTCGACACGTGGTCGATAGCGGTTAGTTACGCGGGAATTAATTTGGTAATTAATTACACGCGAGTAACAATCAATTTATTCTTATTTAATAGCAGTCTTATTATTCTGTCTAATTATTGAGGATAATTAAGCACAAGATTCTGAGTTATATCACACAAGAATAATGAATTAAAGTAAAGCGATTTAAGAGCACGAGGTAGTACAGTTGAATTAACAATGTAGATTCTAAAAGCACGAGGTGAAGCGGTTGAACACCAGAAGTGAAAAGCCAGGAAATGGCGGCGTCTTCTTCCTCCGTTGCCGCTCGATGGTGACGTGGCAGCATAGCTGCAGTAACGGATTTTTTCATTAGCTAAAAAACGCGCAAGCAGGAAGAAGTTAACTGCCAATTTCTTTGATTGGCTGCCGAGCACGCCATAAGACGAATTCTCTGATTGGCCGACTGGTAGCGGGTTTTCATGCCGTCTTGACACGGTCATGAACGAGAAATTGCATGTGTCGGGCCCAGATAGTGAGTGACCCGGCACTATTCTGACCTTGAAGTCAGTAACGAGTTCGGCAGCTCCCGAACCTAGCGAAAATGCACGAAGCTTTTTAAATTAATCAAGCTCGTGACTAAAAATTCTCCCCAGCGCTGGCGACAGTATCGACAGGATTGTCATCTAGAGAATGAACTGTTAGCACACACAATTTAGCGATTGGTCGGACAAGTTCAGTAGTAGTGGTCTTCAGGGTGACTACTCGAGTCAGGCCATCTCTGCCTGGGTGTAATGCGAGTACTCTTGCAAGCGGCCATTTCGATTGTGGGAACCTCTCATCAGTCAGCAAGACTAATGAGCCCACTTTGATGTCATTTGATGGATGATGCCACTTAGATATTGATTGATGACGTTGTAGATACTCCGATGACCATTTACTCCAAAATTTCTGGAACATTTGTTGTAGTTGTTGCCAGCGTGACAACGTAGTGGTTTTGCTTTCCTGTAGCGAAGGCCTAGGTACAGAGATTAGCCGTTCACCGATAAGAAAATGTCCGGGAGCCTCAATCTGTGTTAACTGTAGCGAGTTGGTCGTAAGTCAATAGCGATTCACCAATAGTTCGTATAAGATGGAACTTGATTGACTTTACGGCTGCTTCCCATTTGCCACCAAAATGGGTAGCGCTTGGCGGGTTGAACTTCCAGTCTGTGCCATCTGAAGCGATATAAATACTGAAGTTCCCTTAGCTGTCTTGATCCTGCTGCGAATTCTTTTCTTAGCGTGGCATCTGCTCCTACAATTTTGTACCACAGTCCGAGTATAGGACACTGCAGGCGCTTCTCCGACTAGTAAATCTTCTAAATGCTGCAACGAAAGCGTCAGTAGAATAATCGGTGACAATTTTAATGTGTATAGCGGACGTAGCGAGACATACAAATATAGCGATCCATCTTTTATAAGTTTTCGCACCTCGACACCTCTATGTCTCGTGCACACGACGCAGCGAAGAACGTGAGACCTGACTGGAAATCGCCCACCTTCTATCCAGACAGATCTCGGTAGATTAACGAGAGTCAATTGAGTTCCCCCGTAGAATTTCCTCTGATGCGAATGATCTATCCATAGCGTACTTAAGCTTAATGATCTTGGTAAAATGGCTGGATTTTTTTGTTCATCATCCAGTAGCGACTTCTTCAAGCCACCGCCGACTCTGAGTACTCCGTTGTAGTCAACGTAGGGAATCAATTTAGCGAGACGATGATTTTGTTGTAGAGAATCACCATCTTTCAGTAGCTTCAGCTCTTGCGAATAGTACTGACTTTGTGTATACTTTATCAGCAAAGTCTTTGCGAGTTCCAGGTCAACTGTAGAGAGTGGTGTGGCCAGTATGGACTGTGGCACTTTTTTAAATTTAGCGATGGCAAGTAGACAGATTCCAAGCGTGCGAAGTAACGGTGACAACTCAGAGAATTTATCAAGTAGCGTGTATAGCGGGTGTGAATCTGCCTTGAAGATGGAAAAAACCAGACCTGGACGTTCTTCAAGATGTGATACCGTCTGCGAAGGGATGTCAAAAGATGGCCAGTATTCTTATGATTGACTGAGTCACTTAGGTCCCGTCCACCATAGCGAATTCTGTTCTGGTTTACCTGCTGTTAAACCTCTTGAAACGCAGTCAGCTGGGTTAAGCTTCCCTGGAACAAAATCCCCGTTGACACTTGGTAGCGATTCTTGAATCTGTAACTCTGTTGCGAATGTAGACCTTCCATCTAGCTGGGTTGTTTCGTATCCACGTTAAGGATACAGCGGAGTCTGTCCACAAGAAAATTGGTATATTTTCAAGTTTCAAGACTTTGCTGACGTAGAGTACCAGTTGAGCGAGTAATACAGCGGCATTGAGCTCCATTCTTGGTATAGTTATGGGTTTCAGTGGTGCAACTTGTGTTTTGGCACACACTAGCGAAATATTGGAGCTTCCAGTAGCGTCAGTGACTTTTAAATAGACGACAGTAGCCAGAGCGAGTTGTAAAGCGTCAGAGAATTCATGTAATTCAATAGACACGTTTTTTTTTACATGATTCCAGCGAGGTGTCTGAATCTTCGAGATCTGATGTCGTTCATCCCGAAATAAATTACATTCTTGAAGAAGCAACGGTGATAGAGTAGCATCCCAGTCAAAGTTCTGTAGCCAGAGCTTCTGCATGAACATGTTGACTCTCACGATGATCGGTGCTAAAAAACCCAATGGGTCAAACAAGCGAGCAATTTAAGATAAAATTGTGCGTTTTGTAGTTGGTGATGCTTCTGGAAGCGAATAGCCAAACTGGAATTTATCCTGTGTTGAATTCCAGGTTAACCCAAGCACTTTTACCGTAGTATCCCTAAGTTCTCTTGGTGTATCTTCTTGGGTTTCCACTGGAGCGACTTGAGAGAGTAATTCCATTGAATTACTTGCCCATTTTGCAAGCGGAAAACATCCTGCGGCACACATATTTTTTGTGTCGAGAGCAACTTGAATTGCCTCAGCGAGTTCATCTGCGCCTCCATAGATATCGTCAACATAGCGTGTATTTGTTAGCGGTTTAACAGCTTTTGGAAATTTATTTCCTTCATTTTCAGCGAGTTGTAAAAGTGCTCTCCCAGCGAGATATGGAGCTGATGTTGTTCCATAAGTAACCGTAGCGAGTGCAAATACTGTTTGGATGTCATCTTCATCAAACCAGAGTATGCACTGTAGATGGAGATCTTCCTTCTTAACTGCAATCTGACGAAACATTTTTGTTACGTCAGTAGCGAATAGATAGCGATGGCAGTGGATGCGAATCAGAACGTCACTGATATCAACTTGAACCTTGGGACCCACATGAAGTATCTCGTTGACTGATACACCAGATGTTGTCTTCCAGGACCCATTAAATACTACCCTAAGCTTGGTGGCAGTGCTCTGTTCTTTTAGATCCCCATGATGAGGCAAAAGGTAACTGTTTGGTGGTAGGTCCTTTAATTTTATGCGTCTCATGTGTCCCAAGTTTTCATATTCCTTCAAGAAGTCGAAGTACAACTTCTTGTAGACTGGATCACTCTCGAATCGTTTACGAAGATGTCGTAAAGCGTATTGTGCAGCTCGTAGCGTGTTATCCAGTTGACTTGGCGAAGATTCAAGCGGTAAGCGAACGACATATCGACCATCAGACTGTCTGTAGTGTGTATTAACAAAGTGTTGTTCACACTTTTCTTCATCTTCGTTGTAGCACAGAACCATAAATGATCCAGCCAAGCGATGTTGACTGAGCGATTGGGTCATTATCATTCCCCTTCCTTATTTTAGCAATGATTATATGAGTAGCTGGTCCTGCACCCAGAATGATGTCATAGGTCGTGGAGTTAAGAAGTCTGGATTAGCGAGTTGTACACCAGTTATATGCGGCCATTTCTTGTTAGTTAGCGTGAATGACGGTAAATTCGCCGTCAGTAGAGCAAGCACATGAGCTTGGATGGTGATAGAAGCGGTACTATGTAGTGGTATTCCCCCCAAGCCGCCCAACTTTAATTTGGCTTGAATAATTAGTGTGCTATCTGGCTTGGGGAAAGTAGAAAATCTTAGAGGGGACGTTTCGAAACAAGCGGATAATTGCTTGTGGGAACCCGAAAGAAGCAAGTGGAGTGGCCCTTTACATAGGGTATGGGGAGAACTTGCGTCCCACCACTAATCTATGCAAGCAGTTCACCAGAGCTGAAGTCTGGTACCATGGGGGATCCATTCAAAGCCCCACTTCGACCAGAGTCTCTCTATTTCCTGAGATGGGAGGAGTGTATGGGTCCAAATGTGGTCGGTCTCGTGGTAGTTGTTGGTGAGACACCCACATGCAATGCATGCCTAATGGGTAAGTTAATGTGAGCTTATGCTCATATTGCGCTTTTATAATATATGGTGGGGTTGATTATAAAAATAGGGACCACACGTAACGCGAGTATGCCCAAAAGGGCGAGGTATCGGCTTCCGGTCGGCGGGGGTGGACTTAGGTCCCGTTACATTAATTAATTATGTAGTGGGATTATGTAGTAAAATTTATTTTGTCAACAATTTATTCATTTATTTGTTTAACAATTTGTTGTGAACCATTTTTTTTATTCTAATTTTTTTCTAGAACATCCAAAAATTACAAATACAGCAACCTGCAACAATATGGCAAAAAATTTTTTTTTCAATTTTTTAAAAAACATCTGGATTTTGGAGCACGACAAAGCACTGACTCGATTTGTCAACAAGCGAATTGTAACTGTAACTTTGCAACGATTGCAGATACTGTTTTCGACCTTCAAGTCATTTTTATACCGTATGAGTTAAACTTTCTTATAAATTTTAAACCTAACGTTTATCTGTTATAGTTCTCTAACAACACGCATTTATTTATAAAAATTGTGAATGAGTTTTTAAGAAAATTTTTGGATATTGGAGTTTACTCCTTAAGAATCGATTTTCATATAAGGCCACCGGTATGGAAAAAATATGAGGAGTAAAATCTACTGGACCAATGACCTCGTTACGTTTCTGTGCGCAACCTATTCTGCGCACCTTTCACTTTTCAGGCGTGAGTACTAAGACGTACGTAGGGTATGCTAGTCTAGTCGAGAAGTTGATTTCCTGCGAAAAATAGTTACAGTTTATAAAAAATTTATAAACAAATGGCATGAAAAAATTTCAAAAGTAATCATGTAAAACCAAACAAGAATATAAAATCAGTAATAGCTTAAAATAAAAACAAAAATATTTAACATACATTAATTAAATTTTTAATTTTTTTGTTAGTTCCAAAATTAATAATTACCCATTCGGCATCCATGTCAGAAAAGCATCATTATGTTATCTGAAAAAAGATATCTTTTAGAGGCTAGACAAATGTGATCTTTTTGACAACTTTTTACGGATATCGGTTTATCGAGATCTAAAAGATAACTTTATAATAACTTCTGTACATGTCCTTATGACGTCAAAAAGATTTTTTTTTGTTAACATTTGATCATAACCTAAATTTATCAGATGACGTTTGGTATTCATATATTTTATGCTTAGTTTAGTCTAACCTGCAAAATAGATATATGTGCAAAAAGTGTTTGATAAAAAATGTCCTTCAGAAAAACATTTAAAGAATTATCAACGAGTTAAAAAAATGGACGTTTACGAAAATTCATAAATGATTCAATAAACATTTCTAATCTCTAGAAACCTCAGATTATTAAGCCTCAATCATTACCCTGAATAAGATAAGTAACCCTCGCAGATTTGAATCACGGTGGAAATACGGAGGCTTTGTTCCATTTTACCACTGTGATTACGCGGTGGATACACCGTGGAACCACGGTGGTGAAGTGGCACAAAGCCACCGTAGAATCACGTTTCGGTCCGATTTACGAAAATCGAATTTCCATCAGATGTCGACGTTTTGAGGTCCTAGGAAGCTATTCTGACTAATTTCAAGATGATGTCTGAGCGTATGTATGTATCTATGTATGTACGTGCGTATGTAAATACCTGCATCTTTTGAATGGATGAACCGATTTTGAACTTTAAGGTGTCATTCGACGCGGATTGTTAATATCTTGAAGCCGTGAGAAAATTGAGCTTGATCGGTACGGCTCGTTTAGAGATATTCCAAAAATAAAGTTTTTTCAAAAATGTTTTTTTTTGATAACTTCTAATGTGCTTGATGGATTAATTCTAAAATACACTGGGCTCTAGAACTTTATAAGCCGCGTCGAATGCCACCTCAACCATCAAAATCGGTACATTCGTTCAAGAGAAGCCGTTGTCGAAAGAATTAAAAAAAAAAAATTTTTTATTTTTTCTGAAATATCTCAAAAACGACTCGATAAATCGAATTCAAAATTTGATGAGCTTTAGAACATGATGAAACGCGTCGATTGCCACCTCAGCCGTCTCAATCGGTTTATTCGTTTGAGAGATATCGTTGGAGAAAAAATGGTGAAAAACGTTTCTTTCGAAAACAACAGCATACAAACGTATTTTCGAGCTCGAAGAGCTCGAAATTGTATTCACAATAATGTTTTCGAGGTTCTTGAGCTCGAAAACAGCGGCAAGTTTTGGGGCTGGCCCGCAGGGTCAACTGACAGACCGATATTGTTATATTGTGAAAACTGTTGGATCGATCAATTCCAAAATCTAATCAGCTCTAGAACTCCATAAAAGCTTTCGATTGCCACTAAGAACGTCTCAATCAGATAATTCGTTCAAAAGATAGCGTCGACGAAAAAAACAGTGGAAAACGGTTTTTTGCAAATATCGTCGAAACGACTAAACCAATCATTCCCAAAATTTTATCAGCTCTAGACCTCAATAAAACGCGCCGATTGCCACCTCAACTGTCTTAATCGGATAATCCGTTCGAGAGATATCGTCGACGAAAGAATGAAAAAAAAATCGTTTTTTTTCGTTTTTCGTGAATATTTCGGAAACTATCGAATCGATCAATTCAAAAATCTAATCAGCTCTAGAACTCGATAAAAGCGTTCGATTGCCGCCTCAACTGTCTCAATCGGTTAATTCATTCGCGGGATATTGTGGGGAAAGAATTGGTAAAAAACGGTTTATTCGAAAACGATGGAATACAAACGTATTTTCGAGCTCTTCGAGCTCGAAAATGTATTCACAACAACGTTTACGAGCTCACGGAGCTCGAAAATAGCGGGAAGTTTTAGGGCCGGCCCGCAGGGTCAACCGATAGACAGATTTTTTTTCGTGATTTTTTTGTCCGTGTTAAACAATAAAAAAAACTTTGTTCATTAGATTACGAATGTATTTTTTAATTATCTTTAAATTATAATTGGCTTCGTCAAATATTGCAATTACAACGATTTAAAATTTTGCGCTATTGCAGTATTGCTGTGTAACGCCATCTGTTGTCGTGAAGGAGTAGTAGCTATCATCAATTCTAGTTTCTGTGTTATTGACATTCGTAACAACAATCGCGTTCATTGAGTGTACACCGTGTTAGAGGTTAGATGTAAATATTTGATTATTCAGTTGCAATTATTTATTTCTGTTCAAAATCCCTTTAAAATTTGTCAAGTCAGAGCGTGGAAAAAACTTATTACTGTACGCTGGATATCTTTATTGCCAAAAAAGAAAAAAGAAAAATAATATTTCCTGAAAGTGTAACTCATGGGTAACATGCAACGTAATTATTCACACAGTACTGACAACAAAAATGGTATGTGCCCTGATTAGAAAATACGATTTGTGACGATTAAAAACGATAAAAATTTAATCGTCTTTAATAGTCATAATCGTCATGGTTTTTCACATTTAATCGTCTCTAATCGTCAAAAGACGATTTATGATTCTACGATTAAAAACGATTACGACGATTAAAATTTCAAATCGACGTGAATCGTTTTTGATCTTCATGTGGGACCAGGAATCGCAATGTTATTTTACGTTTAAAGACAATTCATGACGATTAAAAATTTTAAATCATCATCATGAATCGTCTTTAATTGTAAATATACCATTTAGATATAGTGGAAACCTAAACATGCAAACCTTTTTCAATAAGACAATTTATAGATAAATTGAGAAAAATATAGATAGCCCGAGCTGGGAATCGAACCCAGACTAATCCGGTATCGCGCCGAGTGCTCTACCAGTTGAGCTGTCCGGCACGATACTATATTCCGTTCAATAATTGAAATGGCGTCTTGCCAGCCATTAATTTCCCCCCATAATTTTTATTACTAAATAATTTAATTAACTAAATATTTTATTTAAAGGAGATCATTATTCAATTACTTAATTATTTATTTCTAATTAATCCTTAATTCATTTTATGTACTTTATTGTTCCCTCCGTTCCCTTAGTTTCAACGCCTCCGTCACCTTTTTCTCAACTCTACTTCTCCCACTCAATTACTCTTCCGCAGTGATCAAATTTAATTTTAATATTTTAATTCTTAAATTTAATTTTAATTATTTTATCCCTTGATTAATTTATTTTATTTCAATTAATTATTTTTAATTTATTTTAACTATTTAACTACCGGTGACCTTGACCCTCGAACTTTTATTAATTACTAACGAGACAACTTATTACTTTTATTTTGAATTATTTATTTAATTAATTAATTAATTAATATATTTTATCGTCTAGATTTTATGACTAGACTCGATAATTTTCGGTGTGTGGGTTACACGATTCACCTGGAAATTTCTATAGTATTTCTGGCAACCTGCCTGGAAATATTATCTACGCAAAAGCTCCGGCAACCTGCCTGTAGTTAATTAATTAATTAATTATTTTACTTAACTTAATTCCGGTTCATTTATTAATTTTCGATTTACGAATCAATTTATTTGGTTACGGATAATTATTTTAAACGCGACGGTACCGGACGTACGACTCAGTACTTAATAAATTTTTCCGGCTTCCTCTTCGTGGTGTGTTCGTCCTGGTTCTGTCTCGTATCCGTGAATCATTGTCTCGTTCCTTGTCTCGTCATGGTTAATTCCCGTCCTTTGTTTCGTTCTCTCTCCTCTCTCTTTCTTTTTCAGTCTCCTTCACCTGTTATTCAAACGCAATAAGTACTTTTGAAAAGAAATACCGGCTACCTGCGTGGCATCTATTGACAAATTGAGAAATATCTATCGCTTGTGTTACGTCCCAGCCTGCTCATCAAATGGCTCTGCCAATTGTTAAATCTTAAATAATAATAGACCGACCTGAGACCCGCCAAATCGATATATTTAAATAATAGAATAATAATATATTTTCTTTATAATAAATATTAATAAGTATGCACTTAAAAATAGTCAAATAGATCAGATATTTTTAATGCATTGTAATATTTATTCATCATCGACAATTTCTCTCAAAGAATGTTAATGAATAAAAATAGATAAGAATAATTGTACGACAAATAATGACTGTTAAAAGGATATAAAAAGTGAAATTAGTTTTTCCACGAAAAAGTGAAAACATTGAAAAACATCGTCCGACTGCTCACGCAACAGCATCCGCGTCGAACGATGATAACGAACTCCCTCTTTTTGGGAATAAGGCCCTAAAACCTTATCCCACTTTTCTCTAGGGTGTTGGCACATGTAAAGATATAAAAAGCCGATGCCCAATGCATCACTCTCTCACATCAACCAGAAATATTAGTAGTGCGGTTTATAACACGCAAGTAAACTCCCGGTTTAATTATATTATTCTTTTGACACGAAGTTATTTGTCACATAATAATTGTAAACTCAAGTGTATATTCATCCAAATTCTTCGACTATTCTATTTTATATGAATAAATCAAACATATTTACTCTTTAAATCACGACCAAGTTATTTCGAGCTTTCGAGAACTACCCCGTATCCGAAGATCTACAGTCACGTTCAATTCAAATAATTCGCGCCGGCAACTCACAAGCCGACACGACTCCAGGACGTAACACTTGGTTCCACATAAGTTAAACTAAGTCACAATTAATTAATTTTACCAGATAATGATTCAATTGTAGCGCCTGAGTGTTGGCGTCTAATAATGACGTCTCCTTTGTTGTAAGCCTTCTCGCTAACTTGGACAACGTCTATTCGGTTCAGTCGTTCCGGTGATAAGTGTCCGTTTTTGTTCCGTTTCCCGTTTATAATTACTTACTCCCCGCATGACTTCGAGCGCCTTCGGACTTCAGTCACTCCTACTTAATTCTAATTGGGGACTGACGGACGAGCCCCTTCAATCCACTCCCCGGTTGACTAGTCGCATCCTACCCGGGATAACCCTGGGTGGTATTGCAACTTTATCGACAGTATGAATAATAGATTTTATTTAAATTCAATTTGAACGCGGTAAATCAAATTTACCCCGTTACAAATCGTATTTTCTAATCAGGGTGTTTTCTTATTTTAAAATATTATTTACAATTATTTTTATCAATTGTATAATTTTCTAACTGAAAGCTTTTACAATGTTTTTAACTAATATTTTACAATTTCTGCTCTTTATTCTTAGGAAATATTGTTGGAGCCTATCCCTGTTCATAAACATTTAGCTAATATTGTTGCGGTTAAATTCAAAATTGTTAAAGGAAAAATAAAAAGGGAAGCCTTAAAAACCCTACCCGATGAAAAAAGTTTTTGTCTAATTATATATGATTATAAGTATAGAACAGACTAGAGGATCAGACTACAATCCATCGATAACCAAAGTTAAGCGGCATCGGCGTGGGACATTAATTGGACGGGTGACCTCGTAGTAAAATAGAAGTCAACGGATTATAATTTTTTTTTTTTATTATTTATTTTTAACCGACATTTAAATTGATGAAGACAATAGATCTTAATTAAATTACTTAATTAATAATTTACAAACATTCTAAATGAGATTCTAAAAATGACTATATTCGTTCATGCATGATTATATATAATCATATATGACCAAGTATAAACATATCCGATTATATATAATTTGTAAGATGAGCGAATGCTCTGTGGGATTCTGGTGTAGGTGTGGTTAATTCAATAACTAACAATTAACACAAATTACAGATAAAAGAATAGATCTTTATTAAACAATATGTACACTAAAACTATGAGAAAAATAGCGAATGCAACTACAAGATACGCGATAGCGAATGCGACTGTAAACGAATACGCGTATAAATTCGACACGTGGTCGGTAGCGGTTAATAACGCGATAATTAATTTATAATTAATAAGACGCGAGCAACGATTCAATATATACTCAATAATTAGTAGCCTTGATATACTAGCTAATTATTGAGAATATTTAAACAGAGATTTAGCGAAGCGGTTCAGACTTATATCACACGAGAGATATATTAATTTGAGCGAAGCGGTTGGATGGATAGCTGAGTTTGTACTGATCGATGTAGATTGGAAATAGAGACGTCGTCTTCTTCCTTCTTGGCTGCTCGGTGGTGACGTGGCAGCATGGCTGCAGTAACGAATTTTCCCATTGGCTTAAAAGCGCGCCAACAGGAAATAGTTAGCCGCCAATTTCTCTGATTGGCCGGCTGGTAGCGGGTTCTCATGCCATTTTGACACGGTCATGAGCAAGAAATTGCAGGTGTCGGGCCCAGATAGCGAGTGACCCGGCACTATTCTGACATTCAAGTCAGTAGCTAGTTCGGCTGCTCCCGTACGTAGCGAAAGTACACGAAGCTTTTCAAAATGATTAAGCTCGTGACTGAACATAATTAGATCTGGGCAATTTTTGGATCCAATCATATATAGATGATTATGCATAATTATATATGATTAGCCAAAAACGTTTTTCATCGGGTAGATAAACCTGTTGCCGTCTTATCAAAATCACTACGGGGAGTATAGTCACCAGTTGCTGCCAATTTACACAAAATGTTATCGCTTTCTCGTGCTGTTCAGCGTGTGCGAAAAGACAATGATAACCATAATATTGTTAATCCGTTGACTCGTGTTGAGCTTGTTATAATTGATGATTGGAAACATACTTACAACAATGAATTGTTTTTGTTACATGATAATGGCGGAGATAAGAAACGATTTGTAGCATATTCTACGCAACGGAACCTAAATTATCTGACATCTTACTCTCAATGGCTTAGTGTCGGGACATTTCGTACTGCACCTGCCATTTTCACACAAATTTATGTGTTGCATGGATTGAAAAACAATAAAACTTTGCCTTTAGTTTATCTAGTAGCTCCAAATAAATCAAAAACGATTTATATTCAATTTTTGAAATTATTGCCGCCCGGGAAAAAATACTTAGATATGATCATATCTGTTCATGTGTGATCATATATGATCTCAGTTATGATCATGCCTGTTCATGTATGACCATACATGACCTCATATATAATCATGCATGACGTCATGTATGATCATGCATGACGTCATGTATGATCATGCATGATCATACATGTTCATGCATGATTATATATGAGGTAATGTATGGTCATATCTGTACTCGAATAGGGGAAAATGTTCAGACATGATCATATCTGTTCATGTATGATTATATATGAGTTCATATATGACTCCATTTATGATCATACATGATCATACATGAACATGCATGATCATACATGAACATGCATGATCATATCTGCAGCTATTTGCGAGGAAAAATAATCGGGTATGATTATATCTGTTCATGTATGATTATATATGAGGCCATATATTACTTAATGTATGATCAATGATCATGTATGTTAATGTATGATTGTATATAAGCTGGGAGTGAATTTTTACGATGCGCACGCACAGGGGTGACACGAAAACTAAATGTTGATGTTGCTACATACACAACACGTGCTTTACTTTAATACAAATGCGAATTGTATATGCGCTTAATAATTATATTCAGTATATAATGAATCACTAATATAGTGATTTAAATTGAACATTTTGATGAATATTATTTACTATTCGTAAACATTAGTGAAAAAAATTGTGCTTACATACTTTTTCAAGTGTTCCAATATAATTGAGGTTAACTATCGGTGTGTATTATTAATTGATATAAATTATTACATTCTTACTTAATATAATTTATACTAAATATTATTAAATTATTAATTTCTAATATTAATTTTTCTACACTAAATTTGATTCATTAACCTAAGATTCTTTGATTGTGGATTTTATGACTATTAATAGCTCCATTCAATTTCTATTCCAATTCTTAAGATGAGTCCCTGTTTAAAAAATCTCATAGAATCCAATAGATTCTCATAAATTCTCATAGAGATTTTAGAAGAATGAATAAGTTCTATGAGCAGTGCTATAGTTAAGTATAGGGCCTCACACATACAGCTATAAGAATCTATCGGATTTTTGAAGCAGGGGTAAATCAAATGCGAAAATTAGTGAGGACCTTCACAATCGAAAGTTGCTATGGCAGTGGACATAATTTAAAAGTAACATTCGAGCAATAAAATAAAATTTATGTTACACTTAATAAAAGAAAATAAATATTTATTTATTTAATTTTTCAAATTTAAACTAATTTTTATCAAATGTGTTGACGATCCTTTTGTAGTCCTTTCATTATTTTATTGTAATTAATTATTTGCATGCAATTAAAAACTACTTTAGTAATGCCAACGAAGTATAACTTCTCACCCGCGTACATAAGTACACGCACCCATTTTATATAACATAAATTTTGATGATAATGTATACAAATATTCTTGCAAATATGTGCAAATATTATATTCTCGGGTGCATAAATTTGATGTTTTCAAAAAACACGGTATGAATACTCAGATCTGATAAGATTCGAAAAAGATCCTGTCGATCATACATGATTATATACGATCATTTATGATCATATACAATCATACATGGTTATATATGATTATGTATGATCATGCAGGATCAGATCCGAAAAATGGCCCTGCATGATCATACCTGATCATACATGATCATACCTGTTCGTACATGGTTCTGCATGATCATACCTGCTCATACATGATCATGTATGACCATGCAGGACCATATATGATCATGTATGATCATGCAGGGCCATTTTTCGGATCTGATCAGATCTGTGTATTCATACATGATCATATATGATCATATCTGAGCATTTTTTCCCGGGCGGAGCGTGTTCCAAATTATCTGCATGATCGTCTAATGATTGATTTTGAACCAGCATTCATTGAGGCTTTCAAAAACGTTTACTCTGGGACTCAAATATGTGGCTGTAATTTCCATTTCAGCAAGTGTGTTTATAAGTACGTTCAACATTATTGACTCCAAAATCAATATAATGACGACATAAAATTTTCAAAGAATGAGAGGTTGTTAATGGAATTAGCATTTGTACCAACTCAAGATGTTGTTGCAGCATTTGAAGATATCGTTTCATCAAATTATTCGAGCGACATAGTGATCTTTTCGAGGATTTGCTGGAATATTTCAAGATGACATGGGTTGGAGAAGTAAAACACAACAAAAGTAAACGTGAGAAGCATATTTTTCTTATTAAGATGTGGAATTGTTATTATGCTATTCTCAACGATTTTATCCGTTCAAATAATCCATGTGAAGGCTGGAATTCTGGGTTCAATGCCCAAGTAGGACAGGCGCATCCCATTATAGCGGAACTGATCAAATCATTGAAAGACGAACAAAATAAGACCGATATCTTAATGACACAAATAGAATCTGGTCTCGATGTTGTTACAGGTCGTCTTAAAGCCCATCAAAATTATGCTGATCGATTGAAGCGAGTTGCTCAAAATTACGATCCTTCACTAAAATTGGAGTATCTTAATAATATTGTTAAAATTCTAGCGTCCAAGAGTTACATTAATTAATGTAACGGGACCTAAGTCTACCTCCACCGACCGGAAGCCAATACCTCGCCTTTTTGGGTATACTCGCGTTGCGTAGCATCCCCATCTTCCACTCAGACGACACTCTTAGTCGAAAAATATAATCAAGTGACGACTAAGGTGGTCATTAACCGGAGGTATAATCAAAAATCCTCATTGCGCGTGGTATCTAACCACAGCCACCACAAGTCCTACCTCTCTTGGGCCAAACACGACTCCCATCTCAGGAAATAAAGAGACTCTGGTCGCAGTGGGCTTGGAAAGTCCCCCCGTGGTACCAGACTCCCAGCTCTGGTCAACCTGCTTGCGTAGGATTAGTGATGGGTTGCAAGTTTTTCCCCTACCCTATGTAAAGGGCTTCCTGCACTCGTTTCTTTCGGGTTCCCAACAAGCAATTATCCGCTTGTTCGTCCCCAGCTAGATTTTCTATTTTCCCCGAGCTTATGACACTCTAATTATTCAAGCCAAATCACAGTAATGAGGGCCTCGGGGTGTCCAAGAGTTACATCTAATTAATATTTTGATACGACGGAAATATTGGAATTTTAATGTTTTATTAACCCTTCGTTACCCACGTTCTTTTGCCAGCCGAATTTACCCACGTGGTTAGCGTCGCGCCGCCGTGTTAAATTGAACGCGCTGTTGCCAAACGTTCAACCACGACTATTATACAGTATTTAATAATTATCAAAGAAAAATTGTAATATAAATTCGCAGTTTTTTCATGAAACCAGATTATTTATTATCAAATTCGAAAAATTAACATTTTCAATTATATATATACATATATATATATAAATATTGTATTATTCGATGAATAATAATTTTTCAGAACTTATTTGTACTAAAGTTTATATCATTATATTTCTATTTTATATAATAATATTCTAATACTCTAATACTTTAATAAATTCTAATACTCATAAAGTTATAAAACAAAATTATTTTATATAAATAGTATTAATTATTATTTAATAACAATTAATTTGTAAATAATATAATTAAAATAAAAATTAACCTGAAAAATCACTTCTCTTTACCAGTTGTGTTGAACGTGTGGTAAAACAGGCTAAAATACTGGCGGCAAAGAAAGTTGGCAACAGCGCAGTTTGAAAAAGATCGGGAGACTTACCCACGATGGGCGGCAGAGCGCCGCTTTCTCAAACTCGGTCTCGAATTTTAGAATGTAAAAATATTTTCCAAGGGTTATTATGCATGTAAATAGCATTAAAAATTTTTTAATAGATCAAAGAAAGAATTAAATTTTTTTCAAAACTACGAATTGAAGTAGTTACTAGAAAAAAAATAAAATTTAAAAAAGGTGGCGCCACGCTCATAGCGTGGGTAAGGAAGGGTTAATCAAATTTGTGCAATCAAGACTTTGATATTCGCTTATTTGAATTTGATATTAATATAGTATTTTTATAATTTAAATGTCATTGTTTTTTTGCATGATTTATACTTGTATTTTGTTTATTATGTGTTCCGTCGAGAACGGAAGTCCTAAAATGAATTGTCATCATAATAATATTTAAAAATTAAATATTTAAACCGGTCTCCATCTAGCGGTGCTAAAATGCATTCCGTCGCCAACTCGGGTCGCAGAGCGAACGCGCGCGCTAAACATAGAGTCGGTTTCTCTGTGCATCTTCAATGCACTCACGCTTTCCGTATATCTCTGTCATTTGGGTGTCTGATTTTTTCCGTTCCGTCGAAACGACGACCCGGCGTCACCGCGTCTTTTCGTCAGTTGACCACAAGTCTTCATACTGTACGCACTTGCTGTGAACATTCTATCTAGAAAATTGCCAAGCCAATCTTAAAATCAGTAAATAATTGCTAATTAATCGAGTGTCAGATTCAAATTGAATCCATCGTTAACGGATAAGTATTTTTCAATAATATTTATTCATTATTTGAAGTTATTTCGTGAAACTAGAATATTCTTTGCAAACAATAGGATCGCGGTTTTTATTGCGTCGCAATATAACAAGCCGGGACTTGTTGCGCGTGGGTCTCACCCATTAAATCTCGAATACTTAGTCGTGTTTCTATTGATTATTCA
This sequence comes from Microplitis mediator, assembly GCF_029852145.1. Taxonomy (NCBI): domain Eukaryota; kingdom Metazoa; phylum Arthropoda; class Insecta; order Hymenoptera; family Braconidae; genus Microplitis; species Microplitis mediator. The sequence goes on from NC_079979.1 coordinate 11,521,373, forward strand.
ATAGGATTGAATTTGGTATTTAATATTAATATTCGTATTAATATTAAATAATAATCGCTTCAAATAATATTGAATATTTAATAATTATTAACTTACATTAATTTCAGTCAAGTCGCCGGGTCTATTCGTTTAAATCTTAAATACTAATTACCTTTGCAGTGATTGAACATAATTAATTATCATACATACGTGATAATCACAATACAAATTAAAACTAAAAATTGATTTGTCCGCGCTTTAATTACTATCAACGCACTTGGCCGTTGCTTTAATTACTATCAACGCACTTGGCCGTTGCTTTAATTACTATCAACGCACTTGGCCGTTGTCATATAGATATCATATCTAACCTCATTCGTGCAATAGCCACGTGCTAACAGTATCTATCAATCCAATTGATTAAAATTCAATTAACTGCAGTTAAATAACAACCTCTGTTGCAATAATAATAATCATAATAATAATTTAGCGTCATCATATTGTCATTGGAATATCCCATTACAATTTTGACATTTCAATTCATATCGCCGATCTGATCAATCGGTAACATCGTCGCGACGCATGTCATAACACAAACATTTAACGACGCAATTGTTCTCAACTGAAAGCTTTCACTCATTCGTTCGCTCGCTAGTACCAAGTACTATCTAACTGTCCCGCAGTGGACTCTCTATCATCGCATATACAGACGTGTATATTCTGGTACAATTTCATAACAAATTCTGACGATTTAACATCGCATAAACGTCAACTATATTTAAACTCTCGTGCATATCATCACAGTACACACACACACACACACACACACACACACACACACACACACACACACACACACACACACACACACACACACACACACACACACACACACACACACACACACACGCACACACACACACACACACACACACACACACACACACACACACACACACACACACACACACACACACACACATCTCTACATTTCATTTTGTGTCAATTGTTCAACGAGTTACCCTCATTATCATAGCTCAATCTTCTTAATCTTTCTCATTGTACTTCTTCATGGGGTTTTATGCCGTAGTGCTTTCCCTAATTTCTTGGGTCAAAATATATTCTTCATTTTTGATATACCCAAACCACGACTTTCATTGAATAATACCTATTCATCCTATCCATCCTCATAATTATTTAATTTAAAAAACTAAATCATTGATTCAATATTCATTTACAGGTAAATTTAGATTTTTAAATATAAAATAAAAATAAAAATAAAGGGAACATTTTCCCACAAACATTATGAGTTTATTATAATTAGGGCTTCACTCGAGCCGAGACAAGACAAGATTGGGAAAGTCTTGTCTTGATCTCGAAAGCTTTGATCTTGTCTTGATCTTGACTTCAAAATGTAAGTCTTGCATCGATCTCGAAAAATAAGTTATTAATAATATTGTCTTGTATTGTCTTGTCAAGATCCCGTCTTGGTCTTGAATAACTTGAAATTTTCTTAATATCAGTCATAATACAACACACAGTTGAGTATTTTTTTTTCAACAAAAGAAAAATTTATTATCTTTTAAATCTTATATAAATATACTTGATCGCTTCAAGTACTCCTAAAATGTTTTAACTTTTTAACCTACTAAACATTATTATAATTAATTAATACTCTTTCTTAAAGCATGGAAATCTTATTACGAGTAATTCTCATATACTTATACTTATTTTTTTATGTCTTGTCAAGACTTAGCGAGATGTTTTTAATGATATTGGTCTTGGTCTTGAATTGCGATCTATCATATCGTCTTGGTCTTGTCTTGACAAATCGAGACGAGGTCAAGACAAGACTAATACAATCTCGATCTTGAGTGAAGCCCTAATTAAAATGCTTATTTGAAAAGTTAGATTATATCATTGACATTGATAAAATTATAGCACCCAAGAGTTATATGTAATTCATATTTTGATACGAAGGAATTTTGATATTTTATTAATCAGAATTTGTGCAATCATGACTTTGATTATCGCTAATTTGACTTTGATATTATGTTAATGTTTGTTATCCGCTAAAAGTATTGTTAATGTGACTTTAATATTGATACCGTTTTTACATGATTTAAATATCAGTTTTTTAATTTTTTTTTTTTTTTGTATAATTTATACTTTTATTTTATTTATCAAATGTTTATTAGAATGCTAACATTGAATAGCTTTAAAAGTAATAGTTATTATAATTTTGCAGTATATTTGTGTTGATTGTGTTAATAAATTTGTATTTAACAATAACAATTTTTGTTACTATTTAATTTTTTCTGGTTAGTTTAAAGGAAAAAGTGGACAAAAATTATGATGTAAAACTTTTTATTTCATTTGCCAACGTTTCGTCAACTTTGTTGACTTCTTCCCCGCATGACAAAATTTTATATGTGAAAACATATATGATAGAATATATGAATATTATAATGTGATATATTGTACAATATATGAAATAATATTTATATTTTTGCCGTATTAATATATGATAATATATTGAAAAAAAATATATTGCGAGAATATATTATCAATATATGACTTTTTATGTATGTTTTACATATATATTTTAATATATCTTTTTTATATTGATATATTATATTGAAAGTAGTATGTTAATTAATATATAGTATTTTCTATATTTTTTATATATGCTTTCCAATATATTGCAAAATATATGGTTTCCAATATATTGTAAAATATATGGCACTTTTTTTACTTTTCTTAGGTTATTGCCAGTAATTATCCTACGTGTCTCGCACTTCGAGATTACGTAGGTAGTCCCACTACTTTCATGTTACTTACCACACATTTAGAGCTTTTTTTTTTTTTATATCACCTGATCTGACTATCGCGACGCTGTTCCGTTGTTATTTCCTCATTCATTTCTTTTGTATCAAACAAACCACACGTTTGAGCATAATTGTGTAATTTTACTTAATTTATTGAGTTTATTTTAATTTTGGGTTATTATGGGGCATAAGAAACATTCGAGGAGTCGTGAAAGATCTAGTGAAGAAAGATATTCGAAAAGATTGAAGAAGGTCGAAGAGAGAGTGGATGATATCTTTGCGAGTATTTCATCGCTTCGAGATTTATTTTCATCAAAGGGAACAAATGAAGAGTTTATAGATTCTATCCAAAGTCCTGGAGGTAATTTTTATTTTGTCAATATTGATTAAGTCCGGGAGGCTTTAATCATTAATTAAGCACGAGATGCATAATTATATGACAAGCCCGAGAGGCATAAATTAAATAATTATTTATTTCTTTCTCTCTCTTTCTAAGTTTTTTGTCTATGTGACAGTCATTCAAATTTTATTGTTTTACCCGAGAGGTATAAAAAATTTTTTGTGCAAAATATTTTGATTTTACCTGAAAGTTTTAATATAAACATGAGATAAAGTATTAAAAAAAAAAAAAAAAATTCAGTATCACTGAGTTTTTTAAGGCTAAGACCATGTATTTATTTGTAATTCCATAGATGATTCTGGACTTGTTCCTCCGGGTGATCCAGATGCGGAGGTTGCAGACTCATCTGAAAAGATAGACTCTGGTAGAGTGGATAATGATTCTTCTAATAATACTGATTCAACATCTCAGGAAAATCCTTCGAAGAAAGAATCGGAGAAAAATACTGAAGTTCCTGTTATTGAGCTTGATCCACCTCCAAATATTACTGCTAATTCTGCTCTTACAGCCAAAACTACGGATTCTACACAGGTAGAAGTTAAGGAGAAGAGTTCTGAGGATATTCCGTGGGCCCTCGATGATACTGTTCTTGAGATTATGGGTGCTGAGCCGGCTGCTGAGGAACCTCAGTTAGTTTTACACTCGAGTGTAACAAACCGTTGGAAAAAATATATTACAGACGGTCTTAAAAAGGAGGATAAAGAATTGTTATTAAAAAAATACCCGAGAACTGGGAAGTTTTCACTAGAGCCTCCTATTCTCAACGACGAAGTATCGGGAAGTCTGAAGGAGTCCGCGGTAAAGAGAGATACCTATTTTTGCTGGACGCAGAAGCTTGCGGGTTCGGCATTGTCAGCTCTTTCTCCAGTCATTGAGTCTCTTGCGACGTCTAAGGCTCCTGAAGATGTGAAAAGATTGGATAATGTCTGGGCTGCATCTAAAATGCTCATTGAAATACATCGTTCGCAGACAGTTGCGCGTAAGGCTTGTATTCTTCCTAATCTTTCAAAGCAGTGGGCCTCAACTCTAGAAAAGCGCGTTACTGATAACTATCTTTTTGGAGATAAGTTGGCTGATAAAGTCAAGGAAGTTAAGGCAATGGGAAAAGTAGGCGAAGAAATGAAATCTTCTCTACCCAAGAAAAATTTTTCGGCACTGTCGTCTTTAAACTTCCGGAGCTCGTTGAGTCAACAGAAGGCGGTTACTCAGACGAGCTACAAAAATCATGTTTCAAAGAAACCGCCAACTTTCAAGAACCAACCAAAACAACCAGCTTACCCGAAGTCGAGTCAATATCGCCAGATTCGTCATCGGAATCAAACACGTTAAATTCCAAAGATGAAGTAAGTAAATTTGCCGGTTGTTTAAGCCAATTTTGGAAGGTCTGGAAGACAATGACGAACGACAAGTTTGTTATTCAATGCGTTAGGGGGTATAAAATACCTTTTATTTCTACTCCATCTCAGGATTCTCCACCACCAGCTAGATCCTGGTCGGAGCAGGAATATCTGTATATTAAAATGGAAATTGATAGACTTCTGGAAATTGGGGCGATTATTCGAGAAGAGCCTATTGAGGATCAATTTTTATCTTCTTTCTTTCTGGTTCCCAAATCAGATGGTAAACAGAGATTTATTTTAAATTTGAAAGGATTGAATCTTTTTATTCAAACTGAGCATTTTAAGCTCGAGGATTTGAGGTCTGCGTGTAACCTTTTGGAGCTGGACTGGTTCATGGGTACGATTGATCTCAAAGATGCATATTTTTTAGTTCCTGTATGGCAGAGACATAGAAAATTCTTAAGGTTTATTTTTAAGGAACAGATTTTTGAATTTGTTTGTTTGCCTTTCGGTTTGAGTTCAAGTCCGCATGTTTTCACTAAACTTATGAAACCAGTGATTAATTTTCTTCGTTCAAGAGGTTTTTATTCAGTTTTATATCTTGATGATTTCCTTTGTCTCGGAAGTACCTTTGAAGAATGCGCTGAGAATCTCAGAGTGACTATTGATCTTCTAGAGCGTCTGGGCTTTATTGTTAACAGGAAAAAATCAATGTTAACACCTGATTGGCGGTGCAGATATTTAGGTTTTATTTTGGATTCCCATTCAATGATGGTGGAGCTGCCAGAGGATAAGAGGAAAGCTTTGTTAGATCAAATTAATATTTTTCAGCATAAAAAAGAGGTTAAAATTCGTGATTTTGCAAAATTATTGGGGTCTTTAGTGGCCTGTTGCCAAGCAGTGGAATATAGTTTATTGCACTGTCGATTATTTGAGCGAGCAAAAATAACAGCTTTAAATAACAGTGGCGGATATTTTGATGCGGTTATGAAGTTACCTGGCATGATCCAAGAAGATTGGATTTGGTGGAAAAAAGCTTTGTTAAATCCTTGTAGAAAAATTAGAAAAAATATTTATGTTCGAATAATTTTTTCGGATGCTTCCTTATCAGGTTGGGGTGCCTTTTGTGATAAGAAAGGAGTACATGGTTTGTGGAATCAGGAAGAAAGAGCTCTACATATTAACCATTTGGAATTAAAGGCAGATTTATTAGCTTTAAAGTGTTTTGCGTCAGATTTGCGTGATTCGGAGATTTTACTAAGAGTTGATAATACCACTACTATGGCTTATATTAATCGTATGGGCGGTGTTAGATACGCTGGCTTACATAAACTGGCTCAAGAATTTTGGAATTGGTGTGAAGAACGTCGACTATGGGTACACGCATCCTATATCCCTTCGGATGATAATGTTGAAGCGGATCGGTGTTCTACACGGAAAAAAATGTGTAGTTAAATATACTACAAATGGAGTTCCACCTACTACACTGACTAGTAATATATAGGATAACTACACGTTTAGTAACAGTTACTAGTACACTGTGATACACAACCTGTAGTACCATTTACTACAGTAAGTAGTAATATGAACTAGCATTAAATAACCACTGTGGTTCTTTTTACTCCACAACATAGTAGAATATATTTTATTCGTAATGTATTAATTAAATATCTGTTAGTTAACAATCATTAGTTTTTATGATATTGAAAACGTTATAAAAATATAAAAATTAATCTTAGATTCTTCGGACTTACAGTATACCAAATTAAAATGATATAAAAATGAATTTATTAATGAATAACTTAAAATAATAAGGACTCAAATTTCAAAAGCCTACTTTTTATCAATATCTGATAAGGATAATTTTAAAAACATATTTTTAATCTATAAATTCTCGTATAAGCATAAACTTAGAATAATTAAGAATTAATTTTTATTAATAGAAAATATAAAAAACATCATTTTAAAAGTTATAATTCCAATAAATAACAAATACTCAGTAGGCAATGATTTAAAAAATTGCATTAAAATCACGATTCACTGATAAGAGCATAGAAATAAAATTTTATAGAAGAAGTTGTAGGTGAGGTAAGCAAAAGGAAGAATGACAGGTAATACAAAACAAATTTTTTTGTATTAGGGGAGACCGGGGCAAGACGGCCCACCTGGGGCAAGAAGGCCCACCTCAAAAATTAACCAAAATTTTTTTTTTCTTGTTTTCTTTTGATTATCACAAATTTAGATTATTTACTCATTTTTAGCACGATACGTGAAACTTGGGGCAAAATGAACCACTCAAAAATTCTAAAAGAAAATGTATTTCACAGTATTATAACCTAGTCATGATTAATTTAATAGAAATATCATTTTTTGGTTAATTATATGGATTTGGATTAAAATAGAGAATTTGAAAAAGTTAAAAAAACCAATAATCAATTTTCTTCAGAAGTGAAAAAATGACTCGTATTATATCAAAAAAGGTTATTTCGAGTAATATTAAAGTAAATACAGTTTTTAAAGAGAAAAATATAAACATTTGTTACGCGAGAAATTTTTTTACAATTAAAAAAAAAAATTTTTTTTTTCATTTTTTTTCGGAGGGGGCCGTCTTGCCTCAAAAAAAAAAATTTTTTTTTTCAGGAGCTTCACCAAAATTTTGGTTAATTGAGTTCAAGTTGGACAAGAGTAAATCGACTTGATGGTTAAAAGCCACAAATAATAATAACCGGCTTAGGTGGGCCGTCTTGCCCCGGTCTCCCCTATATTTTTTATATATATATTTATTTCAAATTATATATATTATAATTGCACGCCTCGATTTTTAATTAAATATATAAATATTTTTAATTATATATATTATTATTTATAATATTTTATAATATTATTTATAATATTTTATAATATTATTTATAATATTTTATAATATTATTTATAATATAAAATAGGCTGACACAAGTCGAAGTATACCCACAGAGTGGAGTAAAAAAGTTGTAGGTGGCGCTGTTATTTTCTTCTTTCGATCATTTTACCACACATTGGAGTAGATTGTACAAGTAATCTGGTATTGTATACTCCAAAAATAGTAACAGATACCAATTCATATAAAATTGTGTGGTTCCCAAAACCACAAAATAAGTATTTTATACTACATTGAATAGTTGTGGAAACTACAAAGTTTTACCACATTACAATAGTAAGCAGAACTCCTATAGTAGTAAAATATCACGCACACTGTGGCTTATGTTACTACAGTTGTCATTGCGGCGACCACAAAGTGTAGTAAAATTTTTACTAGTTTGGTGTGGTAAATTCTACTCCAGCATTTTTTCCCGTGTAGGATTGATAATTTTGATACTGAGTGGGAGCTTGCGGATTATGCGTTTGACATGGTAGTAAGGAATTTTGGGAATTTAGAAATTGATTTATTTGCATCTAGAATTAATTCGAAATATCCTATCTATTGTTCCTGGAAAAGAGATCCTAATGCGTGGGCTTATGATGCTTTTACTATTTCTTGGAGTAAACGGTTCTTTTATGCCTTTCCTCCTTTTTCAATGGTGGCAAAGGTTATCAGAAAAATTAAAAAAGATAAAGCTGAGGGTGTTTTGATAATACCTTATTGGCCAACGCAGAATTGGTTTCCAGCCTTTCAAAGATTGGCGGATAGTGATTGGGTTTGGCTAGAGGCAAGTACTAATTTGCTTGTGTCTCCTTGTAGATCGCGTCAACATCCTCTAGCATCAAAGCTTACCCTGGTTGCCGCCAGGCTATCAGTGAAGCGCTCATAAATAGAGGGACACCGAAAGAAGCAGTTGACATCATGATAGCTTCATTGGAGGAATCTACTATCAAACAATACAATGGGACGTTGAAATTATGGTGGCATTGGAATATTCAATGTGATGAGAACCCTTTGATAGTTTCATCTGAGAAAACGCTAAAATTTCTGACCGAGAGATTTAACAACGGTATCGGTCATAGCTCTCTCAATTCTGCCAGAGCAGCATTATCGCTGATTTCTAACGAAAATATTGGCGGTAATCAATTAATTAGCAGATTTATTAAGGGTTCATCAAAAATAAGGCCAAGTTTACCGAAATATGACGAGACCTGGGATGTTGATCCGGTTCTTGATAATTTGTCGTCGTAGTTTCCGTTGGATTCTTTGTCTTTAAAAAAGCTAACTGAAAAATTAGTCGTACTTTTGGCTTTGGGAACTGCCCACCGGGCACAAACTCTATCTTTAATTAAGATTTCAAATATTAATACGTTGGAAACTCGAATAGAAATTCGTATATCGGACAGGATAAAAACATCAAAGAAGGGAAAAGTTCAACCGGTACTTAAAATCCCCTTTTTTCGTGAAAAGCCGGAATTATGTATTGCTAACACTTTGAATAGATACTTAGAACCCAGTGAACACATGACCTTATTTTGACGTCATACGTAGGTCATAGAAATGTCACAGCATCTGATGTAAATTTGATGTCAATCTGACGTTCCACATGACTTTAATATGATGTAAAGCTTGTGACATCATATTGATGTAAGCATGACTTTTGTATGACGTCACAGTTATGACTCATGTATTACGTACGCTTGACATAAAATCTACATCACATTATTACGTAGTAATAAAGTCATTATCGTATATCATAATGACGTAATTTTTAAATCATACATTTATGTCAGTACCAAAGTCACGGTTATACGTAATATAGATGTCACTCTTAAATCATATTTTTACATCGGTGACAAGTCAGTATTTTACGCAATGCTGATGTAATTTCTGAGTCATGGTTTTTTATCATCTATAAAATCTGATAAATATTTATTAAAATAAAACAATCATAGAATGAATTTTCAAAAATGTGTTAATGTATAAAATCAACATCTAAACGTCGAACATCTTTGGGACCAAAGTAATCGATAAACTCGATAATAGATTATTCAGACGTTGTAGATTAAAAAATTATCGTGAGCATAAAAAAATTAACGTTATTTTTTTAAATGATATATCGAAAATATCATTTAGGATGACAAAAAAATGTAACGACAATTTGAACTCTTTTGATTTTATGATTCTAAAGTTTAGTATCACGATTTTTCAATCGATTAAATTTCATACGATTTTGTGAAATTATTTAATGTTTCGCAAAATTTTATATAAGATTTTTTAAATTTCACATCACAACAAAAAATCAAAAAATTTGATGAAACTTAATGAAATTTTAAACAATTATCATCAAGGCCGACAAATACTGTTTTTATAAATTTTCGTATAAGTTCATAAAGTTTTTTTTAAATTTTGTAAAAATCCTTCTCGAAAACTTATGAACTCTATCTTTACCGGCATTTCGCTCTAAATACATCAATTAAGCACAAGATTTGAACTCTCGTGATATGGACCAGTGAGCAACGTTCAGGACTATCAGCCAAGAGGAGCCGTGTTCGAGCCCAGCAGACACCCTGGATTTTTTCATTATTTAACGATATCTAATCTTGTTTCTGAATTCACAATGCGTTCGCACGGTAATAATCAAATAAAAAATTCGGTATTTCATTTTTTTTTTTTTTTTTTCTTTTTTTTCAAACATATTTTTTCCAAATTGATAATTTTGACGTCACCCATATGTCATATTGACGTCATAGAATGTCACACAAATATCACATTTACGTCATGTATACGTCATTAGTTTTACATCATAATCTTACGTAAAAAAGTGTGAAATAATGAGTCACACCTGACTCGTTCGTGACTTATATCTTACGTAAATGATGACATAGCGTAACGTCACACTTACGTCAAATTTACGTCAATGTGTTTACTGGGAAGTTACTAAGGATAAGAGAAATGGTAATGATTCCTTATTTATTTCATACCAAAGTCCTTTTAAAGAAGTCAAGAGTGAGACAATTAGTCGATGGATCCGGTCAGCCTTGGTGGATTTGGGAGTAGATAAAAAATTTACGGCTCATTCAACCCGGCATGTATCTACTTTAAAAGCTTTTGAGAAAGGTGTATCAATTGAGGAGATCAAAAAGGTTGCTGGATGGTCAGAGCACTCTCAAACTTTTGCAAAATTTTATCAACAGCCAATTAAATTAAGAATGGACAGTTTGGCATCAACAGTTTTAAATGCTTCTTGATCTGTTGCATAATTTTTTCATTCTTTGTTTTTTGAGTGTTTGAAGCTAATATTTTAAATTTTTAAATTTCTTCTTTCATTGAGTTATAATTATATTTTCCATAATTTATTATTATTATTAATAAATGATGTTGCATTTACTTAAAATTTTTTAATTTCAAGATACGGCGTAAGCTCTGAACAGCTACCTACGTAATCTCGAAGTGCGAGACACGTAGGATAATTGAAAAATCAAACGAGCCGGCCGAAGGCCGGCGAAGTTCGATTACAATTATTCTAGTGTCTCGCACGAGAGATTCCCTCCCTATAAAATAAATTTTATCCCTAACCCAAAGGATAAAATTAAAAAATTGCTGTGAACGAATAAGGAAATAACAACGGAACAGCGTCGCGATAGTCAGATCAGGTAATATAAAAAAAAAAAAAAAAAGCTCTAAATGTGTGGTAAGTAACATGAAAGTAATGGGACTACCTACGTAATCTCTCGTGCGAGACACTAGAATAATTGTAATCGAACTTCGCCAGCCTTCGGCCGGCTCGTTTGATTTTTCAAATATAAGGTCAATGAAAAGAAGGAGAAAAAATAATAAATTTGACTTTTTTTGTGAAATTGTGTAGAAATTAAAAAGTACATTGAAAAAATAAAATTTTCAATATATATTGCGAAAAATATGTTTTAATTTACTGGAAAATTATGATTCCAATATACTGTGAACCATATGTTTAATCATATAAATTCTTTCATATATAATCAATTATATAGAGACCATATACCCTTAATTATATGAGTCAAAATATATGGATATATATATCAAGTTTATTATATTAAACTTATAAATTATATATATACTATCCATATATGATAAGAATATATTGAGCATTATATGAGATAATATATATAGAAAAATACGAAACATTATATACAAGTAAATATATTATGATAAATATATAATCCAATATATGTAAAAAACATATATTTTTCAATATAGATATTTTTGCCGTTAAATATTTATCAGATATTCACCATATATTTTTTTATATACTTTTAACAATATATAGCTTTTCCATGCGGGTCAGGGCTCAACAACAAAGAAGTCAACAAAGTTGACGAAACGTTGGCGAATGAAATAAAAAGTTTTACATCATAATTTTTGTCCATCTTTTCCTTTAAACTAACCAGTATTATTATAATAAACTCAGAGTTTGCTATTTAATTTTTTCATTTATTTAATTAATTATTTGTGTTTCTCTCAATTTTATTATTTTTAATTTCCCGCTAAGAAAATTGTAAATTTTCAAAAATTTGGGAAGTTATTGTTTTCACCCCGATTTTCGAAAATCGAGTTTTCATCAGATGTCGACGATTCGAGATTAGCCTAGTCAACAAGTGCCTTTTTGACGAAAACCTGTTTAACCTCATCGAAAATTATGGTTTTGGTCTCATTCGATTCGAAATGGCATCTAGAAAAAATGTTCAACTGGAAAATTGGGGGTCGCAAAAATTGTAAAAGTTATAAACAATTTAGTGAAAAAAAAAAAAAAAAGGGTTTGGTTTTTTGCAAATATTTCGAAAAATATTTGAGTTATCCAAAATTTGAAAAAAGATCCTTAAAGAGGAGGAAATTTCCTTAAAAAAAGTCCTACCTCCCCGAATTGTACCGACAATATTTATAATTTTAATTTAACGGTGAAAATGGGACTAAAAACGGGTAGCGGCGCGTGCACGCGCGTCAACCGAATCAATAGCATGATGAATAAAAATTATTTTAACCGATAAAATATAAATATTAAGGAATAAAAAAAATTTGGTACTTTCAAAACACATGAATAAATAATAATCCGCCGAATAAAAATTTTTACCCCGATTTTTCAATTAACTATGCTTTTGTTAATTAGTTAATTTTGACCTGTTGAAAGTTTACATAAAAACCCTGATTATTTCTAAACTAAAAACCCAGAATTTTTTTCACTTCTTGGAGCTATTCTTGAAAGGGTTTGAAAAAGATCGCCGTTGGAAAAATTAAAAAAATTCGATTTTTCACTTTTTTATTAACAATCTAAGGTAGTGAAAAACGAAAAACTTAAATAAAGCAATCAAGAAAATTTATTGTTTAAATTTTTTTTATTATTTCGTTTTTTTATCGCTAAAAGCTACATAACAATAATTTTTAAAAAATTTTTGCTTGCATTGTTTGAATAATTGTTACAAACAAATGCATTGTTAATAAGATTTTAAAAAAAATTTTTTTGGGAATAAGATGCTTAATGAAAATAATGATTTAAAAAAAAAAAATCGTTTCTTAAAAAAATTGATTTATTGCTAAAAAACGCATTTGCTGATTAACAATTTTTTTTTGTTGCTTAATACTAATATTAAGGAACCAGTTTTCTTTTAAAAATCATCATTTATCATGTTCTCTTATATTGTAAAAAAAAAAATTTCTTTTATTCATTTTTTATTTGTTTATTTAACAAAAAATTTGTTATAAACAAATGAATTTTTATGCAATATTTTTTTTAAATACTACAAAAAATACTAAAAACAACCATGTGTATTTTTTTTTGCGAAAAAATTGTTTTATATTTTTTATATAATTTTTAAAATTATTGTACACTTGGACTTGTCGCTACCTTTCTGTTTTTCTTCATTGTTATTTAAACAATTTATAAATTATTGAAGATACAACTAGAACACTTCAAGCCTTATTTATTCTTTATTAATTAATAAACAAATTGAGCTTTTAACCGAACCTCTAACTCAATTACATAATGAATTATGAATGAAAGTATTTAAAGAAAAAAATTCAACTTTTTTTTTGTTTGTAGTTCATAAAATGCTTGGACTAAAAAAAAAAATAAATAAAAATTTTTTTTTATATAAATACTTTCATTCATAATTTATTATATAATTGAGCTCAACGAGCTCGAAAACAGCGGGAAGTTTTGGGGCTGGCCCGCAGGGTTAACCGATAGACCGATTTTTTTTTGTATTGAACTATGATTTTTCCTACATACACTTAAAAAAAAATGTTGCTCCGAAATGACGCACCCTAATATATATATATATATATAGATTAGACTGGGCCAAAAAAATCGACTATTTTTTTTTTTTAACGATACTGTGGAAATATTAATTGGGATGACAAAAAAAAATTATTGTGAAAATTTGAGCCCTTAATTTTGATATTAAGAGGTGTATCATCGCAATTTTTTATTTTTTTTTAATGAGCGGGTTTTTGTCTCATAACTCTCAAACCATCGAGATAAACGAAATCGACTCAGATACATTTTTTGAAGAAAATTTAATGCTCTACAATAAAGATCTGATTAAAATTTTTCGTCAGATGAACCGTTTCCTTATAATCATGCTTTGAACATTGGTATGATTTTAAAATTTGATTGTTCAACTTTGGAATTTTGTAATTCATGTAAAAATAAGTTTCTGGGAAAAGACAATGAATATTCTTGAAAGAAATTGAATGCTCTACAAAAAAAGTCTCTTAACAATTTTCGCTAAATTCACTCCTTCAAAAGTTATTCAAGATTATTGAAGTCGTTTTACATAACTTCAACCTTGAATAACTTTTGAAGAAGTGAATTTAGCGAAAATTGTTAAGAGACTTTTTTTGTAGAGCATTCAATTTCCTTCAAGAATATTTATTGTCTTTTCCCAGGAACTTATTTTTACATGAATTACAAAATTCCAAAGTTGAACAATCAAATTTTAAAATCATACCAATGTTCAAAGCATGATTATAAGGAAACTTAACAGAAACGAAGTTACAGAGAGCCGAATAGGAAAAAAAAATAATTAATGAATTAATATAAAAAAAAAAATTATTATTTTAACTTATCAATTAATCAATTATCTCAATATACTCCATTGATCATTAAAAATTTTTGAATTCAACATTATTTCGAATTAATAACAAAACAAAATTTACAATAAAACAGAAATTAATTATAATTATAATTTTGTATATCTGGTAGATTTCTGTCTACCTACTACTGGTAGAGCACTCGGCGCGATACCGAATTGGTCTGGGTTCGATTCCCAGTTCGGGCTATTTATATTTTTCTCAATTTATCTATAAATTGTTTTATTGAGAAGGTTATTTGCATGTTTGCATGTTTAGGTTTCCACTATATTTAAATGTGGAATATTTACACGTTTAAATATAATGGAAACCTAAACATGCACAACCTCTCAATAACACAATTTATAGATAAATTGAGAAAAATATAGATAGCCCGAACTGGGAATCGAACCCAGACCAATTCGGTATCGCGCCGAGTGCTCTACCAGTTGAGCTATCCGGCACTATACTATATTCAGTTCAATTTGATCTACAACTTATTGAGCCACATCGTCCATCGTACGGTAATACACCATTTAAATATAGTGGAAACCTAAACATGCAAAACCTCAATAAGACAATTTATAGATAAATTGAGAATTTTGTCTCAGACAATTAATGTCAAGCTCTTAAAATCGATCAGAAGACTACACTGTAAAAAGAGCGGTGTTAAAAATGGACTCGTTTTAACTCCGCCCGGTGTAAAAATGAAATTACACCGCTGTAGGGGAAGTAATACACCGGTGTTAAAAATACCGGTGTTAAAGCGGGGTAACCGGTGTAAAAGCGGAGTAAAACCGGTGTAAAAGCGGGGTAACCCGATGAAAAAAGATTTTATACAATTGTATAAAATTGTATACAAAAAATGGCCCGATCCAATTGTATACAACTATACAGAAATTGTATACAATTCTATACAAATTGTATAAGTCTATATAATTATATACAATTCTATATAATTGCAATATGTAGAATTGTATATAATTATATAGAATTGTATACAATTTGTATAGAATTGTATACAATTTCTATACAAATTGTATATTATTGGATCGGGCCATTTTTTCTATCCAATTATATATAGTCTATATATAATTATACATAGTCCATATATAATTGATAAATAATTCTTTACAATTGTATAAAATATTTTTTCATCGGGTAACTGGTGTAAAAGCGGAGTAATACCGGTGTAAAAGCGGGGTAAATTGCGTCCACTTGGAGTATTAACTTTAAAGATTATAAAACACAAAAAATGTCAGTTCTTTGTGAAAATTAATAACAAATATCATTTATTAACAAGTATACTGATCGAGTAAGTAAAAATATTCACAAAGTAAAATATTTTAATACCGGTAAAGAATATCTACACCGGTGGCAGTGTTATTTTAACACCGGTCTAGAATATTTACACCGGTGGCGGCGTTATTTCCACACCGCTTTCGGGGGTAAATTTAATAACACCGATAATTTTTACACCTACACCGCTTGGACTTACCCCGGTGATTTTTTACAGTGTATTTTTTTTAAGAGCATGACATTAAAATGAAAATAACTAGAAAGCAATGCGAAATTCGAAAAAACTTTATTTTAAATAACTTCTAGGAAATAAAATTGTCTACAAAAAAGGTTCCACGATATTTTGTAATAGGTCTGATAGTTTCGCCGGAAAAGTATAAAGATCTCAAAATTGAATATGAATTCGACTTTAACCTCAAATAACTTTTGAACAAATCGATTTATCAAAAAATAAGAAACTGTTTCTGTAGAGCATTCAATTACCTACAAAAATATGCCTGCCAATCATTCCTATGACGCATCGTTAGCTACTTATAAAAATCAGAAGGCGCAAAAAAAATTTTTTCCATGTTATTCTTATGGAAAATAGAAAAGTGCAATGAGGAACCTCTTAATGTTAATATTAAGAGCTCTAATTTTCACAGGCGTCTTTTTTTATCCAAATGAAACTTTGGAACCTGTTTCCGAGAAAAAAAAAAATTTGTTATTTTTTGGATCACCCTATTGTATACAATACCGCGAAAAATTGAAGGAACAGAAAAATTTTAGAAATATTTAAATGATTTCTGGAAGGCTGTCTGTTTATGAAAACTAATCGTATCACGATTTTAACAAAAGTATTTTAAAGCTTACAATTGGTTCGAGAGGTATCGTTGAAGAAAAAATAGTAAAAAGCAGATTTTTTCGAATATCTTCGAAAAGATTGAATTGATCGACTACAAATTCTAAACAGCTCTAAAATTCAATAACACCCCTGATTAAAAAAAATGATTAAAAAGTGTTTAAAATGATTTGTTTTTTAATCATTTTAAATACTTTTTAATCATTTAAATCATTTCTAATCCTATCTCTTATGGACATTTAACGTGTGAAATCATTTTTAATCATTTTTTTAAATCAGGGACGTGTCGAATCTTGCCATAATCATTGAAATCGGATCATTTCGTCGAGATATCGTTGCCGAAGAAATTTAAAAATAGTATATTGCACACAAAGGAACAAAAGTAAGACATTCCAAACCGCGTCTGCAATTGCGTACCCGAACCAAAGGCGAGGGTGGCAAACTCGAGGGTTGGGACGTCTTACCTTTTTCTGTGGTGTGTATACGATTTTTCACGATCTGTACCTGAAAGTTTCAATTCTTGTCTCTGTTTGTGGAAGAATGACGCGTGCGCTAATTTTTATCATTTCTTTTCTCAAAAAATAAAAGAACGACTTTCTTCCCTATAAACAAGACCAGAATTTAAACTTTCGGTGCAGGTATGGTGAAAAAGTGTTTTTATCTAACTACGGCGAAGCAAAAAGGAGGGTTATGATTTTGACCAGTATGTATATATGTATAGTATTCCCAACGAAAAATTCGTTCTAAAATGGATAATGGGGGTATAGGAAATACGTGCTAAGTTATGGTGGTGGGACGACGACTTTTTGGTAGGCACGACTATATATTCATCTGTTCCTTCATAACTTCTAAACTACTTATCATAATTTGATAAATGAAGTATCGTTCGAAGCGACTTGATCGTCCATTGGTTATTGGTTATGTGACGTCACATTAAATTGAATATGGCGCCTACTAGAGGTCATAAAGCCATGAATTAAAAAAATTTTTATTTGAATGATGTTGTGTTGGGTATCAAATGGAAGGGCTTAATTAGCACATTTTAAAAAAATATATATATATATATATATATATTAGGGTGTGTCAAAACAAAATGATCTTTTTTTTTTCAAGGTCTCATAGTCTCAAAAGTTTCTTTGGGACCTAAAAAAAAATCCTCCTAAAGAATCAGCTCGATATCTCGAAAATTGAGCTGGCGGTTTACAAGTTCATTTTCCCATTTAAAATACATGTAAAAAGTTTTTGTTTTAGTTTTTCGAGGAAAAATCAAAGAAAAAAATTTTTTTTCAAATTTCGAATTTGACACCCTCATAGGAAATTAAATTCCCTACAAAAATGGCTTGAATAGTCATGCTCGTAACTACAATATACAAAAAGTTACAAGCCCACAAAGTTAAAAAAAAAATAATTTCTCTTTTATGTACAATAATTATTTTTACTTTTTTGTTATTAATTGGTGGTATTTTTTTCGTCTAGTTTTAATTTGCAATCTTCTATGTAAAATCTTCACTAAAATTTTCAAATTTTAAACGTTTCAGTACTTTACTTAACCGCTATAAAACATTATAATAATAAAAAAATCTATTTTATCGAGTGATTGACACAAATAATACAAAAAAATGTTAATCGTCACAGTTTTAAATTATTTTATAAATATTTCTTGCATAAAAATAGCTTTTATATGGAACAATGAAAATTAATATTAGAAGAAAAAAATACCACCAATTAATAATAAAAAAGTAAAAACAATAATTATACATAAAAGAAAAATTATTTTTTCTTTGAACTTTGGGGGCTTGTAACTTTTTTATATTGTACACTAATGGAAAAAATTAAAGGATCAAAAAAATATTCCGAATTTTTGGGCGATTTTCAACAGGCCCTATCTTTGAGAGAAATGGTCGTACAAGAAATAAAAAAAAAAAAATTGTAGATCCAAGTGTCTACTTTTTGGATTAGAACTTAAAAATTTTTAAGCGTCAGTAGTTTTTGAGTAATCTTAGAAAAACCAGCGACAAAAAAAATTTCAAATTAAAAAAATTTTTTTTTTTTTTGGTCTCCGGGCGTGGAAAAAATTATTTTTGCTTAACCACTATGAGGATCGGATACCTTCATTATTCAGCTTTAATTTCTTTTTTTATGGACCTTGATACGTCCACTTGTCGCCGAGATATCGGTCTTCAAATGGAAAAGAATCCTTTTGTCTTTGATTATCGATATCTCAGAAACCAATGATCGCACAGAAAGTTAGTGGTGGATTTTAAAAACTTGAATAAATTCCCTTTAACGATTAGCCATTGCTTTTTCGAAAAAAAAATTGTTTCCTTTCGTCACATGAATTTAAAAATGCCACAAAAAAGGGCTTATTGTGGTTTTTTGGAAAATTAAGCGCTGAAACGAAAATATTGTGAAAATCGATAATGTTGACTGTGCATTTTACAGTTCAATATGTCCGCAAAAACCCTGCTGAGAGCCAGAGTAATCCAACCAGCCGTTTTTTTGTTTCACGCGATCATATTTTTGAAAAAATTAACAGATCACGTTTTTTGCTCTGAAAAGCTCATAATCTATAACAAGATGAAAACAAACATTTTTTTTGAGCTTCGTCCACAATTTTAGTGCAGACAGTGCTTAAATTTCCAAAAAAGAAGAAAGTTTTTTGTCGAAACAAAAATTTCAAAAAAAAAATTTTTTTGAATTTAATGACTGAGAGATCAGTAAAATCACGAAATGCAGCGACGTAAACGTGTTAAAAATCATTGGGTGTTGGTTTTGTAAATTTCCTGAAGTTATTCCAAATAAAAATTTTTTTGAAAAAATTTTTTTTTTGAAATTTTTGTTTCGAAGAAAAACTTTCGTCTTTTTTGGAAATTTAAGCACTGTCTGCAATAAAATTGTGGACAAAGCTTAGAAAAAATGTTTTTTTTCATCTTGTTAAAGATTATGAGCTTTTCAGAGCAAAAAACGTGATCCTTTAATTTTTTTTTAAATTTGATCGCGTGAAACAAAAAAACGGTTGGTTGGATTAATCTGGCTCTCTGCAGGGTTTTTGTGGACATATTGAACTGTAAAATGCACAGTCAACA
Organism: Microplitis mediator; assembly: GCF_029852145.1. Classification (NCBI taxonomy): domain Eukaryota; kingdom Metazoa; phylum Arthropoda; class Insecta; order Hymenoptera; family Braconidae; genus Microplitis; species Microplitis mediator. Next base: position 11,541,152 of record NC_079979.1, read on the forward strand.
TTATCGATTTTCACAATATTTTCGTTTCAGCGCTTAATTTTCCAAAAAACCACAAAAAGCCCTTTTTTGTGGCATTTTTGAATTCATGTGACGATAGGAAAAAATTTTTTTTTCGAAAAAGCAATGGCTAATCGTTGAAGGGAATTTATTCAAGTTTTTAAAACCCACCATTGACTTTCTGTGCGATCATTGGTTTCTGAGATATCGATAATCAAAGACAAAAGGATACTTTCCCATTTGAAGACCGATATCTCGGCGAGAAGTGGACGTATCAAGGTCCATAAAAAAAGAAATTAAAGCTGAATAATAAAGGTATCCGATCCTCATAGTGGTTAAGCAAAAATAATTTTTTCCACGCTCGGAGACCAAAAAAAAAAAATTTTTTTAAATTTGAAAATTTTTTTGTCGCTGGTTTTTCTAAGATTACTCAAAAATTGCTGACGTTAAAAAATTATTAAGTTCTAATCCAAAAAGTAGACACTTGGAGCTACAATTTCCTTTTTTTTTCTTGTACGACCATTTCTCTCAAAGTTAAAGCCTGTTGAAAATTGCCTAAAAATTTAGAATTTTTTTTTGATCCTTTAATTTTTTCCATTAGTGTAGTTACAAGCATGATTATTCAAGACATTTTTGTAGGAAATTTGATTTACTATAAGGATGTAAAATTTAAAATTGGAAAAAAAATTTTTTCTTCGATTTTTTCTCGAAAAACTACAAGAAAATTTTTTTACATGTATTTTAAATGGGAAAATGAACTTGTAAACCGCCAGCTCAATTTTTGAGATATGGAGCTGATTCTTTAGGTGGATTTTTTTTAGGTCTCAAAGAAACTTCTGAGACTATGAGACCTTGAAAAAAAAAATCATTTTGTTTTGACACACCCTAATATATATATATATATATATATTGTAACGAATGTGAAACTGATCTTTTAAATATTTGAATAGCTAGAAAACAAATGCCTTCTTCTCTTGTTTTATAGATACGCGACAAAAGTCAGTCAGTCTTATATTGACAGTTTAACAGCAAACATTGTATTTCAATAAACTATACATTGCTCTTGCTTTCTTTTACTGCTGTTAATTGTGGTGTTATTATTTCTAATATAAGTGTGTTATCATTGTAGTATATAAGTGATATTAATTTATAAGATACCAGTTACTACAACATATATATGTATATATATATATATATAAATATATATATATATATATATATATATATATATATATATATATATATATATATATATATATATATATATATATATATATATATATTTATTATTTTTTTTATTGTTATTACACAAGTATAGTTTTTATTTTTTTTTTTTATAAACTTTGTTACTTTTCCCATCCCTGCTTATCAAGTAGTATAACCCCGGATATAAGTTGTAATAAATAATATAAATAATATAATATAATATAATATAACGTAAGAGCTTAGACATTCTTTTAATTAAATATTAGATATTATAATAAATGTAATTAAGTATTATTGTTTCTATCTTTTAATATCACGTTATCTTATTGCATTTCTTGTTGACTACTTTTATTCACACCTGGTAGTCTCGGCTTCTCCAAACCTGATTTTCTCTTCAATTTTTTTAAAATAGATAGCGATTTCTTTGATTGGCTGTCCCCTTAGTAATTCTTTGCATGTGAGGTCCAGGTCTGCATCATATTTTCCATCTGTGATGGTTTGTATTGTTTGTATGATTTTATTGCTGCATAGATTCCTGGCTTCCTTGCATTTTAACAGGTGAGAGATTGTCTCATTTTCACCACCACACAGTCTGCACTCCCACTCTTTCGAGTATCCTTTTTTGAGGTACCTGCCGATGTTTCCGCATCGTAGTCTCGTCCAGACCTCCTTTATCCATCCATCAATGCTTGTCATCTTCCAATACGGCTCACACCCGTCACACGTCGTTACAAATTTGTAGTGCTGGCAGAATGTCGACCACATTATTCTCCGTTGGTTCTCTTTCTCATTTTTTTCTTTCATAGTCCTTAGTCCATTTCCTAGTCTTTCTTGGATTGTTGTTGGCTCGCTTTTTTGCCAAATGAGCTTTGGTACGTCCTGGCATTCCATGTCTTTGAATGCCTCTCTTAGAGTGGTGCCCCATTTCGAGGGCTTGCCATTGAGTAAGTTCCTGCATTCTTCTCGTAGCGCCATCTGGGGCCATCTCGAGCTTTCCATCTTGAGGATGTCCACTATGTACATGCATGCTCTTCTCCTGGTGGTGTACAGGCTACTGGGGACTCCCGCTTCAGTCTGCCAGATATAATCAGGCGTGTTCTTTGCCACGCCAAGTGCCATTTTGTGAGCACTTGCGTATAGACGTTTAAATTCTGGATTTTGTGCCCAACCCCAGATCTCCACACCGTACATAGCACCCGAGTTAGCCAGCGTATTGTATAGGTAGAGGCGATCATTTAGTGTATTTCTTCCGGATCTCTTTATCAATCCCCAGGTGGAGTTGAGTGCTTGTTGTGCTTTCCCAATGTTCCATTTGGTGTGCTTTTTAAAGCTGCCACCGCATGAGAACCAATATCCCAGATACTTAAATTCTTTGACCACTTCAAGACGCTCTCCTTTATAGAACCAGTTTTTTTCTTCGTTTATTCTGCTGCCGTTTTTACAGATCATTATTTTAGTCTTTTTGGTGTTCACCAGTAGTTCATTTTTGTCTGCGTATTTTTCTAGCGCTCGATTCATGTGCCTTAAACCTTCAGCCGTGTCAGCGAGAAGAGCCTTGTCGTCTGCATACTTGGTAAGGTAGTACCTTCTGGTGCCTAGTGTAATGCCCCCAGTATTTTTTTCGGTCCAGATGTCGTCTACATCATCTGTGTAGATGTTAAATAACGTGGAGCTGAGTGCACATCCCTGTCTTACGCCTCTGTTTGACTTGAATTTTGTTGTTGTTCTGGCGTTGACAGTGACCTGGTTGTATGTGTTGCTGTATATGTGCTCTATCATACGGTACATTTTACCTTGAACACCGGCCTTTTTTATTTTGTCCAGCAGCTTATCTCTTGGCACCCTGTCGAATGCATTTTGGTAATCAACATAGCATATGTACGCTTTCCCTCCAGGCTGTTTCAACTGGTTGTTAATTATAGCATTGACCAAAAATATGTGGTCTCTTGTGCCACGTCCAGTTCTATATCCAGCTTGGCTTTCCTTGATGACGTTTTTTTCTTCCAGGTACTTATTCAGCCTTCTTGCCATAATGTTTGTGAGAGTTTTGTAGCCTGAGTCCAATATCGAGATTCCCCTGTAGTTTGATACTTTATCTGGATCGCCAGCTTTGTAGATTGGTGCAATTAGGGCTGTGTCCCAGCCTGCGGGCATTGCTCCGTTTTTCCAGGTGGCATTGATGATGTTACAAAGCTCGATTGTTCTATCCTTTGGAATATTTTTGATGAATTCTGCCGGTATACCGTCCTCACCGGCTGCCTTGTTGTTCTTCATGGCTCTTAGTGTGCTGAGTAGTTCTCTATGTGTGATTTCGGCATTCATGTGCTCGATGATTTCTTCCTCCACTGCATCATCTTCATCTGTTTGTTCATTACAATCTTGCCTTTCGTTATTGATGTTCTTTTGATTATCATTTTCTGAGTTGCTATTATCTTTGGACGCGTCATCTGTGTTCAGGAGGCTGGAAAAGTAGTCGATCCACTGCTGGTCGGTGATACCTGTGCTGGTTGCGCTGTATTTTTTACTTCTGTACTCATTCATTGTCTTCCACCATCGCGACATATTTTTACAGTTTGTCATTTCTGCCCATTTCATATCTTGCCATCTCTTTTGTTCTTTCGTTCTGGTTTCATTGAAGTTTCTCCTACTCATGTTGAGCATGAGTTTGTTTGCCTTAGATCTGTTACACAGATATAGCTTAAGACATCTCCAGACTTCCTTTTTGGCTCTTTTGCACTCTTGGTTATACCACACTGGCTTCGCGCTTCGTTCTTTGCTTCCGGTCGGTTTTTTGGTCATCTTACTGCTGAGAGCTGCGTTGTTGATCATTTGCTTGAGCTGATCCCATGTTACCGCTTCTTCATGTCTATCTTGCAAGTCCCAAGCTTCTGCTAGATGCTCCTGGAACTGCTCACCGTTAGCTGGACGCCAGTTGAGCTTCTTACACTTTTTCTCTCCACCACCATTGTCTACTGTCGTATGCCCTTTGTTACCGTGTTTTCCTATTAGCTCAAGTGTGACCGGAAGATGATCCGACTCTATACGTTCCTCCACCGTTAGCTTATTAATTTTTTGGATGCCCTCAATTCCGACACTTAGGACAAGGTCTAGAACTGAAGCACAGTGCTCTTCACTTCCTCCTACAAATGTGACTTTTCCTTGGAGATCACCATTCACACTTCCGTTCACTATGCTAATACCTAGCTCCTCGCAAAGCTTCAGGAGCATTCGACCCTCGGAGTTGACTGTGGTATCTTGGGAGTTTCTTATGTTGTGCATTGGTGCCTCGCCATCGCTTGCTGTGTACCCAGGCTCAGTGCCAATTCTGGCGTTGCAGTCCCCAATTACATAGGTTATGAGGCCTTCGCTGACTCCCTCATAAATTTTGTCTCTCAGCTCTTTAATTATTCTGCCAAGTCCAAAATTGTTATACAACGTGATGATGTAGAGCTCTTTGGATTGGAGACAGAGTCCATAGCTCCACCTACATACCTTCCAATCGCTCTTGATGCCGTTTTTGATGCCAACCATTTGTCCGCCGCTTGCTTTGCCTCTCGTTCCTGTCTTTTTAGTTGCAGGGTTGGACGACCATTCAAACATTTTGCTGAGTTTCTTTTTTTCCTTGTCGTCGTTTTTTTCTGTCACCCATGTTTCCTGGAGAATAATAATATCTGCCTTCTCGATGTATTTTTTTGCTGTTATTGCCTTCTTAGAGCCTGCAATATTCCAGAGGGTGGTCTTGGTGTATTCTTCATTTTTGGTAGTTGTATTCAAGAAATGGCAGGAGTTCACCTCTCAGATCATCCCATCTCCACTATGAGTTAGCAGCCCAGAGCTTCATGTATTTTGAGTTCGCAGTGCGTCCTTGGTTCTTCTCTATTTGTACTTGGGCATCAATCCATCTCTGTGTTTCAGTCTGTCTTGGCGTGAGATCGTCTGTTATCCACATATTTGATCCCTTTAATTTTGCCTTCTGAAACATGATCGATTTTTTTATGTTCAATGAGCCGAGCGTAATGATGTACCCTTTGTTTATGACTCTGATTCTTCTTATTTGAGGCTCCACGTTGAACGTGTTCTTTATCCATTCCTCGGCAGTCCCCTGTGTACTCCAACTGGAATCTAGGTCGCCACTGACGATGATGTTCGTTCTCCTTCTCCTTCTTTCCTGGATCTCGTACATAAATTCCCCAAGTTTCATTTTGTCAGGTTTTTGTGCACTTTCTGTACTTCTGGTTTGCCTGCGTGTGCTGCCTGTGGTATATGGGGTTCTGTGTTCTTCCCCCTGCATGCTTGGGGGTCCAGTCGGTGCATTAAAGCTTTGTATTGAGGATGTTCCTATACTGCCCTCGTGGTTCACTTGTCTTGTGTCATGTAGGTTACTCTGATTGACGCTGCTGCTGTTATTCCTGCGTTCGTATATACGCTTTTTATTTACTCTGGCTTCCTTGTTGGCGTCCACTTGGTCCGATGTTATTTGATGCTTCTGGATGCTGTCGCTGTTTTGTATTGTGTTATAGAGTCTTAAACCATCTGCATTCAATTTTACTTGATTGGTTTTTCTCACTGCGGGATTCTTAGCAATTTGGCTCGTGTTGCTTCGTTTTCTGGGGCTAGTGCTGGTGTGCCGCTGCTCTTGCCGTTGTCTTAAAAGCTCTATTGTTTCCTGGAGTTTTCTGATCTCCTGCTGCATCCAGATTTTGTTCAGTCTGTTTTCCGCTTTGATGCTATCTAGATCTCTTTCTAGGTCAAGACAGCGCTCGCATGCGTGCATTTCATTGCTTGCTGGTGGTAGATAACTTGCCACAGACTCTACAATTGTGTCTTCTTTGTCATCGTCGTCGGAGTTTATTTGTGAGACGTCCAGTGAGTTATTAATCTCTATCGAGGTGTTTTTCCCGTTCTTAGGAGTGCTTGATCTACCTATTGTTGAAGTGTTACAGAGTCCTTTTTCAGGGGAGTTTACCATTTCCTTGTTAAAGTTAACACTCGGAGCGGTGTACAGCTGACGCAGAGAAGCACTTCTTGTTAGGATTTTATTGTTGTTGCTACTCATGTCCAGCTTTGCTAAGAATTTACTGATAGGCTGAGTTGTTCCGTCCATTTCTTTTAATTTTTCCGCATTGGTTTTCCTACCTCTTTTTTTCTGCTCCGAACGGCAACTGTCAACTTCTCTGTTTGGGTCTCCCCCTCCTTGGTTTGTTGTTGTTGATGCCGGTGTGCAAGGCAGGGCCATCTGTTGGTGATCCTCGACATCATTTAGTTCGAGTGTTGGTGGTATGGCCAAATTCTCCGTATCGTCGCTTCTTGAAGCTGCCAGCGTCATCTTTTTTTTTTTTTTTTTTTTTTATTATTATGTAAGTTCTAACCTGCTTTTCGGGTGGCCGTCTTTTTGTCGATCTACCTGGTTACATCGCTTTTGAGCTGATTGCTTTTTTTTTTTTACCTTCGTCTCGTAGCGACTTAATATTCTTTTTTTTTATATGTCTTTTGGTTTTTTCACCGCTGATAATTACCGAAAATATCTTAAAATAACACAGCAAAAATTCACACGTCCACACGCTTTCAGTGCCCAGATGGCGCCCCCCATATATATATTGTTAGCTGTTATTCATGGCTTTGCTTGCATAAGCCCGATAATTAGGAATAATTTCTAAAAACACGCCTCAGATGTGAGTCAAACATATTTTCTCTTCAAACCTACCCAAAATTAAATAATGCTGTTAAGCAGGAAAGTATGTGTTCATGCATACACACATGTTTTTGAAGGCCAAAGTTGAATTCATAATAAATTTAAGTATAGTTTAACTCTTTTAACGAAACTATCAAACTGTCACAAAATGTCATAACCTTTTCAGTAGATTACTTCATTTTATTCACATTATTTTCCATGACTTATTCAAAAATTCTAAATATTGTTGAGCTTTTACATTTAAATGCCATTTTTTTATACTTAATTGGTTATTTTTCCATAAATTAATAAATTTACTTACAGGCCATAAGATGAATTCAGGCTCAATGATGTAATGTTGTCTGTCTGTTCACCACCATTATTAGATGTTAAACAGATTAATGTTGCTTGAAACCCAGCGGCACGTTTTTGTAAACCTCCACGGACCTTTAACGACATTGCGGCCTCAGCAGCTCGTGATTCTTCTACGCCTGGTATCTGGCAGGGATCCAAGTCAGGATCTGGTGATCCTTCAGTATCTTTATTGTCACCAGTCAGCGAAATTTCTAATGTCTAAAATTAAAAGTTGTCATTAGAGTTCAGTAATAATCCTAATAAATTTCGTATCTAAAAATATTTTTCATTGGTGGATTCATTACGATCATTTTTGTTTTCTTTTTGACAGAAAGCATAGAACATCTACGTGAAAGAAGTTTATTTTGAAATTTTAAAAGTCAGTTAGAATGTTATTCACATCGACACGAAAATAAGGATATTTTTTTTTATTATCTCAAAGTATCCTGCCCTGCAAAAAATCGGAACTGAAACCGAAGTGAAAACAGATTTTATTAAAATTAGCGTTTGCCCCAGTCTGGGGTAAAAGACTGGGTTCAAAAATTTTTTGAACAGATTAATGACTGAAAATTTGTGAAAAATTGAAAAAAAAATTTTTTTACGACTTTAAATCTCAATATCTTCTAAATAATACGTTGCAGGTTAATTCGTTAGTTACATATTGTCCACGGAAAGAAAATTATGGAAACGGTTCCCATAATTCCATAAAATTTTTTCCTAAACCAACATCGGAATTATGACCATAAATTATAGGAGCAGTTCCTATAATTATAAGAACCCTCGCAGATTTGAATCACGGTGGAAACACCGTGAAAGTGTAAACACCGTGGATCCACTGTGGTTACACGGTGGGTTTGTTCCATTTCACCACCGGGTATACACAGTGTATCCACTGTGATTACGCGGTGTATCCACCGTGATTTCACGGTGGCTTGACCACTGTGTATACACGGTGTTTCCACTGTGATTACGCGGTGTACCCACCGTGATTCCACGGTGGCTTTGTGCGATTTCACCACCGTGGTTCCACGGTGTATCCACCGCGTAATCACAGTGAAAACACCGTGTATACACGGTGGCATAGCCACCGTGGAATCACGGTGGATACACCGCGTAATCACAGTGGTACAATGGAACAAACCCACCGTGTTTCCACCGTGATTCAAATCTGCGAGGGAATGTTTCCCATAATTATAGGAACAGTCCCTATAGTTATGGGAATGCTACCCATAACATTATAGGAATGGTTCCTATAATGTATAGGAATTTTTCCTATAATATTATGGGAATCACTCCCATAATATATAGGAATGAACCCTATATTTTATAGGAACTATTCCGATAAATTATAGGAACCATTCCCATAACAGTATAGGAATGGTTCCTACAATAGTATAGGAACTATTCCCATAAATTATAGGAACTATTCCCATAAATTATAGGAACCATTCCTATAATATTATGAGAATGGTTCCCATACTATCATGAAGAAATTAATTTAAAGAAAAGTGTGGTAACCAATCCTACAATCCACAGAAATATTATTAAATATAAAAAAAAAATTCAAACATTGAAAAAAAAATTCGTATTTAGCATAAACATTAAAATTTTTAACAAAACTTTTTTCTTTTACCAAATTTAGCGTCAAAGAAGCTTCATTTGAATCTTGACATATCATGAGGGAAATTTCTACAGTACACTGAGCAAAAAAAATACTATTTTCTAAACAAGAATTTCTTGGTTCAAGAAATCCGTTCAAAATATTTATTTTATTATTATTAATTATCAATTTCTTGAGAGAAGAGCATCAAATTTATTTTTGTGATTATATGAATTTGATATTATATTATGAGTAAACAAAAGAATAGCTTTACTTGAATTAAATAAAAATTATTTCCTTCAATTGAAAATTATCAAGAATATATGTTCTTGTATCAAGTAAATGTTCTTAATAAAAGTATTTTTTTTTCTCAGTGTATTTTGCAAAAAAAATTTTTATGGTATCATGGGAACTATTTCCATAATGCATAGCAAAAGTTCTTATAATTATTTTTCCGTGTAGCTAATAAAATGAGCTTCAAATTACACTATTATGACTTTATCTAAAAAGGAATCATTCGTTTATTATGACGTTCAAACGCAATTATATGATTAAGGGTCGGCAGTACTAAAGGAATTTTCGAATTTTACTTTTCTAATTACATTTTGGATAATTACGTCACTCGAATGATGAAAACCTTCCGAAAAAGTTTGTCTTTCACATTTTTTCGGAAGCTATAAAAATTTCTGTGATAACAATTGATTAATAAATTAAAAGAAAAGTAAAATTCAAAAATTCGTTTAGTACGGCCCAGCCTTAATTATAAATATTGAGCCTTGAGATCGCGATAGCGCTAACAATTCTCAACGGGTTTAAATGAAATTTGACACATATTTTTTGATTTAATGGTTTGGTCAAGGTTGAAAATAAGTGAATTCGGTTGATTATTTTGGAAGCTGTAGGTATTTAAAATTTTTTTAATTTGAGAAAAAAAAATTAATTATTATTGATTTATCCATGAATTACTTTAACACAAGAATTTATGTGGATTATAATTGAAGGTATTTTAAAGCTCATCTAATTAGCTTTAATTTTTATTTCTTCACTTGCCATTTTGACAATATCTTTACATAGATTTCTAATCTTGGTTCATGGAGTATGTCCAGGAAATGTGATTTTTTAACTAATTTTTATTTGATAGGTTGGAAATAAATAAAGAAAAAATAAAAAATCTACTACTATTTCGGTTGCCGAATGTCCTTTCTTCAAATCCAATTGAGTTTCATTCCGAGTCTTTAATCAAGGAGTTTGGCATTAAATACATACACCATGAAACAATTTTTTTTAACTTCAATTATTGTATATACGTCTTTTGATAAAAAGAAAAATAAAAGGAAACAAAATTCATTTTACTTACCACAACTTCAGACATACTTTCAACTTTTTTAAATTTAAATAAAATAACGTGGCGTCCAGCGCCAGCAATAGCTAATTTACGGCTTTCGGGACATAAAAATATTAATTGTATAGCCAATGGATCGTCATCATTATCTAAACTTTTAGTTTTACATTTTTCAAACAATTTTGCTGTTTTGAGTTTATATAATACTTGTAGAGAACCCGCTGATGCATCCCAAAATTTTATACTGCCATCGGCATGACTAACGTAACAAAGTTGTTATTATTAAAAAAAAAAAAAGACAATAATTACAATTTAAAAGCCATTGATTATAATTTTATTTCATTAATTTACCCAGTAATAATAATCTCATTGTAACTGCTTGAATTAGGACTCCACTCGCCACCAGAGATTGGCCATTCTTTTTCACTAAATCCAGTTTTTTTCTGTGACTTTGAACCAACTGAATAAAATGCTGGCACTAAATCTGAAGGGCAATCAGCAAAATATGCGCAACAAGTAACTGCTGATTCATGTAAATCCATTGGATATGGATTTTCAAAACATGGAAATCCCGGTGTTAACAAATCAATTACTACTAAATCATTTTGAAGCAATACAACCACTGCATGAGGATCCTGAAAGTCTAGTTGTAAAAAAGAAAAATAAATATGCTTAATAATTTATCAAAAAAATGAGTAATATATTCTTATGGGCCGAAAAAAAAATTTTCGAACATTTTATTGAAAAACCGTCAATATGATTTCTGTTAAATAAGACAGCCTTGCCTACGGAAGACATGCCGTATCTATGTATAAATTTAACATTTTTCTAGATAGTAATGAAGGTAATAATAAAATATTTTTTTCTAATTACCACTTGTATATGGACTGTCACATAAAGTTATAAAATCAACCACATTGTGCTCCATTTCTAAAACAGTCGTAGTTTTTCCCTGAATAACAGTAATACTTGGTGTTCTTCCAGTTGCTTCATATGCTAATCCACCAGAAAATATAATATATGCTTCCCTAAAAACGTCGAAAATAAAATAACAATTATTATTCAACTTCTTTGGTTTATGATCTAATTAAATAAGTAATTAATTACCCAGAACGAGAAAGCTTCCATTCGACTTTTTGTATCGATTTACAAGGTTCTGGCTCGCCATCTTTGGTCAATTTTGCTGTAAAATTAGATAATACGTATAAATAAATGAATCACTGGAGTGTCCAATATGCATAATAAAATATATTTTATCGTAGGAAAAGGATGTGGATAAATAAAACTTCCAGAATTTAGTTTGATTTCTTCAACACTGGTTTAATTTTAATATGAATTTATTTCAGTTAAAGATTAATTTTTAACTTTCCGCTAAGAAAATCGATGATTTTGAAGAATTTCGGGAAGTTATTGTTTTCACCCCAATTTTCGAAAATCGAGTTTTCATCAGATGTCGACGTTTAGAGGCCCTAGGAAGTTATTCTGGCTATTTTCAGAATGATGCCCGAGTGTCTGTATATGTGTGTGCGTGTGTGTGTGTATGTGTGTGTGTGTGTGTGTGTGTGTGTGTGTGTGTGTGTGTGTGTGTGTGTGTGTGTGTGTGTGTGTGTGTGTGTGTGTGTGTGTGTGTATCGAAAAATATTTGCGAATTATGGAAAAAAAATTTTTTTTTTTTTTTAGTTTATTTTTTATTTTTCAGAAGCGACTCGAACGATCGACTTTAAAATTTAATCAGCTCTAGAACTTAATAAAACGCGTTGAACACCGCTTCAACCATCTCAATAGGTTAATGCATTCGAGCGATATTGTTAGAGAAAGAAATGGTGAAAAATGGTTTTTTCCAAATATTTTCGAAAAGAGTGACCCAATCGATTTCAAATTTGAATCAGCTCTAGAATTCAATAAAATGCGCCGATAGCCACCTCAAACGTCAAAATCGGTTTATTAGTTCAAAAGCTATCGGCGTTGAAAAGTAAAAAAATAATATAAATAAAATAATATAAGATAAATTATAATATAATCTACTAGAATGTGTCTGAAATCATACACAGAAAAAAAAGCCATTTGGCAGCCGAAATGGAAGGTAGATTTCCCAATTAATCTATATAAAAAGTTACATATATACACATCATGTGATACATGTTAGTGTACAGTCATGACATGAACTTAGGCTCGTTTTCTAAGAGTGAGGGTAAAAAAAGACAACGACGATTTTTGATAGAGAACTTCAGATAGTTGATTTGACAAAACATTATATAGGTCATGTATTAAACTAACCTTCACGTAAACAAAGTATAGAAAATTTAATTAGTATGAGATCATAAATGTAATCGCTACCCTAGCGAATTCGATCATACCGAAATTTTGGGTATTTTTTGAGTGTGTTTTGTACATAGTATACATTTGATAACATTTGGGTACGTTTTACGAATAATGCCCTAATAATACCGAAATAATATGAGCCTGAAGTTAGCAGACAAACGAAAAATAAAATATTTGACTGCGGATATCTTTTGAACAATTTGAATTATATACAATTAAATGAATGGAATAGAATTCTATTGAAATAAACTAGATATGCTAGCAATTTTTTTTTTTTTTTAGCTCACTGTTTTGGATTTATTCAAAAACAAAATTTTTAGCAAGCTAACCTGACATTTCAAATGATCGGAATAACTTCATATTATATTACTTTCTTGATGACACTATTATCTAAGGGCGCCTTGGTTTTTTTTTTTGAAAATCGAAAAAAAACTTTAGCACGTCATAATTTTTGAACAAATCGTTGAAACGAAAAAAAAAAAAAACTCACCTCTTCGTTTTTTTATTATCTAGAGGTGCAATTTTTTTATTTTCGAAAATTGCTGTCATATTTTGAAAAAATGATAAAAACAATTTTTTCGAATTTTTTAACTAAGCATGTGAGTGAGAAAAATTATTTTAAAGATAGAACTGAACATGCCGTCTTTTTCTCTTTCCAAAAGCTACGTATGCATGATTTCATTTTTTTTCTATTTTAATTTAAATGGTCAATATGCTCAGTCAATCAAAATTTTAAGTTTTTTGAATTTTATACCTCGTTAATGGCGTTTTACCAAAATAAGCCTATGATACATTTTTGTAGGGAATTTTGTGTTCTACAAAAAAGGTCTCTTATGATTTTTTGATAAATCAATCTGTTCAAAATTTATGTGAGCTAAAAAAAAAAAAAATTGCTAGCATATCTAGTTTATTTCAATAGAATTCTATTCCATTCATTTAATTGTATATAATTCAAATTGTTCAAAAGATATCCGCAGTCAAATATTTTATTTTTCGTTTGTCTGCTAACTTCAGGCTCATGAAATAATACCGAAATTACCGTAAATGTTGGGTATGTTTGTGAACTTTTCATACCCAAATTATACTGTAGAAAAATAATTTTTAAAATATAGTATAGATGGCGTTTATAAATGAAATGCATTTTGGCTCTCTTAAATTAGCGGGGACAAATTAATTTTTTTAACTTTTTTTTTTTGCAAATTCGTTTATTCAAATAATAATAATTATTATAGTAATAATTATTATAATAATAATTATCATAATAGTTATTATTATAATAATTATTGTTATTATTTTAATAGACCGCGCAATTGATTCGAAATTCGCGCATGTGCAGTAGGATTTATTTGAAGATATACAGTTGGGTGGGTGTAATTATATTAAAAAAATTAATTACAAAGAAAATAAAATCAAACAAATGTTTTTTTTTATCGAACAAACAATATCTAGTTGAGATTGATAAAAAAAAATGTATGTCAGTACTACATTATCAAGAGCCAGGTTCAAGTCAAATTTTTAAATATTATTTATAAAAAAACAATAATCGAACAAAAATTAATTTTGATCAAACAATCAAGAACAAATGACGAACAAACGAATTAACAAAAAAAAGTTGAAAAAACTAATTTGTCCCTGCTAATTTAAGAGAGCCCCTTTAGCTCCAGTCTGTTACTCTCGGAGCAAATAGTGTATCGTCTCCATACTGTTTTACAGTTTTGCTCCATTATACTATTGATTTGATTGTTTAATAAAAACTTTATATTCTAAATTGTTTTACTGGCGCTGGTAGTGAAAGTTATAAATAATTGCGTCAACTAATAAAAAATAATGGAAGTAGCTAAAAAAAAGAAGCATTAAAAAAAAAAAATTAAAGCATACGAAGAAACATAACCCTGAACATAATATTTATCGATGGGTCACAGACTTTCTTAAAAACGATAGATTTGCTCAAAAGAAGCAGAACAAGAACTCTGAAATATTTCCTAACAGGCAGCGAAGAGCGAAATCTATTTAAAAATAATTAGAAATTATTTTTATTTACTTTATTAATAATATCAAAAACTTTTTCATTTTTATTGCTCTTAAAAAAATTTAATAAAATAACTAATTTATAATTTAATAAAAATTTCAAAATTTAAATAAACATGTATTTTATTTCTCTCCTATCAATTTCTTATTTATATTAATAAATTAATTTTATTGGTTAATAAATTAAAATTTGACTGCTAAATTTAACAATTAAAAAAAAATTAGAGTACTTTTTAGGTATATAATGTTCACAAACATACCCAAAATAGAAGCATTATTTAGGTATAATTTGGGTATTTTTTTTGGTATATTACCGGAAAATGACCGGAACTGGGCTAAAACTCAGTGGATATTTTCAGTATTTTTTAAGTATGACCGAATTCGCTAGGGTATTACGATGGCAAGACCAGTGATAATCATAGAGATTAGAGGTACATTTGATACATCATAAATAATAAAAGAAATACTTTAAAAATATAAAATAGCTGTGAAATTTACAGGTTATTTTGTGCACAATAAAATTCAACTGACAAAATTGTATTATAATGGTAAATGCATAAGTTATGTAGAATGAACACCATATTTGCAACATTTGTTGATTCCATTAGAATTTTCAAGGCCATCAAATTATTGGAAGAAATTGTCAAAACATAAAATTTAAGGTCAAATATTAAAGCTTACTAAACAAGCTTTATGATACTTTTTACTGAAATTGTCCATCAGTTTTAGTTTTAATGTTATATGAACTTCAACAGTAAATAAAAACTGATTTTTTCGAAAAATCATGAAAATTTCAAACAACCATCACTTCCAAACTAATTGACTGATTTAGCTCATCTTCGAATTTGATCAAGAAAATCTGCTATAGAATAAGTGTGAAAAATTTCATTAAGATCCGATACACTGTAAAAAATACGGAGTGAATCCGGAGAGAATTGGGAGTGAAATAAAATCCGAATTCACTCCGGAGGGATTAAATTAATAAAAAATTATCTACTCCGCACAAACTCCGAGGGGAGTGAATAATTAAAAATTCATTCACTCCGCATTCACTCCACATTCACTCCGGATTTAATCCGCATTCACTCCGCGAATTTGTTACAGTGTAAGAACTGTGGGTGCTATTGCAGTGACAAGACTAGTGATAATCAAAGAGATTAGAGGTACATTTGATACATCATAAATAATAAAAGAAATACTTTTAAAATACAAAATAGCAGTGAAATTTACAGGTTATTTTGTGCAAAATAAAATACAGCTGACGAAACTGGATTATAATGGAACAAGCATAACTTATGTGGAGTGAAAACCATATTTTCAATATTTTTTGATTCCATTTAAATTTTCAAGGCAATCAAATTATTGGAAGAAATGGTCAAAACGTAAAGTTTAAGGTCATTAATTAAAGCTTATTAGTCAAGCTTGAAAATACTTTTTACAGAAATTTTCTATGAATTTTAGTTTTAAAGTTATATGGACTTTAAAAGTGATTAAGAACTGATTTTCCGAAAAATCGTTAAAATTTCAAACAGCCATAACTTCTAAACTAATCGACCGATTCAGCCCATCTTCGAACTTCACCGTGGTAATTACACATAAAATAAGTGTAGAAAATTTCTACAAGCCTACAAGCTCCATTTTCGATTTTTTCAAAAAAAAATTTTATTCATCCTTGATATCCATTTGAAAAACCCTTAAAAAATGGCCATTTTCTGGTTTTTTAGTCGACTCATCGCTACTCTGCAAATATTGATAAAAAAAATAATGTTGCCAGGTAATTTTACAGCTTAATGTACCCTCAAAAACCCTGGAAATTTTCAGATTGATCCATTGAACCGTTTGTCCGGTAGGGAATTTATTCAAGTTTCTTAAACTGCTCTTTACATTACTGTGCGGCCATTATTTGCTGATATTGAGACAATGTGAATTGTCATCTTCTCCCTCAGCCTTGCGGTTCCCATTTTTCCCCGTCTCGTTGCCGTCTGAAACCACCTAAAGCTAGTCATAGTGCCATGGTCACATGACTAGTTATCACCTCAACGCATGACCGTGAGGGGAAGTGGGGAGCGAGCCCAAAAACTCAGCCGTAAGACCCTACGGTGATTGAACTTCACTTCGATCCTGGATCCGTTAACGTTCAGACGTTATTATCATTTCAATATCAATTGTTATACTTGCGATATTCACGTATTTTATATTTGGTAAATCGCATAATTTTCCTGGCAATTAACTTGCAAAATAGTATTTTTTGTATTGTTTATTAGTTATTCAATTATAATTAAATTTAAGTACATTGAAAGTATTATACGTTATCGGCGACATATTCGCGGTAATAAAACTAAATTAAATAATGAAATCAGTGTATGATAAGGATTTAGTCCACGTGACCACTACTGCGTATCCTGCGTTCCAGCCAGGACCATTACTATTGTATTCTGCGTGAAACGTTATTGTAAGTAATTGAGTTTATTATAATTGGCAATAAAATTGCACATTATCCTAATAAATTGCCTATTTTATTCATCACCTTATTCTATCCCTATTGTAATATACTGGTGGGATTATTTAATATGATAAAATAATTGTTAATTAAGTTAGAAATAATCAGTAAGTCAGCTGTAAGAAAGCTGCATAGAAATTATCAGCCGTGAGGTAAGTTGATAAGCCTTTTTTTATACGTTGCCGAGTTTGAATAAGTGCGGGTCTTTGCTTTGCAAGAACCCCAGCCCACTGCTCTATCCAGCATAAAATAAAATTTGTTAGAGGCCAGCCTAAGCCAGGGTTCAACCCGCGAATTCTGGTGGCTGCTGGTAAAAATCGCGAAGACGAAAAGCGATTTGTCTCAATATATCAATGATAAAAGACAAAAGGATCCTTTTTCAGTTGAAGGCTGATATCTCAAATTGTAGCTGAATAAATTTCCTAAGCGAGCCATGAATTCGTTTTTTTGAAAAAATTTTTCCCGGCCCCGTAGACCTTAAAAACAAATCCAAAAAATTTAGATTTTATCCGAGAAAAACATTAAAAACTGGATTTTCTCAATTTTTTGCTGACAATATGATTTAAACTAAAGAACAAGTTAGATGACATTAAATGATGATCGAAAGAGACTACAAACAGAAAGAGTTGGTATGATTTCAGACACATTTCGTACATTATATTTTGATTTATCCGGGAAAAATAACATTTTATGTTATTTTTTTAACTTTTCAGCGCCGAAGGGAGCAAGAAAGTAAGGTTAAAGAGGTAAGTTTGAGGGAGGCGAGGGAAAGAGGGAGGGCAAGAGTGTATAGTAGGAAGTAGCAGGTAGAGACACTGGGGTGGGTAAGGTAGAGAGTTAGTGAGGAAGATAAGGTAGAAAGGTAAGCTAAAAGAGTGTACGAGTGTAGTTTGAGTAGGTAAAGAAGGGGGTAAGTAGAAGAGCCGAGTAGTGAGGGGTATGGGTGATGAAGGAAGCGTTAAAAGACCGGTTTTAGAAAGAGTAAAGTTAAGTAGAACGGGAAGTGAAGGGGAACTAGTAGAGGCAGTGCTCAGAGGAAAGAGAAAAGAAAGGGAACAAGAGGGGGAAGCTAGGCTGTCGAAAGAGTTAGAGAAGGCAGAGGTTTTCAAAAGAAGTATATTAATTGTGAGGACGCCGGAGGAAGAAAAGGAAGAATTGAAAATGGAGGAGATGAAAATTATGGTAGAAGGGATAATGAAGTCAGAGTGTGGTAAGATTGGGGCGAGAGTAGAGGAGTTGGCATCGGAGGCTAGGAAAGAAAGAAAGGAAATGAGGAGGTGGTGGGAGGAGGAGGGGGTGAAAATGGGAAAACGGATAGAGGAACTAACGAAAAAGGTAGTAAGTTTAGAAGAGGATAGGGAGGAAGGTAGGATCAGCGCCAAGGGGGCGAGAGATTAGATTAGATAGATATTTTATTGTTCAGTGATAATTAAACAAAAATGTAACGTACAAAGTATAAATACAAGCAAACAGTGGTATATATAGTTGTAGTTTGGTATAAAGCAATTGTGTTAATAGCAAAAAAATTAGAATATAAAGCTTATTAATTGGATAACGAGTATACAAACATTCAACATAACATTAATACACTAGACTAAGCCAGTATAGTTTATAGTTTAACAGTAGAATTCAGTCGCCCAGTTATCATCACAGGTAAGCAGCCATTTGTTGAGTTCAGTCTTGAAAACATCAGTACTTGTAATGAGTTCAAGAGTATCTAGTAGGCTATTCCAGAGGTATGGTGCCGCAACTGATGATTCGGTACAACGAGATTCATCGTCGAAGACTGATTGCGTAGCGATCTTGGTGCAGTGTAGACAGCAAGAAGCTCTGCCAGGTATGATGGGGTACGAACTGGTAGCAATTTACGAGCTATTAATATAATTGCACGTGCCCTAGTCTTGCTGATCGTTAGCTACCCAAGCTCAAGAGAAGAGGTGAATGAAGACGGAGGGGCAAGGGGAAATGTGGTTGAGGAAAGAAGAATTAGGGAGTTAAAAGTAAAAATGGATAAAAGGGAGAGAGAGATAAGAAGGAAAAATATTGTAATTAAAGGAGTAAAATTAGGGGAAGGGGAGGAATACGTGAAGGAGGTAGAAAAAATATGGGAAAAATTGGGAGTAGTGGGGGGTAGAGGGGATAGAGAAAAAGAAAGAGGTTATGAAGGCAAAAAGCAGATTGAAAGGGGAACGAGAAAAAATCGAAGATGATTTAACGGTAGAAGAGAGAAGGACCAGATGAATGATTGAGAGAGAGGCACAAAAAGAGAGAATGTAGGGAAAGAGGGTGAAAGTAGATTATATGAAGATGTCGGTGAATGGGGAATTGAAAGTATGGGACGAAGTGAATGAGATTTGGGTAGCGAGGGCGGGAAACGAATAAGGATGAGGGAAAGGAAGGTGGGGCGATGGAGGAAGAGGAGAAGGGGGAAAAAAGAGTATTACAAGGTAGGTTTTTGGAATGTGGCAGGATTGAAAAATAAGGATGAGAATTTCTGGATGTGTCTAAAGGATTGGGATGTGGTTGTGATGATAGAAACGTGGCCGGATGAAAAAGAGTGGAAGGAAGTGTGTGGAAGGAATAAAAAAGGGTATAAATGGGAGATACAGGAGGCGGTGGGGAGTAAAGAGAGAGGTAGAGCGAAAGGAGGAATGGTGATGGGGATAAAGGAGGGGATAGAATTAGGAAAGGCAGGAAGATGTGAGGAAAAAGGATGGATGGAAAGAGAGGTGAAATTAGGGAAGGAATGGTAGTGGATAGTAGGTGTGTATTAGGGTAGTCGTAAGAAATTAAATTTTCTCAGGCGCCCCATAAAAAGCTTCTCTTGTGAAAAAATACGGAGGGAATTTGGTTTTTTCGGTTTAAGTAAAAAGAACACGTGCCGAAGGACGATCAAAGTTCATTTTTCGATACAATCGCGGTTTTTTGTTAAATATCTCATGAAACATGCAGATTAAAGGAAAAAGTCATGAAAACAATTTTGTAGAAAATTGCATTCTTGACAAAAAAGGTCATGTTGATTTTTTTAATAAAACGTGTATTTATGAAGTTATTTTAAATAAATTTTTTTTAGATCTTATGAATTGAGCGTATTAAGGATTACAAATTTCGATAATAACATTTTTCTAAGTATATAGAAACTGTAACAAGCATTACTGATTAATATGTTACGAGTTACAAAGTTTTCTATATTTAAGAAAATGTAACAGGGTAAAATAGATCCCAATAACTATTTAATTATTTATAAAATTGGATTTGTCCACGGTCGATAACGGGCCCTAATTATAATTCAGTTTATTAAATTGAGTGATTCGACATGTCACCGGGTGTCGCTAATCAGTGAGACCCGAACATCCGCCCCTCTCTTTTGCTAATTAATTTAGTAGGGATGAGTTTTCCGGGGGTGAATCGAAGAGTTACAAGGGAGTGCCGTGCCAAAAATCGGGAGAGTTCGTTGGACACCCAAGGAGAGTGAGTCGGACGACCGAAGGCGATGGACGCCTAAGTGAAGTGAACGACTAGAGTGATTGAACGCATCATCTACACCATTCTATACAAGGCAAGACGAGGACCTTAACCATCTGGAGCAAGAACAAACCGGACAATTGAGAACCAGAAGAGCAGATTCACCTGTAAGGAAAACTGGACGACAGTTGGAGGAATAGCCGGACATCAGCTACAAGTCTCACCTGGTTGCTGCTGTAAAAGTCATCAAGGTAAAATTATAATTAATTAAGGCCGGAATTTATATTCCAATGGCAGAATTAATTATAATTAATTTAATTAATATCTTTCCGTTGGTCCTCGTGTATATAAATTGGTAGTTGTAGGCCGTTGGCCATTACAACCACGCGCCTCGTCTTTTCAAAAGTGTCGCGCCGCTCTCATTCGCTATATTGTGTCTATAACTCTGAATTTATTTTATCCGAGGCCTTTGGCTGGAATAAAATAATTTTCCCGCGTAAATATCTAATTAAATAAATTATTCGATAACGTCAGTAAATTAATTGAGGCCGGAATTTATTCCAGTGGCTGAATTAATTCATAAATAAACTTCAATTTACTCGAATCCGTCAGTAAGATTCAAGACCCGAGTGACGCCAACTCAATGGCCGAATTTCTAGTCAATTCATAACGTAATTCTAGTCGTGATTTAATTACAAATTAATTTTAAGTTAATTAATTAAAATATCTAAATAAAATGAAGTCATAAAAAAGACGCTAGAATTTTGATAAATTGTTATTGAGTAAAATGGAAAGAAACGGATTATTTTATTGTGAAGTAAATTAATGTATAAAAATAGTGGCAAATTAACTAGTGGGAAAATTATCAGTGGAAAATTATAAGGGAAAATTAATTAATTAATACTTAATTTAAACAACAAATTAATTAATTAATATGTGTAAAATCAGTGAGTTAATTGAAAACTAAGGGAGTGGTAAATTGTAATCAAAATGAGTTAATGTGGGAAAATTTATATTGGAATTTTAGTTGAATTAGAGTCATGATAATTTTGGGTGAAAAAGATTGTAATGATATTGAAGGTACAAAAGGAAAACAGAGTTTTAAGTAGAATCAAGTAATGTTAATTGAAGGAAAATGTGTCTGTGATTCAGGTCCTGTGGACAAAATATAAGTTAGGTTTAAGAGATGTCCGGTGGACACTAGAAATAAGAAAAGCGGGTTAACGTCCTGTGGACGGTTTTTTAAAATTAGTAATTAAGGAAAATAAGGTTTAACGTCCGGTGGACGGTTTTTTATAAAAGTGTATTAAGGTTAAAGGTTTAACGTCCGGTGGACGGTTTTTTAAAAAGAGTGTGTGTGTGTGTTACGTCCGGAAGACGCCTAAAATACGTGTGTGTGTGGGAGTGTGGAAACGTCCAGGGGACGCATTTAGTTTGTCATAAGAATTTAGTTTGTCATAAGGTTATAATTGTCATTAAAGGAAAAATATAAAAGCAAGGTGCTTATAATTAATAAAATTGAAAGCAAAGTCTTAAATAAATTTATTTCAGCCTGTTCATCATTCCTCTCCTCTCTCACAAAATTATAAAATTTACGAACGACCCTGAGCATATGAAATAATTACATCAACATCCGGTTCTGGAAGGCCGAGTCCATCTTCCAGTGGCGCCCTAATATTCGACTATAATACTTAGGTGCGACCAGACTTGGCAAGCTAATCACTCTGTCATAAAAAAACCTTATTTTTAACATTCGTTATTCTTTAAATGCCTAATTGATAAGATCTAGGATTTTTTTAAAATATCTTCATAAATACACGTTTTATAAAAAAAATCAACATGACTTTTTTTGTCAAGAATTTAATTTCCTACAAAATTGTTGTTGTGACTTTTTACTTTAATCTGCATATTTCATGAGATATTTAAAAAAAACTGCGATTGTATCGAAAAATGAACTTTGATCGTCCTTCGGCACGTATTCTTTTTACTTAAAACGAAAAAACCAAATTCCCCCCGTATTTTTTCACCAAAAAGAAACTTTTTGTAGGGCGCCTGAGAAAATTTAATTTTTAACGACCACCCTAGTGTGTATATCAATGGGGATTTAGATAGGAAGTTAAAGTTGTTGGCTGTGGGTAAAACAAGTGGAAGGGAAAGTGATAATAGGGGGAGATTTTAATGCGAGGACGGGGGAGGAGGGGAGGTATGGTGTACGGAGTGAATGGAGAAGATACAGGGGGGGAAGGTCGAAAGATAAGGTAGTAAATAAGGAAGGAAGGAGATTTTGCAGCCTTCTAGATGAAGGAAGGTGGGGAATGTTGAACGGGTCGGTGAACGGGGACGAGGAGAGGAATTGGACATTCATAGGTGAGAGGGGACGGTCGATTATAGACTATGTAGTGATGAGTGAAGCGATAAAGGGAAGAGTGGGAAGGCTAAAGGTGTTAGAGAGGGTTGACTCAGACCATCTACCGGTAGTAGTGTGGATCGTCGGAGAGAGGCGAACAGAAGGTAAGGGAAGTATCTGGAGTGAAGAAGGGAGAGGAGTATGGACAGAGAGAGTGATTGAGATGTTTAGAGAAAAGTTCAAGGGCTCGGAAGGGGGGATAAAGAAGTAGAAGAAGGTTGGGTGCCATTAAGGGAGAGGGTAAGAGAGGGAATAGATCAAACAATGAAAGTGAGAGGCAAAAGAAGTGTGAATAGTTGGTGGGATGAGGAATGCAGAGAGGCTCGAAAGAGATTGAGGGAGGAGCTGAAGTTCGTTAGGAAGAAGAAAGGGGATGTGGGGAACTATAAGGAGAAAAAAAAGGTTTAGAAAATTGTGTGAGGAAAAAAAGAAAGAGGAAAGGGCCAGTTGGGAGAATAAGTGTAAAGCAATGAGAACCGAGGGACAGGTCTGGGAAGTAATTACCAAGGGTAGAAAGAAAAGGAAGGGAGTAAATGACAGTATTGATATGGAGGAATGGGGCAGTTTCTTTCAGGGTTTGCTAGGGGGTGTGGAGGGGAGGACAGTTATAAAGGGGGTGGGGGAAGAGAGTTTTGAAGATGAGGAGGAGGAAATTACTTTGAAGGAGGTTAGGGAGGTTGTAAAAGGTCTGAGGGATAGGAAAGCAATGGGAGAGGATGGTGTACCGAATGAAGTATGGAAGTATGGGAGGGAGGAAGTAGTGGTAGCGTTGTGGAAGGTATGCAGTGAGGTGTGAAAGGGAGAAGGGTGGCCGGAGGGTTGGAGGGAGGGAGTGGTAATACCAATAGTGAAGAAGGGGGAGGGCAGAGTAGTGGAAGAGTATATGGGAGTGACGCTGACACAGATGGCGTATAAGGTGTACGTACGAGTGCTAGAGAAGAGATTGAGTGAGGTAGTAGAAGAAAAAGGGCTGCTTCCACCAAGCCAAACGGAGTTGAGGAAAGGAATGGGAATGATAGATAACATCTATGTATTAAATTATTTGGTGAACAGGGAGGTCAAAAGGATAAAGGGAAGTTGATGTTATTTGTAGATTTGAGGGCAGCGTTTGACTCGATGGATAGGAGGAAACTGTTTAAATGTTTAAGAAGGAGGGGGTGGTGAGGGACTGGTGAGGAGGTGTGAGGTAGTGTTAAGTGAGACGGTTAGTAAAGTGAGAGTGGGAAAGGATAGTGGAGATAAGTTTTGGACGGAGAGGGAAGTCAGGCAAGGATGCCTGCTGCGTCCCCTCTTGTTTGTCTTGTTTTTGTCAGACATGGATGGAGAGTTAGAAAAGGGAAGATGGGGAGGAGTGGAGCTAGGTGGAGGAAAAAAGGTGTATGCGTTGGCGTATGCGGACGATGTGGTCTTGATGGCAAAGGACGAGGGAGAAATGAGAGGAATGATTAGGACGTTGAAAAGATATATAGAAGGAAAAGAGCTAGAAGTAAATACAGGGAAGACAAAAATCATGAGGTGTAGAACAGGTGGGGGCAGGTATGGGAAAGTGAGGTGGAAATGAATGGGAGAGGAGATAGAGAAAGTGAGAAAGTATGTGTATTTAGGGTATGTGCTGAAAGCGAACGGGCAGGAGGAACATGTTAAAGAGAGAGTGAGGAAAGGAGCGAGTGTGTTAGGGCAAGTTAGAAGAATAGGGAAAAGGAAGTTCAGGAACGACTGTGGAAGAAGGATATGGTTGTTTGATAAGTTAGTGTGGTCAGTGGTGAGTTACGGGGTGGAGATTTGGGGATGGGAGAAAAGAGAGGAGGTGGAAAATTTGCAGGAAAGGTACTTGAGATGGACGTTAGGGATTTCGAGGGTTCCGGGATATATGGTCAGGGAAGAGCTAAGCAAGGATAAGATGGCAATAAGAGCAGGTATGAGAGCGTAGGGGTAAGAAAGGAGAATAGAAGCAGGAAACGGAGGAGAGTTAGCGCGGAGGTGTAGGATAGAAATGAGTAAAAGAATGAGAGCGGGAAAAGATGTAGAGTGGTGGGAAGGTGAGAGGAGGGACTATTACGAGAAAAAAGGGTGGGATTTAGTAGAAGTAGAGAGGAAATAGGAAAATGGAGAAATGAGAGGGGAAAGAGTAATGGAAGTGGATAGGAAAAGGCAATGGGAGGATAGATGGGAAAAGATTAGGGAGTCGAGGAGAAATAGAGAGTAAAATATATTAAGGGGACAGGGGTACCAGGGTATTTGAAGAGGGGCTGAAAGGAAAAGAGGTGGAGAAGGGTGGCGAGGTTCAGACTAGGAGATGGGATAAATGGAGGTAGGTATTGGGGAAAATAGGAAGAAAGGATATGTAGGATTTGCGGGTATAAGGAGGAGACATGGGAATACGTATGGGAGATTCGTTCGGGTTTTGGGGTAGAAAGGGGGTGGCAGGAGATGAGAAAGGAAGTGCTAGGGGAGGACGGTCAAGAGGAAAAGTAGATTTAAGAATTGGAAAAGTTGAGGGGGGAGAGAGGGGAGGATAGTTAAAGAAAGTGCAACGGAAGCGGAGGTCACGGAATGTGTGGAGGGAGTAGAGGTATGAAAAAGGCAAAAGAGTTTTTTCTTTGAAGAATTGCTTTTTCTCTTGTTGCCAGGGAATGTGAGGGACGAAGAATGGAAGGATGGAATTATGTAAAGGAATGATATGTAGGATAGGGTTATAGGATAAGGAATATTATGATGTAAAATGGTTTTGTTTATGTTTATGTATTGTTGAGATTATTTTTATTTTATGAAAGGAAGTCAGATTGTAACCCGCAAGGGAAAATTAAAAACCAATAAAAAAAAAAAAATTCGAGCTCCTTGAGCTTGATGTTATTTAAATGGAAAATCAGCTTTCGTGATTTCTGATTTTCCATTTAAATAACATGAGAAAAAGAAATCGGTCTCTCGGTTGACCCTGCGGGCCAGCCCCAAAACTTCCCGCTGTTTTCGAGCTATATTTTCGAGTCTACTTGATCAAATGCTCTGAAATTTTTAGGAAAGTTGACGGCCAACAAGCTCTTTAGATTGCCACCTTAACCATCTAAATCGGTTGATTAGTTAAAAAGTTACAGAGTTTACACACACACACACACACACACACACACACACACACATACAGACACTCGGACATCCTTCTGAAAATAGTCAGAATAGTTTCCTAGGACCTCAAAACGTCGACATTTGATGAAAACTCGATTGTCGGAAATCGGGGTGATAACAATAACTTCCTGAATTTTAGAAAATTTACAATTTTCTTACCGGGAAGTTAAAAATTTAATTTTAGAATTTTATACCTCGGCAATGGCTTATTGTACAGATAATCTCAGGACGTATTTTTGTAGAAAATTGAACGTTCTACAAAAAGTTCCTTATCATTTTTTGATAAATTTATCTGTTCCAAAGTTATTGGAGTTTAAAGTCAAGTTATAGTAAATTCCGAGATCGTTTTACTTTTCCGGGGAAACTATCATACTTATTACAAAAAACGTGGTTATATTTGAAATCGATAGAAAAGCCAGCTTACGAAAAACATTTCATGCATATTAATTATAGATTGGGAATTATATATATAAATATAAACATATATTATTTATTAATTTTTCCTAGATTATGGTGTGACAAATTTATCATTGATAAAAATTGTGTCAAAACTTTAAAAGTGTTTTAAAAATTTGGAGTTCATTTCAAAAATTGTGTAGAAACTTTAAATGTTTTAAGTATTTGAAGTTAATTTTACGTAAGTATTATTTTTAATAAGTTAATAAAATAACTAATTTAAATAATAAATAATTGAATGTTTTATAAAAAAATATTAATTTTCAATAAATAATTAAAAACAATTTTCATTATTATTAATGAGTAAATTAAGACAATTTTAATAGATTTTAATAAAAAAAAATCTGGGCGTCGGTTGACCCTGCGGGCCAGCCCCAAAACTTCCCGCTGTTTTTGTGCTCCTTGAGCTCGAAAACATTGCTGTGAATATATTTTCGAGCTCGAAAATGCTGTAATCTGGGATTATTTTTTATGAGCTTTTCAAGCTTTACTAAGTTACGTTTTATGCTAATGTTTGACAAGTTAAGAATCGAAAATTTCTAATGAAGAAGCGGTTTTCATCAAGGCAGAAATCAATGTTAGTGATCAAAATCAAGATTTGAGTGAGTTTTGACTTAGGTCAGAACAATAGTATATAAAATACTCGAAAAACATATTAAAAACTGGGTTTTCTCAATTTTTTGCTGATAATATGATTTAAAGAACAAGTTAGATGACATTATATGATGATCGAAAGAGACTATAAAGAGGAATAGTTGGTATGATTTCAGACACATTTAGTACATTATATTTTGATTTATTCGGAAAAAATAACGTTCTATGTTATTTTTTTAACTTTTCAGCGCCGATATCATTTGAACTAATGAATCGATTTTGACGTTTGAGGTGGCAATCGGCGCGTTTTCTCGAGTTCTAAAGCTGATACAATTTTGGAATCGATCCGTTTCGCCGTTTCAAAGATATTTGGAAAAACCCGTTTTTCACCATTTCATTCTCCAACGATATCTCTCGAACAAATTAACCGAGTGAGATGGCCAAGGTGGCAATCGACGTGTTTCATCGAGTTCTAGAGCTGATTAGATTCTGAAGTTTATCGTTGAACTCGTTTCTGAGAAAACAATAAAAAACTAAGAAAAAGAAATTTTTTTTTCGTAATTCGCCAATATTTTCGAGTCTACTTGATCAAATGCTCTGAAATTTTTAGGAAAGTTGACGGCCAACAAGCTCTTTAGATTGCCACCTTAACCATCTAAATCGGTTGATTAGTTAAAAAGTTACAGAGTTTACACACACACACACACACACACACACACACACACACACACACACACACACACACACACACACACACACACACACACACACACACACACACACATACACTCGGAAATCATTCTGAAAATAGTCAGAATAGCTTCTCAGGACCTAAAAACGTCAACATCTGATGAAAACTCGATTTTCGAAAATCGGGATGAAAACAATAACTTCCCGAATTTTTCGAAAATCATCGATTTTCTTAGCGGGAAGTTTAAAATATATAATAACAAATTTTGTTTCACAAAAAAGAGAAATAATTAATTTTTTTGCAAAAATAAATTATTTCTCTTTCTTTTAAAAGAAATTTATTATTACATACCCCGGATTGTCTAGTCCACGTAAAGGAGAGCGGGCAACATGGTTGAGGGCTAACCGGGCGCGCCCCCAGGTGGCGGATAGGGGGACGGCCAGGGTGAGAAGTGGTAGCTCACGATGACCTCCAGCGGGAGGGAAACCCAGCTGGCGTAAAAACCGGCCCAAGGGGACCAAGGCCATGTCGCGGACCAACTTCCCAAGCCAAGGTGTAAGCTATCGTGCTGAGGGCTGGATGGCACAGGGGTACTGTGTTCTTAACGATGCACCTTGGGGCACCAGGTGCAACCCCATTGTATTTATGCACCTTCCGCTGTGCAATCAGGCTCTGCCGGCGGCGACTTCATATTTCCTGACTACTCGTGGGACCAAATATGGGAACATTTCAAATAAAAACTCTGGATTGGAGGCTTCGAAAGAGGACTCCGATCTTCTAAATGGTCACATGGACGTCGAGGAGGGCATGGGAGGCTCAGCTAACGCCGGGACTCCTGGAACTCTAGCGGATGGAGGAAGGAAAAAGAACCGCAGTGGAGCTGCGAAAAAGAGGGCCCGGAATGCCAAATTGGCCGCACGGGAACAATTTTCGGGGCAAAACAGCGGAGATGTTTCTTCCCCCATCAACGTAACCTCGGTGGAGGATGGCTCTTCAGTAGCTGGTTGCTTTAAAAGGCCCAGACCTGAGGACCAAACCCCACCAGAGGTAAAAAAAGTGACAAAACGCGGCAAGGTGAACTACAAGTCGACTGGTTTTGGTGACGCAGTTAGGGCGGACAGGAAGGTAGCCATAGTACCTTCTGGATACCCTGACGCGTTGATGAGCCAGAAGACGGGTGATCTGATCACACAGGCGTTAGTCAAGGCGCTGGATGCTGTCCCCACAGGATAGTCCGTCCCGTGCTTTGACGGATGCCGGTGGGATTAAGGAGCTCTGTGGGTTACCTGCGCTGATGATAAGGCCAAACAGTGGTTGCTGGGGACTGTCCCGGCTATTAAGGCTGGGGGGGGGGACTCGCTCTTCAAGCTCTGGAGAATGAGAAACTTCCTAGACTTAAGAAGCTGACGGCGGTTCTTGGTACCACTGAGGAAACCAAGGTCATCCTGAACAGGCTGGCACGACAAAATCCTGGGCTCACTACTCAATTGTGGCGGGTCTGGGACCGTCGGGTGGTAGGTAAAACCGTCCACCTTGTTCTGGGAGTGGACCAGCGGTCACTGGCGGCACTCTCGGGGTGCAACTACTCTCCCCACTTCGGTCTGGGTAAGGCCCGTTTTTACGAGGCCTCATCCAAGGGTGCAGCTGGGGCAGGTGGGGGTGCTTCGGGAGGGGCTGCTGGCACGGCAGCGAAGTCTACGTCCGGAGCAGTGCCTCCTGCAAAGGCAAAGGCAAAGGTAGGGAAGCACGGCCAGAAGACTGAAGCGGCTGGCGCTGCTCAAGAAACTAGCACTGCTCCCATACCTTCAGAGACTGTGGTCATTCCGCCTCCACCTTCTCCAGCAGGGGAGCCTGCCGGGTCTCTCAGTGGGGAGGAGAGGGAGGGGGAACGCCACAGTTCGCTTTGGACCTCAATAGTAGGGCTAATTATCAAGCCGTCTTGCCTGACAGTGAGTAGGACTTCTGATGGGGAAAAGACCATGCCTCCGGCAAGATCTGGATCCAGAGGAAGGCTTACAAAGGCGAAAGCGGTTGCCAAAGAGAGCCTGTCAGGGACTAAGCAGGGTAAGCAAGCCACCCTCGCTCAGGCCCTGGCGGGAACCCTCCAGTTGTCCGGCACACCGAAAGAGGTGACAGCCGAGACCAACAAGAAGGAAGACGATGGGCACTAAACTGTCCCCTTCCTTTTTTAACCTACCCACCCCCGGCCCTCTCCCTCCCCCTTCCTATTTCCCTTCCCACAATAAAAGTGATAAGACAACCAGTGCTGCAGATTCTGTAACTGCAGGACAGACTTGTTTTTTGCAAATAAATTTGCAACACTGCAAAGCGGCCTCTGCATTACTTAGTAGAGACCTGGCGGTATTGCAGACAGATGTATCCCTAATCCAAGAACCTTGGGTATACAAGGGGCAGGTCTTAGGGATAGACAGGAGAAATGGCTGCTTGATCCATGGTGACGCGGAGCTGGGGCCTAGGGCCTGTATCTTTATCAATAGGAAACACACAGCGCTCAAGTTGCACCAGCTCTGCACCAGGGATCTAGCCGTTGCTTCCATGATAATCTCCATAGAGGGGACTAGGACGGAGCTGATCGTCGTCTCTGCCTATTTTCCATGAGAAGATGCCAATGTACCTACCAAGTAGGTCACTGATTTGGTAGAATACTGCAGGTCCAAAAGGATCCTGGGAAAAACGAATTATATATGGTCATATATAGATCATATATGGTCATATATAGATCATATATGGTCATATATGGGACATATATAACAATACATGGGAATATATAGTTTTCGATTGTTATTGTATATGAATATATATAACTATATATAGGTTCATATAATCACATATGGTCATACATATAAGTGAACATGAAAATTTCTTACATCTCGATATCATCCACATCAAATATCAATCAACTAATTTTTACTGCAATAACAATAATCAATTAACCAATATCCTTATATTCTGCTTTTTCAAAAGTTATTATATTCTTTCAATCTTACGTAGCACAACTAAACTTCGTTGTAAACTGTCGGTCGCATAGCCTAGTCGTCAAAGCATCGGTCTCTCGTACAGAAGGTTACGGGTTCGAATCCTACTGAAGCGGGTGCGGTCATTAATAAGTCTAGCGCTTTGTCTCTGAATTAAAATTTTCAATTCGATTAGGAATTCAATTATTCGCAGGTCTGATAATCTCTGCGTTGCCAAAATAATTTAAAAAAAAAAAAAAAATTTTAATTCAGTTAAAATTTCTATACATAGTCATATCAAGTCATATGTGGCCATATCAAGCTATACATAGTCATATCAAACTATGTATGCCCATATATTGTCAATTTCTATACATAGTCAGGTCAAGTTATATATAGTCATAACAAGCTATATATGGCCGTATAAAATTATATATTGTTATATATCGCCAATTTCTATATATGGCCATATATGTCGTATTCATATATGGCCATATATAATTCGTTTTTCCCGGGTTACCACTTCTGATAGGCTGTGATGCAAATGCACACCTATTCGGTTTGGGGTAGTTCAGACATAAATAAAAGAGGTTCAACACTGCTAGAGTACCTTTCCACCACTTGCCTAGAGATCTTAAATGTAGGATCTAGGCCCACTTTCGTTACTTCTCGGACGCAGGAAGTGATTGATATCACGCTGGGCTCTAATAAAATTGCACAGTCTGTTACGAATTGGCGGGTGAGCGAAGAAGATTCTCTTTCTGATCACCGCCGAATTTACTTTATGTTAGAAGGCAGCAGGGACGGCAGGACTGGGGGCACATATAGGAACCCTAAGGCCATGGACTAGCTCATCTATAAGAAAGAGCTAGTAAGTAGGCTGGGGGAACCTTGCGGGACCTTAAGAACGGCCGGTAGGATTGAGCAGGCGGTCGAGCATTTGCAAACGGCTACTGTTCAGTCCTATGAAATTGCATGTCCTTTGAAAACCAGGAAATGTAGCAAGCGGGTGACATGGTGGAATGCAGAGCTGAGTAGGCTCCGTTCCTGGTCCAGAAAGCTACTAAACAAAGCGTTGAAAACGAAATCAGGCCAAAACTGGGCTGAGTACAAAGCAGCCCAGGTACAATACAAGAAGTGTATTAAGGTCTCCAAAGCTAAGGCCTGAAGAAAGTTCTGTGGGGAGATTGAGGATCTACCATTGGTGGCCCGTCTCCGCAAGATCTTCACTTCGGGTCCTACAGTTAAGATAGGTGGTCTGACCCTCCCGGATGGGAAGGCAACAGTAAACCACGGAGAAATATTGGCTCATCTCTTTAAAGTACACTTCCTTGGCTTGGCACTGACGGGACAGGAGGGAAATCAAAGAAAAGAGAGAAGCTTCACAGTCACCAGACATGGTGACTGGAGGACTGCTGCAAGGGTGGTAACGCCCAGCAGAATTGAATGGGCAATTGGCGATTTTGAGAAGTACAAAAACCCAGGGGTGGGTGGGATTTTTCCGGCTCTGCTACAAGAGGGTGAAGAATCACTTCGCAAACACCTCCTACGAATTTTTAAGGCCTGTCTGGCCCTAAGTTATGTGCCCGTGGCACGGCGTGAGGTCAGGGTAGTCTTTATACCAAAACCTGGGAAAAGTTGCTATGACCTGGCGAAATCCTTCAGGCCTATTAGTCTGACTTCCTTCCTTTTAAAAACCCTGGAAAGGATGGTAGACAGACACATAAAGGATGAAGCGCTGAGTCGAATACCAGTGCATCATTCACAACATGCATACCAGGCTGGTAAATCCGTCGAAACGGCTCTACATGAAGTAGTTAGCTACGTCGAGAGGGCCTTTCGCCAGAGGGAATCAGTTCTGGGAGTATTCATTGATATTGAAAGGGCGTTTGATAATACACCCTTCGAAGCCATTTGTGAAGCAGCGGAACGCTTTGGGATAGAGGAATCTATCACAGAATGGGCCCACAATATGCTTCGCTCGAGAATAGTGACAACCGAACTTAGTAACACTAAGGTACGGGCCCGTGTTAGAAGGGGCTGTCCGCAAGGAGGCGTGACCGCTCCTCTCGTGTGGCTATTAGTCATTAACGAGCTCCTAGTACGGCTGGAGAAGCTAGGAGTACACGCAGTGGGCTACGCGGATGACGTTGCTTTGATGATCAGAGGCTGTAGCCCAGTAGAGATAAGATGGAGGATGCAAAGAGCACTCGATCTTGTACAGAAATGGTGCACCGATAGATCTCTGAAAGTTAACCCTAGCAAGACAGAGATGGTTCTCTTCACCAAAAAGAGGAAGCAGAAGTTAAATGCGCCTTCAATTTTCGGCACTGAGCTGAAGTTTTCAACAGAGGTACGCTACCTTGGAGTAACTCTGGACAATAAGCTCACGTGGAGAAGCCATATAAAAAAGACAGGCTTAAAAAGCCACTGCCACTTTTTGAGCCTGTAGAAGGATATTTGGCACAACGTGGGGTCTAAAACCAAAATTAGTCAAGTGGATTTACACGGCTATTTTGATACCCCAGCTAACCTTTGTCTCTGTCATTTGGTGGCCCGAAATACGAAGGGACATCAACATTAAGGCATTAAATAAGGTCTACCGACTTGCTTTGCTAGGCATAACAGGAGCGTTTAAAATAACTCCTACCCTTAGCTATGGGGGCACTCCTGAATGTAGTTCCTCCAAACATAACTGCAGAATCTCTAGCTGTAAAAACGGCATTGATAATGCATTTTGTTGGACTGTGGTCGAAGGCTAGGACGGGACATGCGTCCATCCTACGGAACAGAGATCTCGAAGAGGTCCTGGCCCAAGGAGGGGACTATGGCTCTCGTAGCTACCACTTCCGATACAAATACAAAGTCCTCTTTCCAAACAGGCAGGAATGGGAAGTAGAGAGCGATGGAATCCTATCCCCCCGAGGGCTAGTCTGGTTTACGGACGGGTCCAAAAGGGTGGAGGGAGCAGGAGCGGGAATTTATAGCGGCGGACCCAAAACTGAGATATCTCTCAGACTGGGACACACTGCCTCGATTTTTCAGACAGAGGTACATGCGATCTGGGCCTGTGTAAAGCATATTTTAGAGCTAGATCACAGAAACAAACACATATACATATGCAGTGACAGCCGTGCAGCTCTCAAGGCACTCACATCTGTCGTGGTGACTTCAAAGCTTGTACGGGACTGTATTACACTCGCTAACAAACTAGCGAGCGCCAACTATGTCAATCTCATTTGGGTACCGGGTCATAGCGGTATAAAAAGGAATGATAGCAAATGAATTAGCAAGGGCAGGGGCCTGTAAAACGAGCCCCGAGCCAGTCCGTTCAATTCCGGTGCCTTTGTGCTTTATTAGAAATCACTTGGCTCAATAGACCTGTGACAGGTTCTGGGACCTGTGGCTTGAGGCCGGAGGCATGCGACATACGAGGGCACTAGTTGAAGGACCATCGAAGTCGCTAGGTACCAGTCTAGTAGAGCTCGATAGATCCAAACTGAGGATTATTGTCGGGCTCGTTACAGGGCACTGGTTTACCGGGAGGCATCTGAAGCTCATGGGCATCACCGATGACTCGGTATGCCCCAGATGCAATTCAGAGGACGAAATTCCCCTTCACTTGCTGAGCCAATGCAGGGCCTTAGAGGATGTAAGGAAAGACATCTTAGGGATCTGTGATGGTACTCGGCCTAACCTGTTAGAGGTTGGTATGGGCAGATTTCTGCGGTTCTCGAAATCCACAAATCTGCCAATCCAACCTTAATTTAACGAGATTTGGGCTAGTAGGGCCGAGTACAATGGTTCAAAAGAACAGTCCTCGGCTCTACACCAAACCAAACAAAGGCTTCAAATTTCACTCAATTCAATTCATTATTACATATTTTTTTTTATCCCAAAACAATGAAATTTATTTATTTACTTTTTGTTTTTAATATATTTTTTTTTTCTTTCGTTACAAAATGGTTACAATATTTTAAAATCATCAAGTGTAATTCATTTATTTACAATTGATAATTGTAAATAATTGTAACGCAACTCTAAAATTAATGTATTTACTAAAATCTTTTCATGTTGAACGAAATTCTCTACTTTCGTAAAAAAATAAATTATTTATCTTTCTTTGAAAATAAAATTTGTTATTATATGGGGCATTCCATGCCAAATCGACCACTTTTGACACCGACCCTTTTCGATTTTTCTAAAATTTATGTATCTTCCGTAGCACTGTTGGAAACAATTTTCAGAATTTTTTTTAATTTTTTTACCCAACTAAAAAAAAGTTACGAGTTATTTAAAAAAATAGCTTTTTTTTGTTATATAACCATAACTTTATTGAAAATTGACTTGTAGGGAGGTTTTTTTGTTGAAAATTTTTGTTTTAAAATGTACTTTTTAGTAAAAAAATAAAAGTAATAATTCGGATTCATATTCAACGTTTTTTGTTAAACTTTTGGAAAAAAACGAAAATTTCGGGATGATTGACGATTTTGATTTTTAATTTTTTTTTTGTATAAAAATTATCAGTATTTTCTGCGAATTTCCTGAAATTTTCAGAGTGGCATTTTTTTTCTTTCTATTTTTTTTTAAATGAAAAAAAAATTTTTTTTGAAATGTTTGTTTTTCGTTATACCTCTCTGAAAATTTTTCAGCAGATTTAGAAAACTTCAAAATCCGAGTGAAAAAAAATGAAAACAATAATTAAAAGTGACAATCATCGATAATATATGTAAAATATTTAAACGTGTAAAAAAATAAAGTCACATTCCATTCAAGTCTACTGTAATAAATCATTCAATAAAAAATGTTTTTAGCTGTGTAAATGAACATAAATTCAAACAAATTTTGTTTTAAATTAATTGCCACGAAATTTGTGAAAGTTCATGCGTTGCTCCAAAATGGATCGAACAACGCTTTTATTTTTTTGTTTTTGCATGTAGTTTTGAAAAAAAAAAAAACATAATTCAATGCTTCTTTTAATTTCTGATCTAACTTTATTGAAAAATAATCAAATCTTATCGATGATTGTCACTATTAATTATTGTTTTCATTTTTTTTACTTGGCTTTTGAAGTTTTCTAAATCTGCTGAAAAATTTTCAGAAAGGTATAACGAAGAACACACATTTCAAAAAAAAATTGCGTGGTGTCGTGAGACACCAGATAGGAACGAAGTTTCTTATTATGAAAATATTAATTTCAAGTTCTATTCGAAGTATAAAGAAAATAATTATTGGGGTATACATTTGTATTATGATTTTTTTCTCGATAGGTGTGTATGCTGTAAAGAATAAGCATACACAATAGACTGGGCCAAAAAAATCGATTATTTTTTTTTTTTTTTCGATACTGTAAAAATATTATTCCTGATGACCAAAAAAAATTATTGTGCAAGTTTGAGTCCTTAATATTGATATTAAAAGGTGTATCGTTACGACTATTTTTATGACAGAAATTTCATGTATTACCTCAAACTCGTAAATTATCTATCTGAAAAATTTGAGCAATGCATAGTCTTAAAGAAATTGAATTCCCTACAAAAAATCTCTATTAGGAAATTGCCGTAAAACGAGCCGTTTCCTCGTAACCGTTCCTTAAACATTGATTTGTTTTTTTAATTAATTACTAGAAATATTAAATTTTTTTTTACGCAAGATTCATATTCTTGAAGAAAATTTAATGCTCTACAAAAAAGGTCTTCTAACATTTTTTGCTAAATTCACTCCTTCAAAAGTTTTTCAAAGTTGAAGTTGAGTCAAAACGAGGTCAATAACCTGAATAACGTTCATATATTTAATAAAATAATAGTTTTATAGCTTTAAGTCATAAAACCTTTTTTATAGAAAACTAAATTTCCTACAAAAAAAGTCTTGTACTTTTTTTCTCTAAACTCGACCGTTCATGAGTTAACAGCAAAAAACCACCAACTTGATACAAAATTTGACATTAATGACTCACAGGAGAGCTAGAGTTGAACTTAGAGCTAAGCAGATACTGGCTTTTCTGAAGAGCATACAATTCTCTTTAAGAAAAACCTTGGGCTGACACGATACATAAATGTAGGGCTGAGTTTTATTCATTAAAAAGGAAAAAAATTAAATTTACGTGCTTTCAGCATGGAAAAACTTCAACGACGTTATTCCAGTGGTTAATATTAATATTAAGAGCTCAAATTTGGTCTAAGTTTTTATTTTAACACATAGAACAAGATTTTTAATGGGGAGTGAAAAAAAAATGTTCGTTTCAAACGGAGCACCCTAATATATATATACATTTGGCGACGATACTTTAGGATTAGATTGAAACAATCACTGCCTAAGTCGCCAAATACCAAAGAGTGAAACGTTGTCAGAGATTATGAGAAGAGGAGAAATGGAAAAAGGTATTTGTGGGGTGAGAGGTGTTTCGTCTAAGTATATGGTAGCTGAGACTCCTCTGTTAGGTTTGTCTATCGTATACTCTACCTAAGACGCCGTGTTGGAAGTTACATGTTGGAAATGTTATGTATTGAAACAGGCATAGGGACGAGATACTGCGAGAGGCGCGAGTTGTAAATGCCATCTCGCGGAGTGAAGCCGAACCACCATATGTATATATTGTAACATGAGGAAATTCGATATCGACCCGTGGTTCAGTTTTATTTTAAAATTATTTGAATATAATGAATCGTTACCCGGTGAGCCAATTCTGGTGACACCTATGATGAAAAATTTCGACTTCGACCGACCAATCGATCCAACGCATGGATTGACGAGAAATCCGGGATAGACGCCGGACTGAACGGCCACGTTTTTTTTTATTTGAACAATTCGACTCCGACTAAACGACCAATATCGATGCCGACTATTGAACAATTCGATTTACGCCGTTAAGAACAATCCGAGTTTGAACAACGAACACTTAATCGACATAAAACTAATTTCGACCGACAGTAACCGCATTTTTGTGAACAAGGGAGCAATCCGAAGCATCGGCGTGAAACTGAACAAAGTGTACTTGTGAATTCAGTATTGAACAAGTGAACCGCGTCCGTGTAATAATTGAACATTAATTAATTAATTACGCGCAGTAATTATATGATTGTGAAATTCAACGCGTTACCGAAATAAGCTATTATTTTATATTTTATTATATTTCGTTCGAGCAATTCTGAGAATTACGGATTATCTGTGTCTCATTCGCAACAGCAGTCTTGTCGCCTCGCCGTGTAAGAATACTCTGACGTCACTCGTCAAGTACTTCGTTAATGCGTACGCTGTATGTGTGTCTCCGGACAATAAAATTATATTATTTTCTATTTCGTCAACCGACTGTTATTTTTTTTAGTACGAACTGATTTTGTTTCGATCAACCACGATTTTTTTTTATAAGTTTGTTTATATCGAGTCAAGCCGACAACGGCATTTATATTTTGTTTGTAACCGATTATTTTTTGTGATACCGATCAATTATTTTGTGTTTAATATACGACTAATTATTGTGTTTAATTCTGATCAATTATTTATCGTAATCTTAAGTGCCTGACCTTTCCCCGATCCGCCACCCTGAGTCGATTTCTGAAAATTGTTTATTTGATGATTATCAAATCACCTGGCGCCCAATTAAAATAATTTGAACAAGGTTGCCAAAAGTCGTAAGTGTATTCGGACTTCACTTCGGTAGATCTCCGGTGGTGAAAAACCCGTTACAATATATATATTAGGGTGTCCCAAAAAAAAAAAAATTTTTTTTTTAACGTCTTATGAGCTCAAAAGTTTCTTCATATTATAAAAAGAATCGTCACCAAATTTCCGCCAGATATCTTTAAAATTGAGTTATCACAAAAGGGGGTCCCCTTTCCCATTTAAAAATACACGCGAAAATGTTTCATTTTAGTTTTTCGTTATTGAGACTACGAAAAAAATTTTTTTTTAAATTCTGTCTTGTATAATTTTGTAGGAAATTAAACTCTCTACAAAAAAGTACTGATGAATTATGTACGTCAAACGAGCTGGGAAAAAGTCACGGGGCTTCAAAAATCAACAAAAAATTTAGTTTACTCAGTGTTAAATTTTTAACTTCCCGCTAAGAAAATCGACGATTTTCGAAAAATGCGGGAAGTTATTGTTTTCACCCCGATTCTCGAAAATCGAGTTTTCGTCAGATGTTGACGTTTTGAGGTCCTATGAAGCTATCCTGACTATTTTCAGAATGATGTCCGAGTGTGTGTATGTATGTGTGTGAGTATGTATGTAAACTCTGTAACTTTTTAACTAATGAATCGATTTGAATGGTTAAGGCGGCAATCGAAAGAGCTTGTTGGCCATCAACTTTCCTAAACATTTCAGTTCACTTGCTCATGTAGACTCGAAAATATGGGCGAATTACTAAAAAATAAAATTTTTTTTTTTTAGTTTTTTAGTGATTTCTCAGAAACGACTTGAACGATCGACTTCAAAAACAGTTATTTGCTAATATCTTCGAAATTACTTAACCAAACAAGTCCAAAATCTGATCAGCTCTAGAACTTACTAAAACACGTCGATTCCCGCCTCAGCCATCAAAATCAGTTAATTTGTTCGTGAGATATCGTGGGAGAAAGAAATGCTAAAAAACGGTTTTTTACGAAATCAACGGCATACAAAAGTATTTCCGAGCTCGAAAATGTATTCACAACAATGTTTTCGAGTTTCTCGAGCTTTTGACAAAGATGCTCGTGTAGGTAATTCAATTTCCTACAAAAAGTATCTGATATCATATATACGTCAAATGAATGAGAAAAAAGTTACAGGGCTTTAAATGTCAACGAAAAGTGAAGTTTATAGTCCGGGAGCCAGGTGAAAATTTGGTCAGTCATTTCCTCTCAAGCGATAATTAGAGGAATGCATCAGAGTGTTGTGTTATAAAGCTACGTGAACGTCAGCTTCGGTCCCGTGGGTGGGTTGAGCGGTGATAGCCTCCCACGCACGAAAAAAAAAAAAAATATCATTTCCTCCTACCTGAAAACACGTTAAATTGTCGCTACTCCAACATCTTGAAGAAAGATAACAATCAGCTGACTATAGCGCCGTGGATTATACGTCAGCTGATCGCTCGAACGCGAAACAAAAATTTTTACTTTCAGTCATTTCCTCTTAACTAAAAATTTACCTGACGGTAGCTTATACACAACTATGAAGAAATATATACGTCAGCTGGCTGTATCCCGGTGGAAAAACCGTCAGCTGATACTTTGAAAGTTATAACGCAAGCGTTAGGTGGGAGCATCTAACGCTTAATTAAATGCATCAGCTGACGAGGTTTCCCTCGACTTACCGCCAGCTGATTTTTTTTATTAATTACAGCAGAGTACTAAAAATCAGCTCATAAATTTTTATCTGGGAGGAAATGACGTATCTCGAATTATTGGGTGTTACACTCTAATGAAATAAATACTCCATAGAAATTCGGGTGCTTTATTTTGCGACTATTTTTTTTTTCGCTCCTATCTCAAAATTTTGTTGGAAATACCCCCAAAAAAATTCCCTGAGAGTTTGAGCCCTTAATATTAATATTAAGTACTCGACCACAGCGTGTGAAGATTTCCAATTTAAAATACACGTTAACTTAGGTTTTTATTTTTTAAACTTCTATAACTCCGCGGCATTTTATGATATCATCTCGCCCAAAATCGCGATTTTCTCTAAATTAAATGCTCTAAAAAGTGCCTATGGTCGCGAAGTCGTAACATATAGGTGGGGTAGTACGGACCGCTAAACTGAGTTTTTCCATAGAATCCTTGCTTTTTCTCTCAACAACAAGACCTACAGAAAAAATGTGAATAATAATCTTATAGGAAATTCAATTCTCTACAAAAAAAGGTCCTTAGCACCGAATCACTCATATTGATATTTTCTGAGATATTAGTCAAATGAAAAATCAATATTTTCTAAGATTTGATTCGACATTTTATAGGAATTCAATGCTACGTAAACTTCAATAATTAATATCTCAAAAAATATCAATCTGAGTGATTCGGTGCTGAGGACCTTTTTTGTAGGGAATTAAATTCACATATGAAGTTGTCATTTCCATTTTTTTTGTAGGTCCTGTTGTTTAAGAGATAATGAGAGAAAAAGCAAGGATTCTATGGAAAAACTCAGTTTAGCGGTCCGTACTACCCCACCTATATGTTACGACTTCGCGACCATAGGCACTTTTTAGAGCATTTAATTTAGAGAAAATCACGATTTTGGGCGAGATGATATCATAAAATGCCGCGGAGTTATAGAAGTTTAAAAAATAAAAACCTAAGTTAACGTGTATTTTAAATTGGAAATCTTCACACGCTGTGGTCGAGTACTTAATATTAATATTAAGGGCTCAAACTCTCAGGGAATTTTTTTGGGGGTATTTCCAACAAAATTTTGAGATAGGAGCGAAAAAAAAAATAGTCGCAAAATAAAGCACCCGAATTTCTATGGAGTATTTATTTCATTAGAGTGTAACACCCAATAATTCGAGATACGTCATTTCCTCCCAGATAAAAATTTATGAGCTGATTTTTAGTACTCTGCTGTAATTAATAAAAAAAATCAGCTGGCGGTAAGTCGAGGGAAAACTCGTCAGCTGATGCATTTAATTAAGCGTTAGATGCTCCCACCTAACGCTTGCGTTATAACTTTCAAAGTATCAGCTGACGGTTTTTCCACCGGGATACAGCCAGCTGACGTATATATTTCTTCATAGTTGTGTATAAGCTACCGTCAGGTAAATTTTTAGTTAAGAGGAAATGACTGAAAGTAAAAATTTTTGTTTCGCGTTCGAGCGATCAGCTGACGTATAATCCACGGCGCTATAGTCAGCTGATTGTTATCTTTCTTCAAGATGTTGGAGTAGCGACAATTTAACGTGTTTTCAGGTAGGAGGAAATGATATTTTTTTTTTTTTTCGTGCGTGGGAGGCTATCACCGCTCAACCCACCCACGGGACCGAAGCTGACGTTCACGTAGCTTTATAACACAACACTCTGATGCATTCCTCTAATTATCGCTTGAGAGGAAATGACTGACCAAATTTTCACCTGCCTCCCGGACTATAAACTTCACTTTTCGTTGACATTTAAAGCCCTGTAACTTTTTTCTCATTCATTTGACGTATATATGATATCAGATACTTTTTGTAGGAAATTGAATTACCTACACGAGCATGCTCGTGAAAATTTGAAAAACAAATTTTTTGATGCAATAAGAATGAAAAATAATAAAAAAAATTTAACACTGAGTAAACTAAATTTTTGTTGATTTTTGAAGCCCCGTAACTTTTTCCCATCTCGTTTGACGTACATAAGGTATCAGCACTTTTTTTGTAGAAAATTTAATTCCCTACAAAATTATATTAAGTGAAATTGAAAAAAAAATTTTGTTTATAGTCTTAATAACGAAAAACTAAAATGAAAAATTTTCGCGTGTATTTTAAATGGGAATGGGGACCCCCCTTTGTGATAGCTCAATTCTAAAGATATCTGACTGAAATTTTGAGAGGATTCTTTCTATAATATGAAGTAACTTTTGAGCCCATAAGACGTTAAAACAAAAAATATTTTTTTTTTTTAGACACCCTAATATATATATATATATATATATATATATATATATATATATATAATATATATATTAAGGTGAGCCAAAAAAACCAACCTATCGAATTTATATCTTAAAAAGGACCTATATATCGAGAACAAAATTCTTCCATTGGGCAAAATTTTTAGCTCAATTTTAAAAGGTGTCGATAGCCATTTGAAATTTCCCGTTTAAATAACATGCAAAAAAATTTTTTTTGATTAAAAATATTATAACTTTTGAACCGTGTGAGATAAAAATTCGGCTCTAGATTATTCTTGTATGACATTAAATTTCTTTAAAAAAAGTCCTGGGAGTCGAATTTGTAAACTTGATATTTCGTATACTAACAGGCCATCAAAGTCTAGAGTAAACAGAATCATACAAATTTAAGGCTTTATTATAAAAAATAGCAATACTACTAGAAAATTTGTTCTACATGTAGTGCAATGAAATCACCAACAATATCCACGTTGTAACAAATGATATTTCGTTATCGATCACAATAAAAGAAAAATATTTGGAAAATCCAAATAAAACCTTAAATTTGTATGATTCTGTTTACTCTAGACTTTGATAGCCTGTTAGTCTAAGAAATATCAAGTTTACAAATTCGACTCCTAGGACTTTCTTTCAAGATATTCAATGCCCTACAAGAATATTCTAGAGCCGAATTTTCGTCTCACATGGTTCAAAAATTATAAAATTTTTAATCGAAAAAAAATTTTTTGAATGTTATTCAAATGGGAAATTTCAGATGGCTACCGACACTTTTTAAAATTGAGCTAAAAATTTTTCCCAATGGGAGAATTTTTTTCCTCGATATATAGGTCCCTTTTAAGACGTAAATTCGATAGGTTGGTTTTTTTTTGGCTTACCCTAATATATATATATATATCGCCAAATTGTAACTACATAGAATTATTTACTTATTAATAGTTTATACCTAATCGTTTTGTAATTTTAAATTAGAATTTAAAATTGTAATCAATTAAAAAATTAAAAAATTCTAATAATTTTGATATTAAGTGGAAAGAAATCAAATTATAGGAAAAATAGTTCAAGACATTTTTATTTATTTTAATAGACATTGTTGAACATAAATATAAATAA
This sequence comes from Microplitis mediator, assembly GCF_029852145.1. NCBI lineage: Eukaryota > Metazoa > Arthropoda > Insecta > Hymenoptera > Braconidae > Microplitis > Microplitis mediator. The sequence goes on from NC_079979.1 coordinate 11,584,570, forward strand.
GCTGTACATTTAACTGTTGTAGGTAAGCTCGTATAACCACTTTTTTTTTTTAATTATTCAGTCAGATAATATTGATCAAAATTTCCCAGTTAAGTAGATGCCACACAATTGATTCTTTATAAGTTAATTTCTCATAGAAATTATTTTGTTACTGTTGGATTATCGAGTATTCATCGAAATTCTTGATGTCCTTACTGTGAAACTATTACATAATCACCGCGAATTTACCGTGGATTCTTCGTGTAATCATTGAGAAAACAAATTGCATACCCATCGTAAATACATCGTGTTTTTACTGTGGATCAATGACATAAACACAATGTAACTATCGTGGATTAACTGTGGGTTCAAAGTTTAACGAACGTGGATTCAGCATGAAATCACGGTGATTATTCATTGTGTTTCTATCGTAGATTTGGTGTATAAGTACCGTGGACCCAGCGACGAACTACCTTGGAAACCCGAGTCAAAATATCGAGTGTGATTCCAGCGCCTCGAGCGTGTCGAGCGTAATTCCAGCGCATCGAGCGTGTCGAGTGTAACTCCAGCGCCTCGAGCGTGTCGAGTGTAACTCCAGCGCCTTGAGCGTATCGAGTGTAACTCCAATGTCTCGGACGTTGCAAATGTAAAATCCATGTTTTAAAAGCATTACAAACATGAATTTCATTTTGTAAATATAAAAAACGTAAATTAAGCGTAAGATTTTCAGTACAGTGAAAATCCGAAATGGTTCATTGTTATGAAATCAATTTCCTCGAAGCAGGTGGTCTTAAATAGATAAGTTTATCTATTGTGGTAGTGAAAAATTATTCGTTTTGGTGTTTAACCTTCCGTTACACGCGCTTTCTCTAGTGTCTCACTCGTATTCACGCCAACTCTATAGGTGCTTTTTCATGCTGACGCTTGACGCTGCTTTTTAGCGTCAAATTCTGTCACGTGATGAGGATTTAACTTGTGCGCCATCCAGAAAAAATTTAGCAATAACTTATAGCGTTCAGCGTCAAATTTAAGCGATAAATAATACACGAGCATCGAAAGTCGATGTATTGATGTCAAGTCTTTTATACTGCAAAGTTGACGTATTATCTTTGTACTTTATAATTGATATTTCCCTCAAAACTCATTGTAAATATTTCCCCCGATAACCAGAGTTTCTGATCAGAAAGTTGGTGTACATGAGTTGCGACCAACTTGACGATGAGTAGTCGACAACTTTCAGCTTTTGTGACTGTTGACTGCAAATTGTTTCCAAGTTTTCCAGAAATTTGGCGACAATCTACCGCTGCAATCTGTCGAAAAAATTTTTCACGTGAAAATAATTTAGAGTTTTTGAGAGTTTTTTAGAGTTTTTGAGTCATTGAATTAATCAGATCAACTCGGCCAACTTATCTGCTGATCAAACTTGAGCTCATTCAGTCATTGAGTATAAAAACGTGAAATGTCATTGAAATTTTTGTAATAATGCTCTTATAGACGTGGAACTTCTAGAGGTTACTTATCATCGATTAAAGTTTGGGAAATAATTAATTCTATTGATATTATACTCAGTTGCTTCTATATCACTGCTATTGCTATGGCACTCAGGAAAAATAAGGGTCTGTCCAAAGGCGGCAAAAAGGGTGTTAAAAAGAAGATTGATAATCCTTTTACCTGAAAGGATAGGTACGATGTCAAAGCACCGTCTATGTTCACGACAGACGACATTACAGAAAGTGACCTTAAGGGTGTTGTTAGCAAGTTATTACCCAATGCCCCTGCTAAAGAAATTGAAAAGGCTTTCCAAGGCATCTCAAGTAGATACTCGCTTGATGACGTTTACATTAGCAAAGTCAAATTTTTATAGAAGTCAAGATTTGAACTCAGTAAATTACTTGAGTTACACGGCGATGATTCACTGATAAAAAAGCTATTTTCATTCAAGAAAAATATTCTTGACTCAAGAAAATGATTTTGAAGAGAACTAGTTGTCTTACTTCAAGAAATTCTGAGTTATGTTGGTTACTTTATAAAACTAGTCTGTATCTATCAAAAAAATCGTGACTACGTCAACATAAATTTTATTGATCATTATGTTCAATAAAATACTTTAAAATGAAATTTATCATTTTAATCATTTGAAGAATAAACATTTAGTTTAAGAACCGTTTTCAGATAATTTTGTCCAAGCTTTTCTCTGAGATAAAAACCCTAAACGCTAAATAAAGACACAGACCCGATGCTTTACTCTATGAACTAGCGAAGTGCACTTCAATTTTTCGACAACTTCCATTTGTTTACGAGAAAAGCTTGGACAAAGTTTCCATTTACTGTACAAGTGCAACAAAGATAGTACCGTTTATCCACTTGAGTGCGAATAGAGAAACAAATGAAAACGCGTCTTAAATATGTGTTCTTATTTTAACAACAATCATCAGACCTGTCAGCCTGTCAGCTGATTACATTCGATTGGTCAAAATCGATACTACAATGTACACAAATGATCCTCACATAATCGATCAGTCGAAAAGTCGATAACCCTAATACAACGAGTAGTTTCGATCTCGACCATTTATTAAACACCAAAACGAATAATTTTTCATTACCACAATAGATAAACTTATCTATTTAGGACCACCTGCTTCGAGGAAATTGATTTCATAACAATGAACCATTTTGGATTTTCACTGTACTGAAAATCTTACGTTTAATTTACGTTTTTTATATTGAGACAATGTGAATTGTCTTTCATCACTCTCAGCCTTGCGGTTCCGGCTTTGATCCGTCTCGTTGCCGTCTGACGTTGATGTCATAGTGCCGTGGTCACATGACAGCTCGTCACGTCGACGCATGTCTGTCTGGAGGAAGTGGGGACAGAGTCAGGAGGCTAGCCCTATGCCCAAAATTCATCGGTCACCACTTCGATCCTGGATCCTTTAGCGTTCATAAGTCTTTATTAGTTAATATCGATTATTAAGCTATTATACTTGCGATGTTCACATACTTTATATTTTGTATACTTTATAATTTTTCTGGCAATTACCTTGCACAATAATACTTATTTTGTTTATTAGTTAGTAATTATAATTAAATTTAAGTATATTGAAAATATTATACGTTACCGGCGATATATTCGCGGTAATAATATTATAATTAAGAGATAGAATCAGTGTATTAATTGGCGTGCTTCCACGTGGCCACTGATTGACACCCGGCGTTCAAACCAGGACCATTATTGTACTTTTCGGAAATTTAACTGTAAGTAAATGGACTTTTGTTACGATTGGCAATAAACTTGCATAACTCTAGAAAATCAATCCTTTCCATTATCCATTACCTTCTGTTCTATCCCTATCCTAAATTACTGGTAAGACCACCTAATAGCTTGATTTAACAAATATTAATTAAGTTACAAATAGAAATTTGACCATCAACAAGAATATTCTATAATTTTATAAGCCGTGAGGTAAGTTGATAAGTTTTCTCATACGTTGCCGAGTTTGAATAAGTGCAGGTCTTTGCTTTGCAAGAACCCCAGTCCACTGCTCTGTCCAGCATAAAATAAAATTTGTTAGAGGCCAGCCTAAGCCAGGGTTCAACCCGCGAATTCTGGTGGCTGCTGGTAAAAATAGCGAAGACAAAAAGCGATTTGTCTCAATATTTACAAAATGAAATTCATGTTTGTAATGCTTTTAAAACATGGATTTTACATTTGCAACGTCCGAGACGTTGGAGTTACACTCGACACGCTCGAGGCGCTGGAGTTACACTCGACACGCTCGAGGCGCTAGAGTTACACTCGACACACTCGAGGCGCTGGAGTTACACTCGACACGCTCGAGGCGCTGGAGTTACACTCGACACGCTCGAGGCGCTGGAATCACACTCGATATTGCGACTCGGGAACACCGTGGAAAAATGGAACAAATCAACCGTGGAAACTACATAGGTTGCACTGTGTTTCCACAAACACAGTGTTTCCACGGTGAGTTCAAGGTTGCGAGGGGATTTTGTTTGAAATGTTATGGTGTCATAGTAAAGCCGGACCATTCTGGCCACCTGACGCATATTGAAATAAACAAATAGAAAAATTACTGTGACCATAGTAAAATTTACAATGGTTACAGTAATTTGTAATGTAATCGTTGTCAATTTTACTATGATTATAGTAATTTTAGCATCTGTTTATTTCAATTTTCTTCAATCCCGCATGAAAAAAGTGTATAGGTGAAAAGTATATCTCAAATTATAATTGGATATATAAAATTATACTTCAATGTGTAATTCTCAATATATTTTCATGCTACTATTTTTTGCCGTTTTGATATACTTGATTATACTTTATCGGTATAAGTAAGATTTATAATTTAATATACTTTGAGTCATATAAATTTTGTATAGGCTAAACTATACCCGAATTATATAATAAAAATTATATATAATGAGTATACTCTAATTATATCGGAATTCTCAGGAGAAAATTCTCAGGAATACCTTAGTTGTTTTGGAGTAATAAGAAATCATCGTGAGAAATAAATTTTCTGAAGATAATTTTTTTTCGGCCGATAAAATTTTTGTTTTCCTAAGCTATACTAATATGTATACTTTTTTTATAGTTCTTTTATATATTTGGGATATACTCGTTGGTAGATTTGCAATGTATATCGGTTATGATACTTTCCACTTCTATCATAAATATCTTCGATCAACTATAGTTTAGTTTATAAATTTCGAATATATTAAAAAGTATACATTAAGGTATAGTTTTACATATATGTAATAATATACAATTAATTATATCTTAAACTGATAATAACTAAGTATAACAGGTTATAACTCATTTATGAGATATTTTGCCGCATTTATAGAAAGTATACACATGGCTATACTTTGTAGTATACTTTAAGACTATACATTTTTTTCATGCGGAAAGTGGTCAACATAGTCCAGCTCTACTATAGCACCATAGCATTTCAAATGAGAATAATTTCCGATTATTCTTCGGTTTGATGTATTTGTTTAATTGAGGAGTAATTTACGATTTTCTAGCTACTGACTGCTGATAGAAGACTACTGATAGCATTTGATCCGCATAACTTATGTAGTCAACCAGTGCGTTCTCATCAACACCCTCTTCGGGTTCATTTAGAAGCATCGAAACAGCCGCACCTAGGGCAGACAAAGCCGTACTCATACAATTCTGCGTCTCCAGAAAGTGATCGTCTCTTTTTTTCGCTATGTCGCTTAGTAATGAAACTATCTCCAGATTCAGCTTGGGAGCTTCGGTGTAAAAGTCACCCTTCTTATAAAAAATTTTTTTATAACTAATTGGACATGTTTTTTTCTCTAAAACTGAAACATATCATAATATATTTATAATACGAACTTTGCTTTTTCTATAAATAAATAATTAACTAAGCGATAAATAATGTAAAATTATTTTTTTTTAATGAAGACAAAGATACTTACACATAAAAAAAAACTTAAAAATATTTTGAAGTTTCTCAGTTGATAAAAACTAAAATTCGTGTAAATTTTCTCAAAACTTATAAATTAAATTGATATTTTTCGAATATCTACTCAAAAACTCTTAAAATCAGTTCACATGAAAGTTTGATGATGAATATCTTTTGAAGGCTTAATTTAATCGCCAAAACATAAGATACCATTTTTATAGAGCAGTTAATTTCCTACAAAAATTGATATTGCGCATTTTATAATATTCATTTATTGTCGAGTTATAAAATTCATAAACAAAAATGATATTTGTCTTAAAATAATCCAACTTAAATCTTCAATATCATTCAAATGGTGAGGTTTACGGGAAAAATATAAGATACTTATTTTGTAGAGCATCAAATTTCCTACAAAATTTTTCCAGAACATTGTTCTGTACAATCAATTAATGATGAGGTATAAATTTTTTTCTATTGGACTGAGAAAAAAATAAAAAACTGCGATGAGGGCCATCTTCCTATTGAAATTAAGAGCTCATATTTGGTGAGAATTTTTTTAAGGTATCTAGCAACCCATTTTTCCGTGTCACTTGTAAAAAAAAAACTTGTTGATTTTTTTGACCTACCCTAATATACACTTAGTATAGATTAGATCGCTTTTCATAATGACGGTGACCCGTCTTGAAATCTAACTCAAATGAACCTCTTAACTTACTTCTTTCCTCTTACATTCCACACCTTTTCTCATAGTGAAATTCGAATATGTAAACCACAAAAAAACTACTGTCTTTGGTCTTGAATTCGAAAATGCAACCCTTGTAAGTTCTCGCCGAAGTTACATCCGCTAATTTAGATTCTAAAATCCAGTCATACGATCAAAATTATAAATCCTTGATCAAGAATCTGAATCTAATTTTCTTAAAGTAGTTAGTCGCCAAGTCATCATTTAACCATTACTTCGGTTCAGTAGAGAGTTTCACTGAATCAGTCTTATTCGCTGTCGCGACGATTTATCGCTTCAGCAAACTATAAAATTCCAGATTGAAGAGTAGAATTATGCATAATTATCGTAGTCAACAAAAATTAATATTAATTCTGTATTCATCGCCTTTAATGAATTAAAGAAGCCATTGGAAAAAAAAATCAACCCTTTAAAAATCATATAAGTATTTTATGGCCTAAAATAAATAGAGGCTTGCTTTTGCAGAGTAACGTTCAATGATATTCTAAATTTAGCTCGAGAAATTAGGCAATTATTATTTTTTATATATTCGTACCGTGAGGGTGAGTAACGTTGATCGGTTTAGCCTGTTTCACAAACCATGTAGATAAGGATCCATCAGTGTGACTACACATAAATTGTTTACCCTCATGATGCCAAGAGATCGATCGTAATGGTTCGTCGGTTTGGCATCTCCATTCCGCAGCCTTTAGTTTTAGGTCCCACAAAGAAATTTGTCCTGATTCATAACCAATAAGTATCTGCAACACGAAAAAAATATTCCGATTTATTGACTAAACATGTTATAATTAGATGAAAAAAAAATAGTAGTGACCTAACGTTGTCCTAGATGGTTCCATATAATTAAAAATAAGTATCCTGAAGCTGACTTTTTTTTAGTATATTTAATACTAACAAAACTTCTGGTCATAAGTAAAATACAATATAGATTTTATAATCGAAGAGATTAGGTATAATGGATTCATGTCCATGGACCAAGTGACATAAATCTTAGCCAATTAAATACTTAGCTTTATGAACTCGGAAAAAAAGTTCAAATATGACCATGCCTGCTCATTTATGATCAGGTATGAAATTAGACATGATCATGTCTGTTCAAGTATGATCAGGCCTGAAATTAGACATGATCATGTCTATTCAAGTATGATCAGGCCTGAAATTAGACATGATCATGCCTGTTCATATCTGATCCAGCTTGATATGTGGGATTAAATTTAAAAAACTTAGTTATAATTATGTATAACTAACGAAGTTATAATTATATATAATTCTATGTAACTATTTATCAATAATTAATAATTAATAAATTAGATGTAAAATTTTGTTTACTAAGAATCACGTAGAAGATTTACATTACTTGAAGTTAATACAAATCTCTTAGGTCAATGGGTAGCGTTCGAATCCAGTACACACCCGAAATTTTATTTTTTTAGCTTTATAGAAATAATTATATATAATTATATATAGTTATACATAATTATTTATAATTATATGGGGCCATTTTTCGTGTATAATTTTTTTTTACCCAGATGGGCACGAACAGACATGAACATACATAATCAGACCTGATCAGGTCTGGTGCTGCCCGGTCATTTTTCATGTCTGATCAGATCTGATCATTTTTTCATGAGAAGTTTTTGATTTATAATTATAATCATAGTTGCTTAACATACATAGTTGAGTGAGGAATAAAGATTACTTTTTTATGAACACTAGATGATGGAGTTCTGAGTTTTGATAAAACTTATACTACATAGTTATCCATAAAAATGTACAATGATTTTATTTGAAATTGAAATTAAATTTTACAACAAAATCACCAAACTCACTTTGTTTTATCTGACCTTTTACATAAATAGACTCCTATTATTGCAAGCTGAAAAATACTTTATTCAACGCAGGCCTGATTTGCACGCTTTATGAAGTTTGCGTTGCGAACCCTAAGCAGATGTTTATCGACAGGTGCAAAGAAGTTGAGTAAAGTCAAAATAGATTTCCTCGTTATTCACCAGCGTGGTAAAAAGTGAGTGTTAAAATGAAATTTCACCACGTGTCTGAAGATTTTTGACTGAGCTCCATCTATTAAACATCATAAGAACTCGTTCTACGACTGAGTTTTTTCTCAAAATCTATGTTGAATGACTAGCACACTAAATATGATTACTTGAATTCATCATGTGTAGAGTGTTATGCCACGTGGTTGTTGTTGTTGTATTAATTTTATTTATAAATATTTAAATTAATAATTGAAACATCCGAGTGAATTTTAAATCAATTACTAATCAGCCACAGACTTCACTTCGCAAATTGTCATTAATCGCGTAAATCAGGCAATTCTTGAAGAAAATATAGCGCATAGTAGGACACTCAGATAGTCTGTATCCGGCGAAGGCAATGATTTTAGCACACGTTTCCGAGTCATATACACAGGCCTTCAGTCCGAGCGTGTAACCCTACGACTCGTGCTGAAAACATTGCCCTCGCCACATAAAGACTATCTTAGTATCCTTACTATGCAATATACTATTTCAAATCTTTGAGATCTATTAACAAGCAATCTCCAGATTCTATAACCAGCATAAGGTATTTTACTACTACTTACATTATTAAATGACTCATCATTTTACTATATTCTGTTTTCAGTTGTTCAATTAAAAAATAAAATTCATTTTTACTTTCGAAAAAGAACTTTCTACAAAAAAAAATCTCTCATATTAAGAAATAAAAACTCTTGAAACAAGTTAAAATTTTTCAATTTAAGCATAATAAAATAAGTTAGCTTGAGAAAAATATTTCGATTCAAGATAAAAATTTTAGATAAATATTCACTTGGTGCAAGAAAATTTTGATTATCCGAATCGTCAAAAAAAATTTTCTTGAATCAAGAATATATATGTATATATGTAGCGTTGCTACTAGGTGAAGCGATCGATAAAATTCGACAGTTTCCGTCGAACATCAATTTATTCATTTATCCATCTCTACCACATTGGTGGGGACAATTAGTAATAGACCGTGAGATTGTACACACGCATCCAGGCTTCTTACTTTACTGTATACTTACAATCACTGTGTTACTTACGTTTATTTAAATGAAACATTTGTTTAAATTAATTAGTTGGTTTGAATAATTTATATTATCACCTCAACCACTAAATTGGTGACCCCGACGTGATTTCTTTTTAAGGGAAGCGTCGAACACGTGCATTACACAGTGCAAAAATTTCGCGAGTTCTCGTGTTGTTTTCCCACGAATATTTGTGTCGCGTTGCCGTTTAATCGGCGAGATCGTGATTTTTGAATTCGAGGTTATTTTTGTGTGAATTCGTTTTGAGTTAATTAGTGCAGATATATTTTTGTTTGTTTTGTCAGTGTTCAGTTTCTTTATCTTTTATCACCGCCGATGCATTGCTGGGCATCTGATTGACGTTATGCCGCATCAGTGTTAATTCGAGGGACCATTAGTGCAAATCGAGTTGTGATAAAATTGTTCGCGAGCTGTTTAAAAAAATTGTTAATCAACTTTTCGTGCAGTGTCGTTTATAATTTTCTTTTCGTTGCCGGAAATACCATCGAGGATTAAGCCGATTCGTCGGCTGCACATTCCTGAGTCGTGCGTCATCGATAATCTTCGGTAGCACAATACCGAATTAAAGACATTTTCAGTAGGTGATGTCAGACTCGAAAACCGACGGCGACGAGAAAATAAAATCCGAGTCATCTGACGAAGACACATTTAAATCTAATTTATCGGGATCATCGTCGTTTACGTCAGTTAAATTAAATATGGCCGTGAACATCAAAGCACCCCAGTTCAGTACGGAGAATCCGAAACTGTGGTTTGCGCAGGTTGAGACGCAGTTTGCAACATATCAGGTAGCAACAGAACGCGCCAAATTTGACCTGGTGATACCGCTGCTTGAAACCCGCATCGCTGCTGAATTACAAGACACCATCATCAATCCTTCAGCAAACACGCCGTACAGCGATTTAAAAGCCGCTTTAATAAAATGCTTCACGAGATCCGAAGAAGCACGGATCACTCAGCTCCTCGACAGAGAGAGACTTCGCGATCGGACACCTTCACAACATTTACGTCATCTGCGTACACTGGTACCCAGCATCGATGACGCCATCATCAAAGCACGTTGGTTTTCGCATATGCCAAATGAGATTCAAGTTTGTCTTGAAGCTATCAGCGACTCAATGCTTGACAAGCTTGCCGAGTCAGCTGACCGTATGGTTGAGCGGATATCGCTGAAACCTCAAATTGCCGCTGCTACAGCAAATTCCATCAACCGCCGAGCACGGCAAGATTGCTGCACTGCGCAGAGAAATTGCGCAACTCACGAATCAAGTGAAAAACTTGACAGTTAAACGTGGCAGATCCAGAAGTCGATCACGATCACGTGTGTCGAAGAAATTTGATCTCTGCTGGTACCATTGCAAGCACGGTAAAAATGCCCGGTCGTGCATTTCCGGCTGCAAATGGCAGGGAAACTCAAACGAGAATCAGTAGAGGCGGCTAATGATTCTCAATCGATTTCTCGCCGCCTGTTTATTCGAGATCGAACTACAGGAACGGAATATCTTGTCGATTCCGGCTCCGATTTATCTGTCTTTCCACGTGGCTGGCTGAAATCAAATAGTACACCGATAGGTTATCAACTGTATGCCGCAAACGGCTCGATAATTCAAACCTATGGTTTAAAATCGATTAAATTGAACCTTGGACTTCGCCGTGATTATGACTTACTAGTCGACCTAAAGCGAAAATGCCTTCGTGATGGCATCACTGGTTTATTGACACCCGGAAATTCTCACACGACATCGGCAGAAACTAATATTAAAGAGGTCGATGGTAATTCTGCGTATATAAAATTATTAAGAGAATTTACCGATATTACAAGACCTGATGCTACTCAACCTCAAACTAGAAAACATTCAACGGTGCATCATATCCGAACGTCACCTGGACCGCCAGTTTCGTGCAAAGCAAGACGCCTGGCTTCAGATAAGTTGAAAATCGCACAATCAGAGTTCCGAAAAATGATCGAGGAAGGTATTTGCAGACCATCCAACAGCGCCTGGGCTTAACCACTTCATTTAGCGCAGAATAAGTCCGGAGAATGGAGGCCGTGCGATGATTACCGTCCACTCAACGACAGAACACTCATCGATAAATATTCATTGCGATATCTCGACGACTTTGCCGCATTTTTACATGGTAAAAACATATTTTCAGTAGTCGATTTTGCAAAGGCTTTTTTGCAAATACCCGTTGCACCGGAGGACGTGCCGAAAACGGCGATAATTACACCGTTCGGACTATTCGAGTTCCGGTTTATGACGTTTGGGCTTAAAAACGCGGCTCAAACGTTTCAACGATTTATTGACGAAGTCACTCGCGACCTTGAATTCGTCTTTCCATACATTGACGATATTTTAATCGCATCTACCGACGAAAAACAACACATGGAGCATCTGAAAATTTTATTCGAGCGTCTCCGTGAATACGGACTAGTAATTAATGTACCAAAATGTCAATTTGGTTTACCGGAAGTAAAATTTCTCGGCCATCTCATCACTAAAGATGAAATCAAGCCGTTACCAGAAAACGTAGAGGCTATTGTCAATTTCGAGCCTCCTACCACCGTAAAAGCTCTTCGTCGATTTCTCGGCACAGTGAATTTCTACAGAAAGTTCATCAAGAACGCTGCAGAAATTCTAGCACCGCTTAATAAAATCTTGGAAGGACCCAAAGTCAAAGGCTCTCATCCAGTCAACTGGACAACTGAACTTCAAGAGTCTTTTAAGTTAGCTAAACGCGCTCTCGCGGATGCTACTCTGTTGGTACACCCTAAAATCGATGCTGACTGGGCAATTTTCACCGACGCATCCGAAATCGGTATTGGAGCCGTTTTACAACAAAAAGTGGATAACAACTGGCAACCACTGGCATTTTTCAGTCGAAAAGTGTCTCCGTCGATTCAAAAATTGTCGACATACGACCGCGAGTTGAACGCCATCTACGAGGCTGTAAAATACTTTTGGCATATTTTCGAAGGCTGGCATGTTACAATCTACACCGATCACAAGCCGCTTCAGCACGCTTACAAACAGCGCACCGAAAGAGCATCGCCTTGGCAATTTCGTCGACTCGATTTTATCGGTCAATTTACCACCGATATTCGACATGTGTTGGGTACCAACAACATTGTCGCTGACACATTGTCACGCGTCGAAACAGTATCTACTGCTATAACATCGCAAGAACTTGCCGACGCTCAACAAACCGACAATGAACTTCAGCAGTTGTTACGTCAAACAACTGCTTTAAATTTAAAAACGATACAACTCGATAACAGACCTGCACTGTACTGTGACACTGCGTCAGGTACAGTGCGTCCATATGTTCCAGAGCCGCTGAGAAAGAAGGTGTTTAATTCACTGCACTCGCTAGCTCATCCCGGAATCAAAGGATCAATAAAAATGATCTCCAAACGATACATCTGGCCATCGATAAATAAATATTGCCATGAATGGGCGAAATCCTGCATCGATTGCCAGAAAAATAAAATTCAGAGACATGTGTCATCGCCGATCGCCAGTTTTGAACCTCCAACTGAACGATTCGAGCACATACACATCGACTTAGTGTCATTAAAAACATCAAGAGGCTTTAACCAGTGCTTAACGTTCATCGACCGATTCACAAGATTTCCTGAGGCTGTCCCGTTATCCAATGGAACCGCAGAGACGATAGCACACGCACTATCGCTGCACTGGATTTCACGCCACGGAGTACCGAAACGCATAACTTCGGACCAAGGTCCGCAATTCGAATCGTCGTTATTCCAATCGTTGATGAAAATGTACGGAATAAAACACTTATAGTCCGGGAGCCAGCGACAGATTTACATAACCAATTTCCTCTCAAGCGATAATTAGAGGAATGCATCAGAGTGTTGTATTATAAAGCTACGTAAACGTCAGCTTGGGTTCCGTGGGTGGGTTGAGCGGTGATAGCCTCCCACGCACGAAAAAAAAAAAAAAAAAATATTTAGTCATTTCCTCCCACCTGAAAACACGTTAAATTATTCGCTAATCCAACATCTTGAAGAAAGATAACAATCAGCTGACTGCAGCACGGTGGATTATACGTCAGCTGATCGCTCGAACGCGGAAAAACAATTTTTACATTTAGTCATTTCCTCTCATCTAAAAATTTACCTGATGGTAGCTTATACACAACTATGAAGAAATATATACGTCAGCTGGCTGTATCCCGGTGGAAAAACCGTCAGCTGATACTTTGAAAGTTATAACGCAAGCGGTAGGTGGGAGCATCTAACGCCTAATTAAATGCATCAGCTGACGAGATTTCCCCCGACTTACCGCCAGCTGATTTTTTTTATTAATTACAGCAGAGTACTAAAAATCAGCTCATAAATTTTTATCTGGGAGGAAATGACGTATCTCGAATTATTGAGTGTTACACTCTGATTTTATGGGAATTCAATGCTACGTAAACTTCAATAATTAATATCTCAAAAAATATCAATCTGAGTGATTCGGTGCTAAGGACCTTTTTTGTAGGAAAATAAATTTCCTATTAAATTGTCTTTTGCATTTTTTTGTAGGTCTTGTTGTTTATGAGATAATGAGAGAAAAAACAAGAATTCTATGAAAAAACTCAATTTAGCGGTCCGTACTACCCCACCTATATGAGTTACGACTTCGCGACAATGGGCATTTTTGTAGAGCATTTAATTCTGAGAAAATCCCGGCTTTGGACGAGATGATATCATAAAATTCCGTGGAGTTATAGAAGTTTAAAAAATAAAAACCCAAGTTAACGTGTATGTTAAATGGGAAATCTTTACATGCTGTGGTCGAGTACTTAATATTAATATTAAGGGCTCAAACTCTTAGAGAATTTTTTGGGGGTATTTTCAACGAAATTTCGGGACGGGAGCGAAAATAAAAAATAGTCGCAAAAAAAAAGCACCCTCATATAAATACTTAAAAACTAATAAATAATTCTTTTAACAAATGTTTTTGTGATTCAAAACCATTATTTCACAAGTTTTCTGTATTAATTAAAAGAAATTTTTATATGATGAGTTGCTAAATCCGTTTTTTGTGCTTTTATAATTTTGCTGTTTTTACAGTCATATTGATGTTGTTAAAGCCCTGTTTTCAACCTTTGTTTTGTTTGCCCAAAATAACAGAGTTGGTATCGGCCCAGAATCTTACGTACTAAACCAGACTGTTCTAGCATCAGAATTCTATCCTTGGGCTTAGAATAAATCTTTCCCATAGATTCTAAATTATAGAATACTAATTTACCTCCGTTCTGCTTGATACAACGATATATCTTATTCGATGACAGGAAATATGGGAAACGGTAATTCTTAATAAACAATCTAGGTCCATTCTTTGTCTGGTCAGGATTATAGTTATCTAAATCTTGTTTAACCAGGGCTCTTGGCCATTTACTTCCAATGGAAGTCTTCATGCCTGAGTTCTCATGCTCTACCCATTAGGCTTTTTATCATGTCCATTGTTTGGCTCATAATATGGTTTGAATGTAGTTGAGCAAACAATTAGAATTCGGAGGCTTTGTATATCAGTCTGTCGTGATGGTCCCATCCATTAATCGGGCAATTTTTACATGAAGGAAACTGATCAACCCCTTTTTTTTAATTCCAACGTAAACTGGATCTTTGAATCGAAGTTATCGAACATTGTTAGTACTCGATGTGTCATTCTTTCGGGTACTGATAACAGGCTATCATCCCCGTACAATATTATTAGTGGAATCTCAAACGGTGAACTTTCAATCACTTTTCTAACTACACAATCCATCAAATTCCAGCAATAACCGGAATTGACGGGTAGCCCATCCTACTCCCATCACATTGGAGATATATACAATCAATAAACCTAAAATAACTCAAGTCAAAGCAGAACAGTATTAAGTTCACTAACAAATGACCAAAACTTGATTATTATTATTGAAGAACTTTTTAGTAGGTTACGGTCTTATTCTATTGTTTTTGGATTAGCATCAAATGTCGGTGAGTTGTTAATACAGTATTTCACTTCTTAAATTAATGTCATAGGACGTACATCCTTTTTACGTGAAACTATCCCAAACTTCGAGGCGGCACAGAGAACTCGTTTCACCGCCTCGGGTAGTACTCAATCAGTGTAATTAAAAATGCAAGTATCTTGATTAACTTGTACTTTAACTTTTACAGAGTCATTTGATAAGGCATTATTTTTCTTTAAATTCCTAAGTTTAGTCTTTTAAAAAACTCATCATAATTAGATCGGACTATGTGATTCCAGTCTTCAAACACTAAAACAGGTAAACTTTCTCTCATTGAATTCTCTATATTACAACATGTTTTTTTAACTTCCCGCTAAGAAAAACGATGATTGTCAAAAATTTCGGGAAGATTGTTTTCACCCCGATTTTAGAAAATTGAAATTTCATCAAAAGTGGACGTTTTGAGGTCCTAGGAAGCTATTATGAGTATTTTCAGGATGATGTCCCAATGTCTGTATGTGCGTGTGAACTTCTTAACTAATCAACCGATTAAAAAGGTTCTTTCGGCAATCGAAAGAGCTTGTTAGCCATCAACTTTCTTGAAAATTTCAGATCGATAAAATATACTCTAAGATATAGAAGAAATTCGAAAAGAGAAATTTTTTTGGAGTTTACTCCTTAAGAATCGATTTTCATATATGGAGCATGGTATGAAAAAAATATGAGGTGTAAAATTTACTCAACGAATGACCTCGTTACGACTTTCACTTTTCAGGGGTGAGTGTATGGGGTATCCTACGGGACACCGTACGAATGCATTGTATGTATACAATATACCTATATATATATAATATATATAGGTATATAATATAAGGCGTCTTTAAATCATAAATATATATAGAGTATATCAGTCGCACTCTAATGATACGTACAGTGAACATTATTATTTCGTATTCTCAAGTGTTTATTTTAACTTAAGCTATTACTGATTTCATATTCTTGCTAAGCATTATATGATTACTTTTCAAATTTTTTCATGCCATTTTATAAACTTTATAATCTTTTTATAAACAAATGGGTTAATTAAATATTTTTGAAAAATTTTTTTTCACCATATTGTTAGCGTAAGGAAATAATAATTTTAAAAAAAATAAATTTTTTTTAAAAACGCATTTATAATTTTTATAAATAAATGGGTGTTGTTAGAGAACTATAATAGATAAACATTAGGTTTAAAATTTATAAGAAAGCTTAACTCATACTGTATAAAAACGACTTGAAGGTCGAAAACTGTGCAATAGTTGCAAAATCACAGCAATTTGTTTGTTGACAAATTGAGTCAGTGCTTAGACTTTGTCGTACTCCAAAATCCAGATGTTTTTTAAAAAATTGAAAAAAATTTTATTTGCCATATTGTTGCAGGTTGCTGTTTTTGTAATTTTCTTATGTTCTGGAAAAAAATTGAAGTAAAAAAAAAGTGTGTGTGTCCGCTCCGACGCACGATTGGAGCTTACTCCTTCAGATCGACTGTCTAAATAGGCATAGAATTAAAGGCTTACTAATCTAAGAAAAAGATTAATACCATATCAAATGGTAAATAAACGAAACAATGAAGATATCTAAATAATGTATTTTTATTTTCTTTTAGTTTAGTCGAGAAGTTGATTTCCTGCGAAAAATAGTTACAGGTCTCCTCAAAATATGATTGATGGCTTAAACGATCCGGAATGGCGTCTAGAAAAAGCCGTTTTTTGGATTTTTTTTAGAAAAATGAAATTACAATTGTTATGAACAAGAAACCGTTATAAAAATTAGCCGTCCAGCTTTTTGGCAAAATCTCAAAAAGTATAAGTGAGAGCTCAAATATTAAAAAAATTTCTGAAAGAGCAGAAAAGTTTAGTAAAAAAGGGTGCCGCGATTAGTCGTCCGCGGACAAAATAACCGCTACAAAATAACCACGACAAAATAGCCAACGACAAAATAACCGAAGGATAAAATAACCGAATGACATAATTACCTACGACAAAATAACTATAATATTAAAATTCCCGCGTATAATGTTTTATCGATATATTTTTCTGTTATCGATAATGTAAAAAATTTTAAGGAGCTGCCATCTGTGATGTTAGGTTTAAGTTACATGTATTTTTCCTACATTGTTTATTTCTATTCATCTTTTGAATGGAGTACAGCTATTATTTTACAATGACAATAAAATTCGTATTATCGCAAAAAAATCAAAAACAACTCTGTCTTGATGGTTATTTGTTTAATAAAAAACAAGTTAATAAAAAAAGTATTACATGGCGTTGTGTTTTATATCATACAAAATCTTGTCCGGCAGTAGTTCATACAGACAGTGAAATACGTTCAGGTTAATTTTATGTGAGCAATTCCATTTCTTCACAATCGAAGTATTAATTTGTTTCTTATACATTTATTGTTTATATATTTATATGGAGTTATTTTGATTAAAATTATAGGTTCTGTTATTGGCGATATACCTGTTCATATACATGCAGCTGATATTTCATCTGTGGATGCAAAAGTTTTATTAAATAAAGGAAATAAACGTGCTCAGAAATGTGACGATAGGCCGTCAAGTGTAATTGGATCTGCTATGGCAAAAATATCATCACCTGTTGTAGCTAGGCTACCAAAGATATCATCTATTACACGTGATATCCAACGTGCTAGAAAAGACGGGCAAGATACATTTCCAAATGTGTCATCGCGTAAGGATTTGGTTATTCCTAATGATTACCAATTCACGGCAAAAGGAAATAAATTTTTATATTACGATAGTGGCGGTAATAAAAACAGATTTTTAATATTTGCAACGAAACAAAATATAAGAACCTTATCGGAATGTGATGAATGAGCAGCAGATGGGACTTTTTCGTCCGTTCCATCTATATTCAAACAATTATACACGATTCACGGGGCCAAAAATGGAAAGTTATTACCATTAGTGTATATACTAATGCCAAATAAAAACGAACAAACTTATTCCGACGTATTGGAGATTTTAAAAAAACGTGTGACTGTGGATTTCAATCCACGTCGTATTATGATTGATTATGAAACTGCATTTATCAATGCAGTATCATTACATTTTCCTGATGCTGAAATCGCTGGGTGTTTTTTTCACTTCAGTCAGTGTGCTTGGAGACACGTGCAGTCTACAGGATTACAAAAAGTATACAATACAAATATTCGGTTTGCTTTGAATGTGCGAATGTTGATGGCATTGGCCTTCGTACTTGCCAAAGACGTTCACAATGCATTCGATGAGCTGATCAGAAGTACATTTTATGATGAAAATGAAGAAATGTTAGAGCCCCTTATCAGTTACGTTGAACGAACTTGGATTGGTGTTTGTTCGCGTAGTGGAAAACGTCGATTGAAGGCATGTTATAGTTTAGATTTATGGAACTGCTACAAAGCTGTTCTTGAGGAATTGATGAAAACAAATAATGGACTTGAAGGTTGGCACAATTCATTCAACGGCAAAGTACGAATAACTCACGCGTCAATGTCCAAGTTCATTAATGTTCTCAAGTGTGAACAAGCACTCACTGAAGTTTCAATTACTCAGTTGAATACTGGTTTAAATATTAGCTAAGAAAAAAAAGGTTTATATTGATACTGATTATCGGTTAAAGCAAATCGTATCTCAATATGATCCAACCAAAAAATTACAATATCTGTATGACATTGCTTCTGTTCTTAAATTATCAAAAACTAATAACTATTTGTTAACGTCTTGTTCATTTTATTTACTTACTATTAAATAATTACTGAGAAACAATATGAATTTATATTTGAAAATTTCTTGATAATATTTCATTAAAAAAATTTATTTATTGACGTTTTGTTAGATGCGGTGATTTAATATTTAATCATTACTGCGGGAAAATATGAATATAAATATAAAGATTTGGAAAACACTCGATATACTTCAATTATAATAAATAATATAAGATTATTACGATGGTAATTACATATACTAAAAAGAAATAAATGTAATTTGTAAGATAATATATTTGATTTAATTTAGAAATCAGTATATTCAATTTATTACAATATGAATTCACTCCTTGTAAAAAAATTCAAACGGTTCATTAACTAAAATATATCCATGAAATATTACGGTTATTTTGTCGTAGGTAATTTTGTCATCCGGTTATTTTATCCCTCGGTTATTTTGTCGTTGGTTATTTTGTCGCGGTTATTTTGTCCGTGGCCAAATGTTACAGAACCGTAAAAAAGTTTCTGACTCCCCAAAATGTAGCTCCAATATTTATAACTTTAATTTAACATTGAAAATCGGCTTTTGCGCGGCAGTTTCAGCATGCACGCGCCAGCACTCTAGTGAGCGTAGTTTTTAAATAATTTTTTTATGCAATTAAATATTAATTAAAAAATTTGAAAACATTCTGGTGTCATCTCGACACTTCGAAGAATATGATTCTGCTATGATAAAAGTTGTATCACTATTTTTCAAAAAGTTATTCAATTGTTAATCAACATTTTTTTTACAGGTTTCTGTTGGCGTGAAAGTTTAAATAATTAATCTATAAATTTTTTGTTTCTTGGAGCCCTTTTTATAAACATACTCAACAAGATGACGGTATGAAAGCTTATGGGGCATTCCATGCCGAATCACCGAGGTTTCGGCCCGACCCCCTTCGATTTCACTGAAATTTTTTTATCATTTTCTACCCTACCCAAGACATTTTCCTGAATTTTTTCAGATTTTTTTACCCAACCCAAAAAAAGTTACGAATTTAAAAAAAAAAACGCTCTTTTTTTCAAATTGCTGTAACTTTGACACAAATTGACCTATTGGCACTTTTTTTTTTCTGAAAAATTTTGTTTTTAATTGTAGTTTTCAGAAAAAAATACAAAAAAATTTTTCGGAAGTCACGATATATGAAATATTTCAGTTTTTTCAATAAAACCGTAATTTTTTCGAAGTCGGAAACCTTCGATTCTCAATTTTTTTGTCTCAAAAAAAACTTCAACCAAGACAGTATTTAACCCCGCCATTCCCATTTTGTGCCGACTTTCCTTTATATTTTTTTTTTTCGATTGAAATTAAAAAAATTTCTGAATTTGGCTTATTTTTTTGACTTTGCACTGAAGTTTCTTTGGATTGTTTTTAAAAGCTCAGAAGTTAAATACAATTGGACGATAACAACTGTAAAGTGTATTAGGGGCAAGAATTGATTTTTTTGGAAGAAAATTCCCAATTTTTAAATACAGTGAAACCTAAACCTACAATTAACCTTCTCACTAAGACAATTTATAGATAAACTCAAGAAAATATCGATAGCCCGAACTGAGAATCGAACCTAGACCATGTCGGTATCGCGCCGAGTGCTCTACCAGTTGAGATATCCGGTACTATACTATATTCCGTTCAATTTGATCTAAAATTGTCTATAAGGCTATCGATATTTTTTTGAGTTTATCTATAAATTATCTTAGTGAGAAGGTTAATTGCAGGTTTAGGTTTTACTGTATTTAAAAATTGGGAATTTTCTTCCGAAAAAATCAATTCTTGCCCCTAATACACTTTACGGTTGTTATTGTCCAATTTTATTCAACTTCTGAGCTTTTAAAAACAATCCAAAGAAACTTCAGCGCAAAGTCATAAAAAATTAGCCAAATTTAGAAATTTTTTTAATTTCAATCGAAAATAAAAAATATAAAGGAAAGTCGGCACAAAATGGAAATGGCGGGGTTAAATACTGTTTTGGTTGAAGTTTTTTTTGAGACAAAAAAATTGAGAATCGAAGGTTTCCGACTTCGAAAAAATTACGGTTGTATTGAAAAAACTGAAATATTTCATATATCGTGACTTCCGAAAAATTTTTTGTATTTTTTTCTGAAAACTACAATTAAAAACAAAATTTTTCAAAAAAAAAAAAGTGCCAATAGGTCAATTTGTGTCAAAGTTACAGCAATTTGAAAAAAAAAGAGCGTTTTTTTTCAAAAATTCGTAACTTTTTTTGGGTTGGGTAAAAAAATCTGAAAAAATTCAGGAAAATGTCTTTGGTAGGGTAGAAAATGATAAAAAAATTTTCAGCGAAATCGAAGGGGGTCGGGCCGAAACCTCGGTGATTTGGCATGGAATGCCCCTTATACAATATTTTTATTTCATTAATTATTAATTTGTGAACTAACAAAAAAACTAAAAACTAAAAGAATGTATGTTAAATAATTTTTTTTTAATTTTAAGCTATTACTGATTTCATATTCTTGTTAGGCATTATATGATTGCTTTTCAAATTTTTTCTTGCCATTTTCTTATAAATTTTTTATAAACAATGATTAATTAAACATTTTTTTTACCATATTGTTAGCGTAAGGAAATAATGATTAAAAAAAAAAAATTTTCTTAAAAACAATGTCTTATCGTTTATAATCGTTTTTTTTCATATTTTGATTATTTAAATAAATCATTAAGGAATCGTATTTTGTTTAAATCATAATTTGCATTTCTGAATATACTAGCAAAAAAAAAATTTTTTTTGTCAACAATTTATTCATTTGTATGTTTAACAATTTTTTTCTTATTTTCATTGTTTTCTAGAACATAAAAAAATTACAAAAACAGCAACCTGCAACAATATGGCAAATAAAATTTTTTTTCAATTATCCGATTGAGATGGCTAAGGCGGCAATCGAAGCGTTTTAGTGAGTTCGAGAGCTGATTAGATTTTAAAGTCAATCGTTTAAGTCGTTTCTAAGAAATCAATAAAAAACTAAAAAAAGAAAATTTTTTTTCCGTAATTCGCCAATATTTTCGAGTCTACTTGGTCAAATGATCTGAAATTTCCAGAAAAGTTGATGGCCAACATGCTCTTTCGATTGCCGCTTTAACCATCCAAATCGGTTCATTAGTAAAAAAGTTATAGACCGGTCACACACATACATACACACACACACACACACACACACACACACACACACACACACACACACACACATACGTACACTCGGACATCATCGTGAAATTAGTTAGGATAGCTTCCTAGAACCTCAAAACGTCAAAATCTGATAGAAATTTGGTTTTTGGACATCGGACCGAAACCAATAATTTCCCGAATTTTTGAAAATTTTCAATTTTCTTAGCGGGAAGTTAAAAATGTTGATTAACAATTGAATAACTTTTTGAAAAATGGTGATGCAACTTTTATTATAGCAGAATCATATTCTTTGAAGTGTCTAGATGACACCAGAATGTTTTCAAATTTTTTAATTAATATTTAATTGCATAAAAAAATTATTCAAAAACTACGCTCACTAGAGCGGTGGCGCGTGCATGCTGAAACTGCTACGCAAAAGCCGATTTTCAATGTTAAATTAAAATTATAAATATTGGAGCTTCAATTCGGGGAGTCGAGAACTTTTTTACTAAAATTTTCTGCTCTTTCAGAAACTTCTTTAATATTTGAGCTGTCACTTATACTTTTTGAGATTTTGCCAAAAAGCTAGACGGCTAATTTTTTTAACGGTTTTTTGTTCATAACAATTTTAATTTTATTTTTTCAAAAAAAATCCAAAAAACGGCTTTTTCTAGACGCCATTCCGGATCGTTTAAGCCATCAATCATATTTTTAGGAGACCTGTAACTATTTTTCGCAGGAAATCAACTTCTCGACTAGACTAAAATAGATTAAAAAAAGTTTCGTAAATCCAAAAGTGCACGACTCTTAATGCTCATTTGCAAAAAAAAAGAAAAATGTACGATAAAAGTTTCAAGGTCAATAGTTTTTTTCCTTTCTATTACACTAGAAATTCAAATTTCGCTCCGAAAAATAGTCAGATGTATTTTTTCGCGCAGGCGCGACTGGTGTGACGAATGTATATGTAAAAAACATATATAGATATACAAAATTAGTTAAGTTCTTTTTAATAATTATAATTAAACGGGGCCGAATTCGATGGCCAATTTATGACACACTTCGTCTTCGGCCCTGAAATAATCTTTTAAAAAAAAAGTGATCCAAATAATGGTTTTTTTCTCGAGTTTTTGTTTTCACGGGTTACGGACACATTTTCTACTGCTTGACGGGAAAATTTTTTTTTAAATTTTGATGTTTTCTTAGTAATTTAATACATCAAATCGGTCATTATAAATAATAAAATTAATCCTTATTATATTCTCTATCCGATGATGTGTTGTAACGGGGTGGAATGCTCCCACATTACAATTTAAATTTAATTTCGACTCGCACCAAAAGATCCGCCCTCCTTCTTCAGCAACTGTCAATAATTGAGGAAATACAGTCACTGATGCGCCGGGGTCGCTACGGTGGAGTCCCGACATTTGGTTTTAGGGGTTGGCCAGTCTGAGTAGAGAGGTACGAGGGCCAGAGACGACGATCTATCGGTCTCTTGGCTAGCAGCAACCGCCGTGCCGGACGTGCCTTACTTCGACTACCACTAACATCTTGGTTTCCACTACAATTTCTACCCACTACTACTACTACTACTACACATGCTGCTAGTCATCATTAAAATGGGTCAAGAGCATATAAGCCCACGGCTCGTGGAAGCTTATTCAAATTTAAGTTAATTAAGTTTATTTAAACTGTTTAATTATGTAATATTTATTGTGGAATGGACCTGGTTGATTGGAAAGGATTGGAATGGTTTGGTGGACGTGGAAGGAAGGAAGGACTGGTTATGGTTTTGGTCTTGAAGGAAAAGGATCGGTGGAATGAAGGACTGGTTAAGGTTGGAGATTGTTGGAGTAAGTCGAGTCGTTTTGTTTATTGTCGGGTTAACTATTTTTTTTTTTGTTAAATAATATTTTATTAATTGAGGAGTCGTTATTTATAAAAGTAGTCAAGTCAGTTTTGTTAATTTAGTCGAGTCATTTTCATCAGTCATTTGGTTATTGTTCATATCTCATTAATAATTATCTGTAAAGCGGCTTCGTTCAAATAAATGCCATTGTTTTTATATTTAAATTTGACATATTAAATTAATTTATCACAACCTTCCTGATAAGTTTAGGTATAAGATTTCTCTTCTAATTTTAATACTGTGTGGTCCAGTACGGGGTTTGTCCTCGTCCTGAGGTACTGAGTTCAGCTAGACAGGTTTGCAAAACACCTTAAGTTTTGCACATGTGTGGTCACTTATTACATTGAGACCACAATTCAATTTAATGTCGTAAGTGCACCCATCACATTGGCGCCCAACGTAAATTTTTACTTAAAAACCAAAAATTAAGAGAGATTTTTTATACCAAAACTTTTAGGAGGTTGTAAAATTTTGAAAAAAATAGTTAGCGTCGGAACGCAGTGTGAGCGTCGGAGGGAGTAGGTTTGGAGGATGGAAGGTCCGTGGTAATTTTACATAAATAAAGAGGGAAATACGCTTAACTTTGGGGTTTATTTATGGAAAAAATTTAATTTTATTCATTATTTTGTATTTATTATTTATTTATTTCATATTTATTTTATTCCAGTAAATTTTAATTTACGTTAAATATTTAATCGTTCCGGAAATTTTATTTTAATTGACGTCAGCTTTGTCTCGGAGGCTCATTTCTAAAAATAGATTTTAATCCCTTGTTTACGTGAACAAGTACCGGTGTACACAAAATGGCGACTCGTTTTCAAACAGCAAGCGTTGCGCGGGCTGAGGGACGCCGTAACAACGACGACATAGTCGTAGTTGAAGCGAGTGCTCCCAATGCCGAGCCGCTTCCGGCACAGCAGGGTGCGGGGCGTGTATAACACTGTCCCCATCCGCTTACGCCACTGTTACCAGTATCACTACAACTACTAGCGCAACGAACACAGTAACTTCATCAGTCCCGTAAGTTGTAATAACGCTAGCTAGTAGTTTGCAAAATAATTCAAATCGAATCTCGGTCGAATACGAGAGTTAGTTTCGCGTTTTCCTCTGGCTCAAGTCGGGGTGAGAATCGATAATTTGGTAACGAATAATTAAATACAAATTCCGAGCTCGGGTCGAAAATCGTCCGGTTTAATTGGGACTCAAAATCAAGTAGAAGTAAATGCTCAAGTAGGAAGACTAACCGAAACCCTAGAACGGCTGATGGTTCTGGAACAAGCTCGGTTAGATGTTCATGTACACAACAATCACAATAATCTTAATAATAATGAGGTAAATAATAACAATAATGCAGTTCAAAATAATTCAGTAAATAATAATAATAATCCAGCTCCTTAAAAACTGCTTAAAACAAGATTGTGCTGGATTTCGTTTCAATGAAAATAAAAAAAAAGAATGAATTTCTGAATGAACAGTAATTTTTTTTTAAGTACTGATAGTTACTAAATATCTTTTATATTTAATTATTTATTTTATTCACCTTACTCAAGTCCAATGGATTGTCACTCAGATGGATAACAGCTCCTGGATGAGATTTTCTTGACCTGAAAAAAATTTTCAAGTTCAGAATATGATCAAGTCAATTTAATTTTTTTATTCAACAAATATATTTTATTTCAATAACTTTATTGATTAATGAGTAATAAATTGATATGGTTTGAGAAAATATTTTATTTTGTAAAATGATTTATCTATAAAAAATATAGTATCTAAATCTCAAAAAATAAATTACTATCAATGTCGTATATTAAATAACCAATTGTTTTTTTTCCCACAGGTAAAAACTTTTTCGTTGATTCACAAAGGGCGTATCATCTAAAGCCAATAACGGACTATTTTGTTACTTTTTTTTTCTTATTGTTATTATTGATCTTTTATTTTTATTTTTACTTCAACTCCCTGCGTTTATGTTCTATGAATTCTCATATTTTCTACTGTCGAAAACGAAAGAATTGCTTGACACAGAAAGAACAACAAAAGATATATTTTTCTATGCTTTTTCTTTACAATAAAACAACAAATATTAGTTCAACACAAATGATTCTTCAACAGCTATTATTATGCTTGTTAAATATATATATATATATATATATATATATATATATATATATATATATATATATATATATATATATATATATATATTAGACTGGGCCAAAAAAATTGACTAATTTTCTTTTTTTTTCGATACTGTGAAAATATTATTCCTGATGAGCAAAAAAAATTATTGTGCGAGTTTGAGCCCTTAATATTAATATTAAGAGGTGTATCGTTACAACTATTAGTTTTTTGACAGAAATTTAATTTTTTACCCAAAACTTGTAAATCATCTATCTGGAAAATTTGAGCAATGTATATTTTTAAAGGAAATTAAATTCCCTACAAAAAAACTCTCTTAACAAATTCACGTAAAACGAGCCGTTTCCTTGTAACCGTGTCTTAAACATTGATTTGTTTTTTAAATTCTTTGTTTCTATTTTCGATTTTTGTTACAACTAGAAATATTAAAATTTTTCGTAGTCAAGATACATATTCTTAAAAGAAATTTAATGCTCTACAAAAAAGGTCCCTTACATTTTTGGCTAAATTCACTCCTTCGAAAAGGTTATTAAAGTCGTTTTGACTCAACTTCATTAAGGGCTCAAACTTGCACAATAATTTTTTTTGGTCATCAGGGATAATATTTTCACAGTATCGTTGAAAAAAAAATAGTCGATTTTTTTGGCCCAGTCTAATATATATATGTATATTAGGGTAATTCGTTTTGAACGACTATTTTTTTTTTCACTCCCACTTGAAAATATTGTTATAGACATGAAAAAACAAATTCCCTGCAAGTTTCAGCCCTTAATTTTAATTTTAAGTACTTTATATTTGATTTTGACGTTTTCCCATTTAAAATACATAGGAAAGTTGGGATTTTTTTTTTTAATTCTCTATAACTCAGCCACATTTCAAGTTATCGGATCGCCGTTTGCGGCAATTTGTAGGCAATTTGACACTCTTCAAAAGTCACCTTAATAGTTTTACTCGGACTCTAATTGTTTTTTCTGTATTGGTTCTGAAAATAATTTTTTTGATAATAATTTAGGTTTTTAGTTGATATTAACTAAATAACGCAATTTACGGCAAAAGTGGAGATAATGATTTTTTAAGAAATTTTATTCGCTATGAAAAAGGTCCTCTTAGTTAAGTGGCTCAAGTTCTTCGTTCACGTGATATAGGGATTTTAGTAATTTTGTAAATAAAATATTTGTCAAAAAATTCCTCCAAATGCTATTTCATTTCAATTTTAAATCAGTAAATAATTTTCCTTTCATTAATTTAATCCAGGCATTAAAATCAGAAGGGGTCAAATTGATGAACTTCGGAAAAATTTTTGACAAATTTTTTTGAAATTCTGCATTGTTTTCTAGTTATTTCCATTTTAATGCCAAGCTCTTAAAATCGATAAGAACTATTTTTTTTCGGTGCTTGGCAATAAAATGGAAATAACTAGAAAACAATGCAGAATTTTAAAAAACTTTGTCAATGATAATTTCTAGAAAATAAAATTGTCTACAAAAAATATGCTCTGACATTTTATGATAAGTCCGATAGTTTCGCCGGAAAAGTAAAAAGATCTCAAAATTTACTCTAACTTGACTTCATGCTCCAATAACTTTCGAACAGATGGATTTATCAAAAAATGATACGAGACTTTTTTTGTAGAGCATTCAATTTCCTACAAAAAACTGTATTAAGAATTCCTGAATTCCCATTAGTTGACATGGTATAAAATTCAGAACGAGCAAAAACAAGTTCTTCGAATTGTATCAAACTTTGACGTCGGCTATCTTGTGAATGGTTGAATTTATGCAAAAATCATATAAGACCTTTTTTGTAGATCGGTAAATTTGCTACAAAATATTTGGGAAGAAATTTTCTGTATCTTGATTTTTTCGGAAGTTATGTATTTTTTACCATGTTACTAAATGAAAAACCGAAAACTATAAACAGCCACCTCTAAATATCAATATTAAGAGCTCATATCTTAACTGTCAACATATTTTAACATACCCTTTCGATTTTTCAGTTCTTCAAAAAAAAGTAGTCGCTTAATTTGAAACAATCTAATATATATGTATATATATTAGGGTACTCCAAAAAAAATTGATACTCTTTTTTTCTTTCGGCTGTTGTGAAAAAAGTTTCCATACAATGAAAAAAAAATCCGGTCAAAGGACGATTTTTTATTTAAACTTTAAGAGGTGGCGCTCGCTCTTGGAATTTTTCCATGCTAATAGCACGAGAATTTTATTTTTTTTATGAGAAATCCTATAACTTCATTTGACGTTGAGGAAAACATTTTATTCGCAAACATTTTTGTACGAAATTTTATGCTCTACAAAGTTGTTCATGAGTTCATAAGCTCTGAAACATACGGTTCAAAAGTTAGAGGTATTTGAAGTTGATAACTTTTTAAAAATCAATTGTATAGTTGTGGTCATGTTTTGAACCCAATCTTTACATAAATCGATTTAAAAATAAGAAAAAAATATTACAATGGTATCATAAATTTGTTAAAATAATTATTTGATCGTAGCTGAGTTTTATTCAAAGTAAATTTATTAAAAAAAGTTATCACCTCTATGCCATATTAGTAGAAAATAATGGTTTCCATGAAGAAATATTTATTAAATATATAAATTAATCATTCGGTACAATATTTATACTAATTTTTTTGAAGCCTTCTTGTGATAATGAAATTCGTTACAAAGCCTTTATTTAATACTTTCCGTAAGAGTAGCAGTTTTGATGTAAATACACTTTGAATGTTGATTTTTAAAAAGTTATCAACTTTGAATACCTGTAACTTTTGAACGGTACGTTTTAGAGCTTTTGAGCTCCAGAACAATTTGTAGAGCATAAAATTTTCTACAAAAATGTCCATAACTTGAATGTTTTTTTTAAACGTCAAATAAAGTTATAGGATTTAAGATAAAAAAAATCAAATTCCCATCCTAGTAGCATTGAAAAATTCCAAGAGCGAGTGCCAGCTTTCAAAATTGAAATAAAAAATCGTCCTTTCGACAGAATTTTTTTTTTTATGTATAAAAGCTTTTTTCATAGTAGCCGAAAGAAAAAAAACATCGATTTTTGTTGGTGTACCCTAATATATATATATATATATATATTTATAAATGTATATACATAATAGGCAGATAGTCATGCATGACCAAACATAGCTCAATATGGCCATATATGATCAGATAAAACCTGATACACTTATTTAAGGATAGCTGGATATGTTCATAAATAGTCAAATATGGATTGATTTAGTCTGGTATAATCAGTTATACCTTTATACCGTCATTTATTAGAGCCCGTATGGTAAATTGACGATAATTTCTGGTAAATGACAGTAAATTCCGCAGCCATAACTGTCAACTCTGGAGAATGTACTTTAGTTTACCAGAAACTACTATCAAAGAGTTACCGTATTAGTTTTCGGGATTGCGAACATATTACAATTATACCGTAAAATTAAATCTATTGAGTGTCCGACTTCAGAAACGATAGTTGTATCACGGAATTTGCCGTAATTACCATATAATGTAAAATTTACTTGATCTAAACTCTAATATTAAAAAATAATTACTCTTGATTAAGTGAATATTTACTTGATTAATAAAAAAATTTACTTGAATTATGAACAAAATTGCTTTTGTTATAAGTATTGATATATTTGTTTGGAGTATATGTTTCTTCTCAATGAAGCAAAAGTTGTGAGTACTTCGAGTAATTTGTTATTTTCACTTTAATGGGATATCTCTTTAAAGGGGGGGGGGGATTAAAATGATTTTTTTTTATTTTTTATCCAAAAGAACAACATGTCGAGAATATTATGTACAAATTTTTAATCAATCCGAGTAAAACTAACGGAGTTACAACGTTTTAAACGACCGGCCGTGATACCTGATTTTTATACCTGCTCCTATACATTTGTTTTCCCGAATTCCTTTCTCCGTCGGTGTGTCTTTCAAAGGATATTAACTAATGACTCCATGTAAGTATAAAAATTCATGTTCTTATATTGATGGTTTATTTAGAATTTTTACGCATAAAAAACTTTAAATCGATTTTCCCGAAAACGTTATTTTTGAAGTCTGTGAACATCATAACTCAAAATGTACTGAACCGATCCTTTTGAAAATTTGAGCATTACTTTTTTACATGAATCAACAGGTAACCACGAGCATTTTTTTTTATTTTTTAATAACAAATTAACCGCAATTTTTTTAGCTAAAATCGCGTTTTTCACTTCCAAGTGCTGCAAAAAATCGAAAAAAAAAAAAACGCTTCGTAGTGACCTGGAGAAATACATCACCTTTAAAATGCATATCAATTTCTTTTTCAGATGATTCGGTAACGAGTTCACCGCAAAACCACTTTTTTTGAAGGCGCCTTGGGAGATTCAACGTCACCAGCTTATTCTTCAATATTTGTCAGTGAAAGTATTTTCTGATATACTTTATAAGTTGTACAATGATATGTCATTGAGTTAAATAAAATTATATTACTTATTTCGCCGAGAAAAAATCACAAAAATATGTTTTTTTTTTCACCTTTAAACCCCCCCCCCCCTTAAAGAAAGCGAATTTACTATCGAAGTATAAAAATCAAGGTCTGCAACGATATGAGTACTGATTATACTATATTATGGTGAACTACCGTAAATACAAAAATAACTATTAAATTTCTAACGCGCTCGATGGCTGAGTGTTCTAAAACACTGAATTGTTTGTTAATCCCAGAATCATCCAATCCACGGAGTCAACTTACTACATATAAGGGGAATACTGCTATACCGAGCAAAAATGAGGAGTCGAATATAAGTAATGGAGAAAGAAATCATACACGCCTACATCATCTGAGCTTTCGCAAAAATCATAAATGTTATAATATAATACGAATATAATTTTTACTTTTTGTAAAATCAGCGAATAAACTAATTGGATCCGGTTTAGGCGTGAGGATTTTAAACAAAAAAAAATTACACAGATTTTAACGATAAATAATTTAGATATTCATTTACACTTATTTACACTTTAAAATTGTAAGAACTTAATACTTATAGCGAATGCGACTCAAATTATTACGCGATAGCGAATGCGGCAATAAACGAAAAGAATCACGTATAACAAATATGACACGTGGTCAATAGCGGTTAAATTCACGGAAATTAATAAAGTAATTAACTGCACGCGAATCACAATCAATTTATTCCCAATAAATAGCAGTCTTAGTATACTGACTGAATATTGAGGAGAATTAGCGTAGCTGATTTAGAATTATATCACAAGAATTAATTATATTAAAGAAAGCTGTTTTAGAACACGAGGTTGTATGAAACAAAGCACGTTGTAAATTGAGATGATGAAAAAAATTAATGTAACGGGGCCGTTAAGCCCACCTCTGTTTGATGGGAGGCCGATACCTCGCCCTTTCGGGCATACTCGCGCTGCGAAATCCCTATTGTATATACTGAATCCACCGTATATTATAAAAGCGAAATATGAGCATAAGCCCACATTAGCTTACCCAGTAGGCATGCATTGCATGTGGGTGCCTCACCGACAACCACCACGAGACCGACCTCATTGGGACCCAAACACTCCTCCCATCTCAGGAAATAGAGAGACTCTGGTCGAAGTGGGGCTTGGAATGGATCCCCCATGGTACCAGACTTCAGCTCTGGTGAACTGCTTGCATAGAAGTAATGGGAGGCAAGTTCTTCCCCAACCCATAAGGGCTACCTCCACTTAGGAATATAATCACCAAGATTTCAGACACGCCATTATAAACACTTCCCCTCATCCATCACCTAGTGATCTCTAATCTGCGAGTTTTTTGTGGCCGCCATGATGTTTTAAGGCACAAAATGGCAGGGGTTGCCCACTCGCCAATTGAGATGATAAAACGACGGTGTCTTCCTTCGCTCCGCTTGATAGTGACGTGGACAGCATGGCTGTCCGAGCGAATCCTCAGAAGGGGTTTTGGCGCCCTCTAGGGGGCGTCAGACCAAGCAAGTACCACCCTTGGGATTTCGCAGCGCGAGTATGCCCAAAAGGGCGAGGTATCGGCCTTCCGTCAAACGGAGGTAGGCTTAACGGCCCCGTTACATTAATTAATTGTCCGAGCGAATTTTCCCATTGGCTTAAAAGCGCGCCAACCGGAAATAGTTAATAGCCGATTTTTCTTATTGGCAGCCGAGCACGCCGTTATGAGACGAATTTTCTGATTGGCCGGCTAATATAATACGAATGATCTTATTGGCCGGCTAGTAGCGGGTTCTCATGCAGTTCTTACACGGTCATGAGCAAGAAGTTGCAAGTGTCGGGTCCATATAGCGAGTGACCCAGCACTATTCTGACCTTGAAGTCAGTAGCGAGTTCGGCAGCTCCCGGACTAGCGGAAATGCACGAAGCTTTTAAAAATAGTCAAGCTCGTGATTGAACACTTTTTAACAATTTGGTTGATGTAAGTGCTTACTTGATACAAATAAATATTTACTTGTTACAATGAAAATGTTAAAAACAATCAATAATATTTATCATTCAAAATAATTTGGTGTATTATCCCGATAAAAAACGTTTGGATCCAACCAGATATGTCTGGATCTCGTTGTATCTGTTTATATCTAAATACATCCAAATATTTGATCTTGCTAGATATAAGCATATACAATTATATCTGCTCACATCTAATCATATATAAGCAGATATAGAGATGTATTAAGATTGATATCCAAGTAGATATACGCATATCCAAGCATATATAAGTATATCAGCTCAGATCCAACTATAGATAGAAGCTTACGAAAATATTCATAGTTTTTTTGATTATATGTAATTAAATATAAACGTAAATAATTGAATATAAAAGTATTAAATTACGCATTGTTTCTAAAGTATTTATCTATTTTTTTTACTTAAATATCAATTGACTTTTAATATATGTTATACATAGGTTCATCAAAAGCATTAAGAGGTAATAGCAATGAGATCCAAGATGTGAGTAGATATTGTTTTTAGAATGATCTCAAGTATAAAATATTTATACATGCATTTATTAGAATGTAGTGAAACTTCTTTAGATATGTGCTTAAATCTATGTAGATTTCTTTAAAGATCGACATTTACGCAGATCTGCTTGGATACACTTATATATTCGTGGATATAGCGAGATCTGTTTGGATATTTTGAGATCTGTTTAGACCACTTTTGATATTTTAAGATCTGTTTGGATATACTTAGATATAGTGAGATCTCTTTGGATATTGTCAGATCTGTTTGGATCCGCTTGGATCGCGCCAAAATTTGGATCCAAGCATATCTGACTGTTTGGATCCAATCATATATGCTTGGATCTAAACATTTTTTATCGGGATTAAAATAAATATCGAGTGTCATTGAATCTCTGGCATGATCTCTGACTAAAAATAACTTTGATTGAATCTAATAAAAAAATTCTAATCGAAATCAATCGGAAAAATGATCAATAAAAAATTATTTTTCGATTGAATCCGATTGAAATTCATTCAAATAGTTGGAACGCTCCCGAGCAATTCTGATAAAATGTTTGAATCTGATTGAGTTTAAATCAGGTTTAATCGAATTCAATCGGAATTCTTTCTGCAGGGATTTAGTTAATGTAAGTAATGTCTTAGTCCACATAAGAAACAACATACATTCCACTTAAATAATTATATGTTAAAATCTAACTTTTATTTGTTTTCCAGAAGTACAACTGAACTCACCTTAAGGAAATATATTATTCTAGCTATCAGAAATTGATATGATACAAACAAATATCTTCTTGAATCATTCATAGGCGCAATAAAATTTGGTTATGAATCAGGTAAAATCGATTCCTTGAACTTGATCCAAAGAAATTTTTCATTGCCACCGGCACACAAAAAAAAATAAGTTCTCTGTACTTTTGACGGGACCGATTTATTCCCATGTATTTTGACCCGCTGAATCCGAATCCGAAGTCTGTTTAACCCGTACACCCTCAGATTTTTAGAAAACTTTAAAAAACCTCAAAAATACACAAAAATCGACCGTTTTTTAAATTTATAAATTTTTTTAACCTTAACTAAGTATGATTTTTATGTATTTCGGTCCTCCACATACTAACCTGAAGTTTATTTAAAACATTAGCCATTTAAAGTTTGAGTAAATTCCAAAAAACCCCAAAAAATTGCAAAAAAGCAAAAAAATACTTAGTGTTGTGATGAAAAAAATTTTTTGAAGCATATTAAAATTTTTTTATGTTTTAGGCCAAAATATTTTATATATATATATCACAGATCGAACAATATGATTTCTTTTTTTTATTTCGATTTAAAAAATGATTTTTGTTATACCAAATTTTATTTTTTTCGATTTTTTGGGAATTTTTGCCATTTATTTAAAATTTTAGAGATGTCTGAGCCATGGATGTTCGAGAATTATATGTGACAGAGAAACGTACATGAAAATAATTATTTATTTAGCCCTATAAAATTTTTTTCATCACAATACTAAGAATTTTTTTGCTTTTTTGCAATTTTTTGGGGTTTTTTGGAATTTACTCAGACTTTAAATGGCTACTGTTTTAAATAAACTTCAGGTTAGTATGTGGAGGACCGAAATACATAAAAATCATACTTAGTTAGGGTTAAAAAAATTTATAAATTTAAAAAACGGTCGATTTTTGTGTATTTTTGAGGTTTTTTAAAGTTTTCTAAAAATCTGAGGGTGTACGGGTTAAACGGACTTCGGATTCGGATTCAGCGGGTCAAAATACATGGGAATAAATCGGTCCCGTCAAAAGTACAGAGAACTTTTTTTTTTTTGTGTGCCGGTGTATATTTACTTAAATCAAGTATTTACTTTCAACCTTGTTTTTCTCAGTGTAGAAGTGCATAAAAACCCATCATATCAAATCAAATAGAAACAAATATTTTTACTGATTATATAAAATTACCAAAACAATTTCTAAAATTCAAATAATTCGTGAATCTAACAATTTCATGTATTAAATGTTTTAATTTGATTTCCTATACAATTTTGATATTTTTTATAAATTTATAAGTACATGCCAAAAGGGTCAAGGTTACACGTGACAGTAGAAATTAATTCCCTCAGAAGCATCACACATCTTCTGTACAAATTTTCACACATAATTACTTTATAAGCTCAAAACAAACAATAGGAACATACAGTAGCAGTATACTATTAGTTATTTTACACCAACAATTTATTGAATAGAGTAAGAAATATTGATGATACTTACACTTCTATTGCTTTGTTCCAGTTGATCACGTATCCAGATAAAACAAAGGTCTCGATGTGAAGTACATGAATGTTCCCCCTTTCAGTACCAACATACAGCCACTTGCTTTGTAATGGTAGGTGAATTGACGTTATCCTTCGAACAAAGTACCAAGAATTTAATATAAAAAGAAAAAAAAATGCAAATACAAAAAAAAATTAAAAAAATTCTTTTTAGCCATACCTGCGCCGAAAGTTTACATTCCTGCCCTGTTTAAAGGAAAGAAAGTCTTTCTGTCCTTTCATGGAAATAAAAAAAGATAAAAATTAGCGCATACGCCATTCTCCCCTCAAACAGAAGCCAAAACGTAAACTTGCAGTTGCAGATCTGGTGAAAAATTGTATACAGGCCACGGAGGAAGGAAGGACGTCCCAATCCGCGGGTTTGCCACCCTCGCCTTCAGCTCGGGTACACAATTATACACGCGGGTAGGAATGCCCTACTTTTCTACCTCGGTGTATAATATATTATTATTGATTATTTTTTTCCAAAATAGTAGATTACACACGGGGGAAGGAAAGTAGGACATTCCAACCCACTTGTATAATTGTGTACTCAAGCCGAAGGCGAGGGTGGCAAAGACGCAGATTGGGACGTCCGACCTTCCTCCGTGGTGTGTATACAATTTTTTACCAGATCGCATCTGAAAGTTTACATTTTGGCCTCTGTTTGAGGAAAAAATGGCTCATGCGCTAATTTTTATCATTAGTTTTCTCATCAAAGGACAGAATGATTTTCGTCCCTTTAAACAGGTCAGAAATGTAAACTTTTGGCGCAGGTATTGTAAAATACACCTCTCACAAAAATGAAGGGAGCAAGAAAATTTTATAAATTTTTTAGCGATTTTTGGTAGGCTGCATTTTCGTGAAAAATGATCGTATCAAAAAAATGAAAATAGCAAATTAAAGCTTGGAATCTCTAGTTTGAAGATTTTGAGCAAAATAATGTTTTGAGCCACGGTTCTTGCGGAATCATAAGAAACAGCTCGAGACAAAATTTTTCTAAATATTTTGGTTTTGTTTTTTGGGTCTACGGGGCCGGGAAAATTTTTTTTAGAAAAATCAATTCATGGATCGTTTAGGAAATTTATTCAGCTACAATTTGCTTTCTTTTGTTTCTCTGTACGACAATTTTCTGCTGAGATATCAAGCTTTAAATGAAAAAGGATCCTTTTGTCTTTGATTATCGATATCTTAGCAACTAATGGTCGCACAGTAATTTAAAGGGCAGTTTGAGAAACTTTAATCAATTCCCCACAAGTTCCATTTTCGATTTTTCAAAAAAAAAAAAATTTTTTTTCATCCTTAACATCAATTTGAAAAACCCAGAAAAAATTGACATTTTATGGTTTTTTAGTCAATTTATCGCTGCTTTGCAAATATTGATGGAAAGTTTAATATTGCCAGGTGATTTTACAGCTGAATGTACCCTCAAAAACTCTGGAAATTTTCAGATTGATCCATTGAACTGTTGGCCGATTGCTCAAAGTTTTACAAAACAATTAAAGGAACAAGTTTTGTTCCTTAATTTGTGTAATTATTACCAAAATGTACAAATCACCAATCACCAATTATTTAAAATTATATATACATTTTAGGGAGCCCAAAAATAAAATCTAAAAAACGGTTGACTCTATGGGCCAGCCCCAAAACTTCCCGCTGTTTTCGAGCTCTCTGAGCCATTTAATTATCAATTTTGGAGCTCTTCGAGCTCAAAATACGGTTGTACCAAAACATAGCATATTTAAATGAACAACGATCATTATTGTCCGACGATATCTTCGGAATGATTTTACCGATTGGCACGTTCTTTGCAGTAATAGATAGAGCTTTTTAGACTTAGATTCGATTAAGTTTTGTAATAAACTGATCCGATAAATTTCAAGTTATGCAACAAAAAATACGAAAAACAATCTGGAAATTAGTTGACGAAATAAGGTTCGTTTTTTTAAATTTTGATCACGATTATGTTTGAGAAATTCAATGTTACTGGAGCGGAATTTATAGAAATGATCAAAAGAGATAGTACAATAAACTTTAAATTGAACCAGCGAGTTAGAATATAAAACATACGGAAAAAAATGTCAGAATCAGTGATTTTTCAAAATTTTTGATAATGATACTATTTAAGCGAACTGATTGCAATAATTTATGTATTGATCCTCAAATACTATGAAATCAAAGGGCCGATATAAGTTTTGGAACATATGATGAATTGCATTATGTGTTATTCGGGAAAAACGAAGTAACTTATTATGTGTTTTATTTTTGATCGCCAATATCTTATGAACTAATGAACCAGTTTCGAAATTCGCGGCAGAATTTGACGCTGTTTTGCAGTCTGTGATGCTCAAAAATATTTAGAATAAACCGCTTCAGCAATTTTGAATTTATCAGAAAAAAAAACACTTTTTTAAAATTTTTTCGACAACGACATCTCTTGAAGAAATGATTCGATTTCGATGATTAAGGCGGCAATCGATGCATTTTATTGTTTTAGAGCCCTTAAATATTGAAAATCGATAGATTAAATTGTTTCGAAGGTATTCGGAAAAAAAGCGTTTTTTAACATTTTTTTCTCCAACGATATCTCTTAAACAAATTAACCTATTGAGATGGTTCATGCGACAATCGATGCATTTCATTAAGTTCTCGAGCTGATTAGATTTTGCAATCGATTGAACAAGTTGTTTTTGAGAAAGTTCTAAAAAACTAAAAAAAAAAATTTTTGTATTTCTTAATTATTTTAGAACCAATTGGATCGAATGATTTGAAATTAACGAGAAAGTTGATAGCTAACAAGTTCATTCGATTACCACGAGAACGATCCAAATCGGTTGATTAGTTAAAAAGTTCCCGGAAAAAAAAATTTATATATAATGACATAAAATTTTATATAAATGCTTAGATAAAATTAGATATGAGTTTTGGTTTGATCTAATTTTATATAGTTATATATAATTATATGAAATTATATATAACATTATAAAGTATATATACAATAACTGTCATGAAAAAAAAAAGAAAAAAATTCCGCTGACTCATGGACTCGCACCCGGATCTTTCTGGTTCGAAGCTTGAGTTGTTATCCACTGTGCTGTATCACACACTTGACAGGAGGAGTCGATTGTATTTATTTGAATACGAATGAACTAAAGAAAACTAAAAACATCAATGAAATGATTGATTCTGTTATTTGTATTGTTTTAAATTATATAATTGCTTATAGAGTAGAGACCAATAGCAGTATACCCACTAATAGTGGGGCAATAATGACTTCTTTTGGTAAATAAAAAATAATGAGAGGTTACCCTGGCGGATCCGATTCCACTGAATCCCCTGAAATCCCACCGTGTAAATGTGAAAAAATTCCACACAACATACACTTAAATTACACCGTACTCCTCCGGGTTACACGATTTTTACCTGCTATTCCCACCGGAGCTTCAATAGAAGATAGAGTACACTATAACTACACTTATTTTACACCACGGATGATTCAGTGGAAATGTAAATTGTACGCTTAAATTTCATCCTATACAACGTATTAAATAAATTGTAAATTTTTGTTCATATAGTAGAAACTCTATACTTTTTACAAAAATAATTTTTTTTTTGTAAGTCCAAGTTTAATTTCTGAGAATTAATATTCATGAAAGCATTGGTAATAAATACTAATGCCACGATGGAAAATAGGATATACTATGATACCATCAAAAAAGATACTCATCACTCTGTCAAATGACAGAGGAGTACTCGTGCCAAAATTGCTTCCAGCAGTGGAATATAACACTTCTGAAATAAGTCTCTTACTAGAGACACAACAACCCGTGGGCGCGATCTCGTGGCGAGCATAGAACTCCTTCCGCTGCTGCTTATAGCACCGGTGACCTCCCTCTCCTACATATATACATATATACCTTTACTCCCGAGTTATTTTTCTCTTAGTTTAAGCATTTTTTTTTTTTTTTTGGTTGGAGCATATAAAAATTTTTGCGTTTAAAAAATTGTACTTATTCCGAGAAAATTTATTGTCTTCAAATCAAAAAATGTAATATTATTTCAAAAAACTAACACAACTTTCTTTAAAAAAATATCTCTCATGTTTAGAAAAAAAAATCTTAAAACGAGTTAAAACTTATTCTGTTCAAGCATAAAATATGTTGACTTGAGAAAAAAAAAAATTTGATTCAAGATAATTATTAACTAGGTGCAAGAAAATTTCAATTTTCTGAATCGTTAAACAAAATCTTCTTATTTCTCTTTCAGTAGCTAATTCAGCTACCAAGTCATCTGGTCATTCACGTGCAGAGTCAGTCAAAATAGTTTCCTGATCTTCTATGTCATTAGCCAACCCACTGCTTACAAATCCAGCTCGGTGAAAACACTTCTCAATTGTTTGTTGACTTATTTCCATCCACGCACCATACAACCATCTTATAGCATGTAAAACCGTGACAGATTTATGAAATTCTTCTCTACTTTGACAGTTTTCAGCTTTATACTCCAATAGTCTTGATCTATATCGATCTTTAGCTGCTTTTATAATGCCTTGATCTAGAGGCTGAATTTCGGACGTCAAGTTTGGTGAAAGAAACTGAACTGTTACGTTGCTTAGAGTCTTAGTTGTAGTAACAGGGTACATTATGCACCTCGGTAAAAACTATCAATTTGAATTTGAATTTTATTCCCGCCGTTAACCGGCCAATGACCTCGTAAGTTGCGAGTTAGGGTTGCGACTTGTCACCGGGTGTCGCATGATCGCTAAGACCCGAACATTCGACACTCCCCTAGTTTAAGTTTTCCGGGAGTGAACCAGAATAGAGGGAATGATAATATAAAAAGGACTGCGGAACGTGGAATCATCAGTTTTGTTCAGACGACGACAACGGCAGGATACTAATTAATTAAGGTAATTATATACATCTAAGTCCGCTTCACGTGGAACGAAGCGATAGTTAATTAAATATAAAAATATTATCTGGACCTTTGGCCGATAAATTCCAATTTCATAAATCTTGAAATCAATTACTTATACGTACTGTTCATTGATAGGTTAGAACAAATCAAATTATAATTATCATTGTCAAGAGTAAGAGAGAGGCCAGAGACGACACGAGACCGGCTAAGGTTCCGTCAACCAAAGAAAGTTTACACCAACATCCAGGGAGCAGCAGAAATAACATCATCAGTTGCTGCAGTAAAGGTCTGGAGGTAAAATTATAATTTTAATTTGGCCGAAATTTTTGTTCCAATGGCCAAACTTAATTATAATTAAATTACTTGATATCTTTCCGTCGGTTAAATTATAATCATTTCGTATTGGAAGGCCGTTGGCCATTATAAATACGCGTCTCGTGTTTCTCAAAAGTTGTCGTGCCGTTTCGTTTGCTAAATTGAGTCTGTAACTCAAAAATAATTATTTCAGGTCCTTTGGCCGAAATAAAATAACTTTCCGCGTGCAATATTAATTAGATAAATTATAATATAGCGTCAATAAATTAATTGAGGCCGGAATTTATTCCAGTGGCTGAATTAATTCGGAAATAATTTCAATTTACTCGAATCCGTCGGTAAAATTCAGGACCTGAGTGACGCCAACTCTATGGCCGAATTTCTAGTCAAATTGTAAATAAATTCTAGTCGTTACTTAGTTATAAATTAATTTTAAGTAAAATTAAATAATAATTAAATAAATCAAAGTTAAAAAGGAAGCTAGAATTTTGGGTAAATTAAATTTTGAGTAAAGTTGAGAACGGATTATTTTGTGAGTGTATTAAATTTGATTGTGAAAACTATAAGCGAGAAAATTATAAATTAACAGTCCTTAATAAATACACTGGTCACAGAAATTAAGGGATAGAAAAAAAATCCGAAATTTTTAGGTGACTTTCAACATGCTGTAACACGGTGAAAAATGGTCGTATAAAAAATCTAAAAAAAGCAAATCGTAGCCTCAAGTTTCTAGTTTTCAGATCTGGACCTCAAAATTTTTTATCATGTACGGTTCCGGAGTAATCATGAGAAAACCAACGAAAAAAAAATTTTCAAAATTTTTGCTGGTCTTTCAATACCTCTATGGGCGACAATAAATTTTTTTGAATAATCCGACTGTCTGACTTTTCTCGGAAATTTTATGCCCTTTAATTTGGTGGCCTTGAAAAGTCTCTACGACGATTTGGCGCCGAGTTATCATTGATCAAAGCAAAAAAGTCCATTTTGGCTTTGATAATCAATAACTCCGGATGTATTGGTCGTACAGAGAATGGAAGCAGGGTTTTGGAAACTGGAAAACATTCTCTATAAGGCAAAATTAGTGGCATTTGATAGAAAAATTTTTTTTAAAGCGATATTGTTTGGTAAAAAACAGGTCAAAATTCACAAATTCAAGGATATTCGGAAATCTTGCTATAACTTTGGATATGAAGGATAAACAAAGGATATCTTCGACTTTATTTCAACCTCAAAGTGTCCTGAAAAAACTCTGAAAATTTCAAATCGCTGCGATTTTTCTTTCTTAGTGCCCCGAAGCTTTAAATTTATCGATTTTGTCAAAAATCACCATAATTGGTAGGTTCTCGGTTTTTGTTCATTTTTTCGATTTAAAAATGGTTTTTTTACCGATAATCTTCATTTCTTCGATCAAAAAGATCGATTATCGAAAAAAATTGAAAAAAAAAAAATTTTGAAAAAAATTTTTTTTTTTTTCAAAATTTTTTTTTTCAAAAATTTTTTTTTTTTTCAAAATTTTTTTTTTTGTTGTATCTGCAATGATTTATCATTGTCAAAAAAAATTCCTAAAATTTTTTTTACCGCCGGCATTAGAGTTACCCAAAGGGTATGTTTGTGAAGTTGACATTTGAAGCAGATGCAGTTACAGCGGTAAAAAAAATTTTAGGAATTTTTTTTGACAATGATAAATCATTGCAGATACAACAAAAAAAAAAATTTTGAAAAAAAAAAAATTTTTGAAAAAAAAAATTTTGAAAAAAAAAAAAAATTTTTTTCAAAATTTTTTTTTTTTCAATTTTTTTCGATAATCGATCTTTTTGATCGAAGAAATGAAGATTATCGGTAAAAAAACCATTTTCAAATCGAAAAAATGAACAAAAACCGAGAACCTACCAATTATGGTGATTTTTGACAAAATCGATAAATTTAAAGCTTCGGGGCACTAAGAAAGAAAAATCGCAGCGATTTGAAATTTCCAGGGTTTTTTCAGGACACTTTGAGGTTGAAATAAAGTCGAAGATATCCTTTGTTTATCCTTCATATCCAAAGTTATAGCAAGATTTCCGAATATCCTTGAATTTGTGAATTTTGACCTGTTTTTTACCAAACAATATCGCTTTAAAAAAAATTTTTCTATCAAATGCCACTAATTTTGCCTTATAGAAAATGTTTTCCAGTTTTCAAAACCCTGCTTCCATTCTCTGTACGACCAATACATCCGGAGTTATTGATTATCAAAGCCAAAATGGACTTTTTTGCTTTGATCAATGATAACTCGGCGCCAAATCGTCGTAGAGACTTTTCAAGGCCACCAAATTAAAGGGCATAAAATTTCCGAGAAAAGTCAGACAGTCGGATTATTCAAAAAAATTTATTGTCGCCCATAGAGGTATTGAAAGACCAGCAAAAATTTTGAAAATTTTTTTTTCGTTGGTTTTCTCATGATTACTCCGGAACCGTACATGATAAAAAATTTTGAGGTCCAGATCTGAAAACTAGAAACTTGAGGCTACAATTTGCTTTTTTTAGATTTTTTATACGACCATTTTTCACCGTGTTACAGCATGTTGAAAATCACCTAAAAATTTCGGATTTTTTTTCTATCCCTTAATTTCTGTGACCAGTGTATTAATTGCGGCGAATAAAATAGTAAAATTCTATGCGTGGAAAATTAAATAAATGAATGAATAAATTGAAAAGAAAGTGAATGATTAAATGACAAATTAAAGTGGAAAATTTATAAGTAGTAAAATTAATTCATTAATAAATTATATTAAACAAAAAATTAATTAATTAATTAAAAATTTGGAATTATAAAATTAAAGTGAAAGTTAATGAGTAATGTTAAAAATTAGAGTCAATTAGTTATAGAGTCAATCTAGTGTATGGAAAACTGTGTCTGTGATTTAGGTCCGGTGGACATGTTAAGGTTAGATTAGTTATACATCCAGGGGATGTTTTTTTTAAGGAAAATTTTGGTTAACGTCCAGGGGACGATTTATTAAAGGTTAATTGAGGTTTAACGTCCAGGGGACGGTATTTTAACGTGGGTGTGTGTATGTGGAAACGTCCAGGGGATAC
The DNA here is from genome assembly GCF_029852145.1 of Microplitis mediator. Lineage (NCBI taxonomy): Eukaryota > Metazoa > Arthropoda > Insecta > Hymenoptera > Braconidae > Microplitis > Microplitis mediator. The sequence continues at coordinate 11,628,361 of NC_079979.1, forward strand.
AATTAGTTTGTCATAAGATTCCGTCCAGGGGACGAGGTAAAATTTAGTTTGTCATAAGATTCCGTCCAGGGGACGAGGAAATATTAGTTTGTCATAAGTAAACCGTCCCGGGGACGAGAAAATTAGTTTGTCATAAGTATTTAGTTTGTCATAAGGTTATAGTTGTAATAAAAGGGAAATAAATATAAAAGCAAGGTGCTTATAGTAATTAAAATTGAAAGCAAAGTTTTAAATAAATTTATTTTAGCCTGTTCATCATTCCTCTCCTCTCTCACAAAATTATAAAATTTACGAACGACCCTGAGCATGTAATAAAATTACATTAATATCCGGTTCTGGAAGGCCGAGTCCATCTTCCAGTGGCGCCCTAATATTCGTCTATAATACTTAGGTGCAACCAGACTTGGCAAGCTAAACACTAGGGTGGGTTGAAAAAAAAACTTTTCTTAGCATGGGGGTAGAATTTGTACCTTATAAAAAAAAAAAATTTTTCAAGAAAAAAAAAATTTTTTTACTCAACATTTTGAGGTGGCCCACTCGTTTTTAAAATAAATAATTGATAAAAACGGGGTAGTCCCAACGAAAAAAATTACATGGTGTTCTACAATCTGTAGGGTGTCCCCTTGAAAGCTAATTGAAAGTCAGGAGTTGAAAAAATTTTTTTCCTATTATTTTTGTAATTTAAGTAGAAAATCCAAAAATGAAAAGCATTTTCTTTTGAATTAAAATGAAAGTGAAGTAAAAAAAAATCACATTCGACAATTATTAGATGTTTTCCACGATTTTGGACAAAAAAAAATTTTTTTCGTTGGAACTACCCCGTTTAATCAATTATTTATTTTAAAAACGAGTGGGCCACCTCAAAATGTTGAGTAAAAAATTTTTTTTTTTCTTGAAAATTTTTTTTTTTTATAAGGTACAAATTCTACCCCCATGCTAAGAAAAATAAAAAATTTTTTTTTTTTCAACCCACCCTACTAAACACTCTGTCATATTGTGTTGTGACTGGTTGCATTATCGATAAGTAATAAAATTTTTCTATTTTGCCTTTTCATATAATTATTCAATTCAAGTAGCCAATCGTCAAATATCACTTGGGTCATCCATGATTTTTTATTAAATCGCCAAAATACGGGTAGATTATCTGGACGTACTCCTTCTTTTTAAAAAACCCGAGGCCTGGCTGCTGATCCTATAACTAAAGGTTTAAATTTTTCACCTGTTAAACTGCAACACAGAAGTACGCTTAGGCGTCCTTTGGCCATTTTTCCACCTTTACACCTGTCATCTTTCTTCACAAAACTTTTTTTCGGTATTTGGCGGTTAAATAATGCCAGTTCGTCAGCATTAATTATATTTTTTTTATCATATCCAGCTATTAACTCTTGCAATTTGATATTTTTCCAATCCTTAGCTTCTTCTAAATCAGCCGAAGCTGCGTCACCACATAAAGCTTTATAACTTATATTATTTCGTTTCAAAAACGATTCTAACCATCCATTACTACCTCGAAATTCATTAATTCCTAACTTTTCAGCTATTTCTAGAGATTTTTTCTTCAACATTACTCCGGAAACAGGAACATCTTTGGACCGGCATAATTCAAAAAATTTCAGTACGTCTAGATTTACGCCTTCGAACTCCGTTTTCCGTAGTTTTCTTTTCCTGTCTGCGTTACAATTGTCATTCCACATTTTTAAAATAACATCTTTATTACGACCGATGTTAACTACAGTGGTTTTCGATACATCAAATTGGATCGCCACATTGCGTTGGCTCACTTTTTCTCCAACAAGTCCACAATCATTTTTTTTATATTAATATCCAACTCAGTATACTTTCTTTTAACACCCATTTCAACAACTAGGCTCTAATACTGTCACTGACACAAAGAACGAAAAGACAATGAGTAATGCAGTGAAAATAACGAAGGAAGATTCATAGATAATGCGAAAAATGAAAGAGAGGGAGGAGTCGGTCAATGTACAAAGGTCAATTACAGCTCAAATATTTTCAAAATAGAGGTCACATTAGGCAGGTGGTCAATATAGAGAGGTGGTCAGATTAGAGAGATATTAGTATGGGTAATGTAAGTGTAATTAAGCCGGTTCCTAAAAATACTGGTCAATATAAAGAGGTGGTCAAAGTACAAAGGTGATCATTTGTACAGGTTTTACTGTATTATATTATAAAATAATTACAACTTTTAGAATTGATTACAAATATATTTTACAATTATCTGATAATCTTGCACTAAGTAAATAATTATCTTGATAGTATTATCTTATGTCAAAATGTTTTTTTTTTTTTTTCAAATCAACATATTTTTATGCTTAAATTGAAATACTTTCAATTGCTTAAAGTGTTTTGATTTCTTAGTATGAGAGATATTGTTTTGAAGAAAATTTTTCGTTAAAAGTGAAAATGAATTGTATTTTTTAATCAAACAATTGAAAGCAAAATATAGTAAAATGACCAGTTATTTTAAAATTCAAGTTGTAGTAAAACACATGTATCTATTATAAAATCTGAAGATTGCTTGTTAATTTTATGTAACCATATATAATTGTGTAAGATTATATATAACCATGTGATTTTTTTAGTGGCATTATATATAATGCTGTATTGTTGTATATAATTCTTTATAATTATATTCAATTCGATATGAATCATATATAATTCGATATAATCATATATAATTCTACACTTATCCAAAAAATTAAAGGAACAAGAAAACTTTATAAACTTTTTAGTGATTTTTGGAAGGCTGTATTTTCGTGAAAAATGATCGTATCGAAAAAAGTAAAAAAGCAAATTTAAGCTTGAAATCTCTAGTTCAAAGATCTTCCAGCAAAATAATTTGAGCCACCGTTTTTGCGGAATCATAAGAAATAGCTCGAGACAAAATTTTATAAATGTTTTGGTTTTGTTTTTTGGGTCTACGGGCCTGGAAAATTTTTTTTCAAAGAAATAAATTTTTTGGCTCGTTTAGGAATTTTATTCAGCTACAATTTGCTTTTTTTGTTTTTTTGTACGACAATTTGCTGCTGAGATATCAGCCTTATAATAAAAAAGGATCTTTTTGTCCTCGATTATCGATCTCTTAGCAACTAATGGTCACACAGTGATTTTGAGGACAGCTTTAGAACCCTGGTTAAAAAAGTGAATTAAAAAGGATTAAAAAAGCACACATACTTAATACTCCTTAATACTCTTTAATACTCTTAATTCTCCGGAGAATTCAGATCGACCATAAAATGAATCCTTTCTAATTCTCCTTCATCTAGCGACAAAATTATTATCGTTTTAGGATTAAAAAGAATAAAAAAGGATTAAATATTTTTAATCCTAACTTATCCTTTTTAATTCTAAAATAATATTGCAATTTCTGATCGCGCGGAGGATTCGGAAGTATAAAAGAGGATTCAAAAAGTTCAATTCTAACGAATTCTTTTTAATTCTAAAATAACTTTGAATTTCTGTTCTCGCGGAGAATTCAAGAGAATAAAAGAGGATTAGAAAAAGTTTAATTCTAACTAATCCTTTTTAATTCTAAAATAATATTTAATTTCTGTTCCCGTGGAGAATTCAAAAGAATAGAAGAGGATTGGAAAAAGTTTAATTCTAACTAATTCTTTTTAATTCTAAAAAAATATTCAATTTCTGTTCCCGTGGAGGATTCAAGAGAATAAAAGAGAATTGGAAAAAGATTAATTCTAACTAATCCTTTTTAATTCTAAATTAACTTTGAATTTTTGTTCTCGCGGAGGATTCAAGAGAATAAAAGAGGATTCAAAAAAGTTTAATCCTAACTAATTCTTTTTAATTCTAACATAATATTTAATTTCTGTTCCCGTGGAGGATTCAAGAGAATAAAAGAGGATTGGAAAAAGTTTAATTCTTACTAATTCTTTTTAATTCTTAAATAATATTGCAATTTCTGATCGCGCGGAGGATTCGAAAGTATAAAAGAGGATTCAAAAAGTTTAATTCTAACGAATTCTTTTTAATTCTAAAATAATATTTAATTTCTGTTCCCGTGGAGGATTCAAGAGAATAAAAGAGGATTGGAAAAAGTTTAATTCTTACTAATTCTTTTTAATTCTAAAAAAATATTCAGTTTCTGTTCCCGTGGAGGATTCAAGAGAATAAAAGAGGATTGGAAAAAGTTTAATTCTAACTAATTCTTTTTAATTCTAAAATAATATTTAATTTCTGTTCCCGTGGAGGATTAAAGAGAATAAAAGAGGATTGGAAAAAGTTTAATTCTAACTAATTCTTTTTCATTCTAAAATAATGTTGCAATTACTGTTCTTTCCGAGAATCCGAGAGAATAAAACAGGATTCGAAAAAGTTCAATTCCATCTTATTTTTTTTAATTTCAAAGTCATATGTTGCAATTCCTGTTCTCGCTGAGAATTCGAGAGAATTGTAACCATAACAAAAAAAATTAATTTTTTTTTTAAACTGAAAAAACAAAATAATAATGATTTGTAATTATTTATATATTAAAATTTTATTCTGGGAAAGAAAAGAAATAATTATTTTATACGTGAAATTTTATTTTTTTTTACGGAGAAATTTTTGGAAAAAAAAGTAATCATAAGAGAAAAAGGCAACGGGAAAAAAAATGTAAGAGTGATCGTGAGACGCTCGCCGACCGACAATCTGGCGGGAGAGAGGAAGTGAGCGAAAGTTAGTTCTGCGCTCACCGCTAGAGCGTGCGGGCTTCTTAGATATGGACACTTATAGTAGAAGTGTTAAAAGCAAATGCAGCGGACGTTATCGTCAGTCATCACTCCACTGCTACCAAGCGAACTTTGCGTAGCAGAGTGGGAAGTACCCACTGGTAGTGGTGCAGTATACCCTGCATCACGTCCTATATATATATATATATATATATATATATATATATATATATATATATATATATATATATATATATATCTGGTATAGATAATATATTATATTTGGTATAATCAGTGGTCTTCCTCATGGACAATTCGGGATACCCATCCCAGTTCGGGCTCTCTATATTTTTCTTGGGAATAGTTTTTTTTTCTATTCGATTTCTCTGAAGAGAATTTAAAAGTATTACAAATTTCAAAATATGAATCCTCCTTAATTCTATTTAATTCTCTGAAGAGAATTTAAAAGTATTAATAATTTGTAAATATGAATTCTCCTTAATTCTATTTAATTCTCTGAAGAGAATTAAATAGTATTAAAAATTTCTAAATATGAATTCTCCTTAATTCTATTTAATTCTCTGAAGAGAATTAAATAGTATTAAAAATTTCTAAATATGAATTCTCCTTAATTCTATTCAATTCTCTAAAGAGAATTAAAAAGGATTCAATTAATTTTTAATCCTCTTTAATTCTCTTTTTTAACCAGGGAACTTGAATTAATACCCCACAAGCCTCATTTCCGATTTAAGAGAAGAAAATTTTTTTTCATCCTCAATATTAATTTAAAAAACCTACAAAAAATGGACTTTTTATGGTTTTTTAGTTAATTAACCGTTGCTTCAAGAATATTGATGGAAAGGGGAATGTTGACAGGTGATTTTACAGCTTATTGTACCCTCAATAACCCTGGAAAATTTCAGATTGATCCATTGAACCGTCTGTCCGGTAGGGAATTTATTCGTTTCTTAAACTGCTCTTTACATTACTGTGCGGTCATTATTTGCTGAGATATCAATAATAAAAGACAACAGGATCCTTTTTCATTTGAAGGCTGATATCTCAGCAGCAAATTGACGTATAGAGAAACAAAAAAAAAGCAAATTGTAGCTGAATAAATTTCCTAAACGAGCCAGTAATTGATTTTTCGGAAAAAAATTTTCCCAGGCCCGTGGACCCAAAAAACAAAACCAAAAAATTTAAAAAAATTTTGTCTTGAGCTATTTCTGATGATTCCGCAAAAACGGTGGTTAAAAAAATTATTTTGCTGAAAGATCTTTAAACTAGAGATTTCAAGCTTCAATTTACTTTTTTACTTTTTTCGATACGATCATTTTTCACGAAAATGCAGCCTTCCAAAAATCATTCAAAAATTTATAAAATTTTCTTGTTCCTTTCATTTTTTGGATAAGTGTAGAATTATATATAATTATATAAAATTACATATAATTTTTTTTACTCGGGCGCTTAAATTACATCGTATTACACGATTTTTACATGCTATTCTCACCGGAGCTTCGATGAAAGAAAGAGTACACCAAAACTACACTTATTTTACACGGCGGCGGTTTTAGTGGGAATTTCAATTTTACGCTTAAATTACACTATGTTATACGGTTTTTTTTCAGTGCACGAACTCCTGTAACGTGAAAATAACTATTTTACATGCTAATTACACCAAAAATTTTAAGATTTAAAAAATACGCTAGAAAACGCAGACAATACGTCGTAAAAACTCCGAGGAAACACAGTAGAAACCTCTTGTCATTATGGTAGACAAAACACCGTTTTTTATCGAAAACCACCGTCGAAACTCCGTTGATACGTCGATTTTTTAGCGAGTTTGTACGGTGGCGCTTGAACCACTAGAATATACAGTGAAAACTCAATGGTAATAAAGTGTAAAATGAGTGTCAGTAGATTAGTGTGAAACAAGGGTAAACTAAAAGTGAAATTTTCACAAACCCACCGTGTGATACACGTGAAATTCCGGTGTATTTTCAGTGTAATTCGGATTACACTAAGTCAACACTGAAACCCACGGTGAAAACGGATCCGCCAGGGTAATATTTTTTAAACTTGGCTAAAATTTTTTAATGTTATATCTCAGTTTTTTATAACTTAATTCATTGTTGAAACTTCAAAAGTTTTTAACTGTCATCCTGCTTTCGGCCTTGTTAGTCTATTTCTAAGAAATTCGAAAAAAGTTTGTATACTTAATGACTTTTATGAATGCGGTAAATTAAAAAATTTTATAGACTTCATAAAATTTTATAAACCATTATAAAATCAGTTATTCCGAGTAATCTTACATTATTCGATCATATGTAAATTATTTCAAAAAATATTATGATTCCACCCGCACAGCTTAATATGTACTCAGAAGTTGCCATTAGATAGAATTTCTAACAACTCAATTATATAAAATTTCATACAATTATATAAAATTACATAAAAAATTTTCAACCGAATGTATAAATATGTATGATTATATATAAAATAATATAATTATATATATTTACATAAAATTATGTATATAAATATAGGATTATATATATTCCTCTATAATTATATATAAATATATATAGTTATATAAGACGATACATGAATTTATATAATTATATATATTTGTATATAATTATATATTTTTATACATGATTATGTATTTTTATATATAATTTAACATGAAACTTTTTAAAAAATTATATATCGTTGGATATATTGCAATACAACTCTTATAAATTATATTCTATGTTTGTATGTGTGTATTCAAGTATGCATTTACTCATCCTATGGATGAGTCACCCTTATTACTTATCACTTATTGTGGCTTATATATATATATATATTTAGCTATGTAAAATTACTTATAAGTCAGTCTTTTGAAATACACTGAGTTATCCGTATCGGTTGTTTGCTCCTCAATTTATACTCCTTCTCACATTGCTATTTCCTAGTTCCTGTGATTCTGCTACAGGTTATGGGCCCAGTACAATAATTAGTGGCTACCAGGTGTTCAATTGAGCAGTTTGTATTTAATAAAAGAGGAGAAAAGGTTAAAGTTCAATATGAACTCGGGAGAAAGTTCAAGTGTGTCTTTTGGGATACCCAAATTGAATCTTACGAATTATCAAATATGGAAGTTCCGAATGGAAGCTCTTTTAGACGAAACGGGTGTTTAGAGCACGCCGTGACTGAGACGGCACCAAGTGAGTCAAGCGAACTCGCAGTACGGAAGAAAATGGATCGTAAAGCTAATAGATCGGTATTTTACACACCTTTAGTACCGTTTACCTACCAAAGCTACTATAACCCAAACTTTATAATGGTCCATCGTTCTTACCTATGTTAGGAGCATGCGCTGACAAACTTTCAGCTTTTATAAAATAACGAAGGTCTGGGGTTCACGGGCTCTTAGACTATAAGGCAACGATCCGCCTCATGGTTGAGGATAGGTGAGCTTGATTAGAGACCTTGAAACAGCTAAAAAAACGTGGACGGTTTTAAAAAAATTACCATGAAAAAGTATCGCTAAACAATAAATCGGCAGTTTTGAGACAGTTGATGAACTTAAAGTTGAATGAAAATGGTAGTATGGAATTACATATCAACACAATAAAAGAATTAGCAGATAGACTGAAAAATATGAGAAGGACATTAGCGGAAGACCTGGTCTTTGCAATACTGTTATCAAGCTTACTAAAATCCTATGACTCATTGATAACTGCGTTAGACTCTCGACCTGATGACGATTTAACATTGGAATTTGTATCAAATAAATTAATTAACCAATACACAAGACAGTTAGGTGATAAGGTCATTGACAAAGAATAAGTATCGGCATTTAGGATAAACAAAAACAAAGGTATCAAGTGTTTCTTTTGTAATCGAGAAGGTCACATAAAGGCTGATTGCAGAAAATGTAAGAAATGGTTTGCCCATCAACAAAAGAACAAGTATGATAAAAGATTTCATAAAGCTTAGAAATCAGGAGAACCAGGAAACGACAGCGGCAGCGATAAAGCATACCAAGAAAAAGCTTACAATACTTCACATGAAAAGAAAAAGGTTTCTTCAAAATAGTGCTTGGATTCCGGAGTAACACGCCACATGACGAATGAGATAGAATTTTTTTTGATCATATAGACACTAGGTATAGAAACAAAGTCAAGGTCGCTAGTTAAGAGTGTTGTGAGGTGTATGGAATTGGGTCTGGACAAATAAAGTGTGTAACGAATAGTGGTGTAGAAAAATTGTTAAAACTGAAAAATGTCTTATTTGTACCGTGTTTTGATTCGGGATTATTATCTATAAGAGCTTTAGACTTTGATGGTTATAATGTTATGGTGCAAAACAGCAGAATGACAGTATTCAAAGGCAAAAAATAAATCACGACAGCAGACGTCAACAACGAATTATATGTTTTAAGAGTGGCTGATAAAGCATTAAAAGTGTCAACAAACCACAGTGACAATAGTATTCACCAGTGGCATCGTAGATTAGGACACAAAAACTCACAAGCGATACAGCAAATTATTGATAAATGCCAGTGAATACTAGAGGGAGAAGATACCTATTGACACTGGTAGACGACTACAGCAGGTATACGCACGTGTTTTTGCTGAAAAAGAAATCACAAACGACTCAAGTATTGATAGACTTTGTTGAGTCAATGAAGACAAAATTTAACAAAAAACCGCAAGTGTTCAGATCAGATAGAGGTGGCGAATATGTCAATAACGAACGGAAAGATTATCTGAAGGCCAAAGGAATAAAGGTACAATACAGTGCGCGTTATACCCCCCAACAAAATGGGGTGGCAGAACGTAAAAACAGGACGCTAATTGAAGCTGTCAGACCAATGTTAGCTGATGCCTGTTTGTCCAACCAGTATTGGGGTGAAGCAGTTGTCACTGCTGCGTACATTCAAAATAAATTACCGACTAAAGAAAGAGAGGCCACACCTTATCAGTTATGGCACGATAAAAAGCCTGATCTTAGTTTCTTAAAAGTGTTTGGATGTCGGGCATTCGCGCATATACCAAAACAAAATAGAAAGAAATTGGATGCCAAAGCACGTGAGTCTTTCATGGTTGGGTATTCTAAAGAGTCAAAAGCGTACCGTTTTCAGGATCGGTCAAATGGAAAAATAATAATAAGCCGTGACGTACAATTTTATCGAAAATGAAAGAAGCGGTGAAAAATCAGAAGTCACATTCGATATCGTCGAACAAAATGCTTACAGTAATGGAAATGTTAATCAAAAAACGACCGGAGAACCGATTATGACAAGAAGCAGTGAAAAGAAATTAAAGAGTCAAGAACTAGATCAAGAAATCATAGACTTCCCAATTTCTGACACAGAGAAAATAAGCAACGTTACCCAGGAAAGGGAGCAAAATATTGAAAATGTTGTTGAAGACTCCTTTGACGATGACTACTATGATCCTGAAACGAGAGAAGACATTGACACCACCAATAAGGAAGACTTATTTGCTGAAGATGGTAGCACTACCTCATCTGAAGAAGATTTTCAACCAGGTAATGACACATCGGAAGAACCTTCGTCATTCGCAGATGCCATTAATGAACCAGGTGCTGAAAAATTGATTTCAGCTATGAACGAAGAACTTGATTCATTAGAAGACAACGAGACTTGGGACCTGGAACTAATTCCCCGTAATAAACAACCAATTAGTTGTAAGTGGGTTTATAAAATTAAAAAAGATTCCAGCGGTGTTCCTCAAAGATATAGGGCACGATTAGTAACTCAAGGCTTTACTCAACAGTACGGCATTGATTACGATGAAATCTTCGTGCCAGTAGTCAAGAACACAACATTCCGTACACTATTATCTATTGCCGGAAAACGGAAATTAATTTTAAAACACTGGGACGCCAAAACAGTTTTTTTGAACGGGGAACTTAAGGAAATCATATACATGAAGCAGCCTCCTGGATTCGAAGATGAACAAAGAAAAGATTGGGGCTGCAGATTGAACAAATCAATCTATGGTTTAAAACAAGCTGCAAAAGTATGGTATGAAAAATTAAAAGGTGTACTAAATAATTTAAATTTTCAAGTTTGCGATAACGATCCATGCCTATTCAAAACTACGGGTGAAGGACCAACAATTTACATCGTTGTACACATCGATGATATGGTGGTCGCTTGTCGATCACCTGAAAGAATCGAATTATTAAAGGCAGCAGTCAATGAACGATTTACAATAGTAGATCTAGGTGATTGGAAGATGTATCTAAGCACAGCAGTAAGAAGAAACGACGCAGGTGATATTTATGTAAATCAGAGCGAATATATTCAAAAAATCATTGAAAGAACAAAATTGACAAATGCAAAAGGTTCAATGTATCCATTGGAACCTGGTTTTGAAAAACTGAGGGCTGAATCGAAAGAAATAAAAGTCAATTATTATCAAAGGATTATTGGATTTCTATTGTATGTTGCCGTTAATACAATACCTGACATATCTGCTGCGGTATCTATTTTGAGTCAACATATAGTAGACACAAAAGAAGCTGACTGGCTAGAAATAAAAAGTGTCTGTAGATACTTGAAGTATACAATTGATTATGAATTAAAACTAAGTAACAACCAACCAAAAAATAACAAACTTATCGGCTTTACGGACGCAAAATGGGTCGAGTGCAGAATTGATAGGAAATCTAACGCAGGATATGTTTTTCAATTATTTGACGGAGCAATAAGTTCGGTGTGTAAAAAACAATCTACTGTAATGCTCTCCACGGCAGAAGTAGAACTGGTGGCTTTATGCGAAGCTGCTCGTGAAGCTGTATGGATAAAATATTTACTTTACTTCTTTGATGGACCGCAAACGTCCGCAATAACACTGTTTGAAGACAATCAAAGTGTGATAAATGGCCTCAAGGCTGGTAGCCCTACAAATCGGACAAAACACGTGGACGTAAAATATTTTTATACCAAAAATCTACAAGGCCGAGGGATAGTGGATGTGCAGTATTGTCCCACAGAGCTTAACCGGGCTGATATGCTTACGAAATCTTTACAGTCAATAAAAATTAAAAATTTAGCAAAAGATATAGGTTTTAAAGTTTGGGAATAAAACCACAAATCTATGTTAAGAATTTAGGGAAATTGTTTTGAGAAGGGAGTGTTGAATATATCGCAATACAACTCATAAATTATATTCTATGTTTGTATGTGTGCATCCAAGTATGCATTGACTCATCCTATGGATGAGTCACCCTTATGACTTATCACTTATTGTGGATTGTATATATATATATATATATATATATATATATATATATTAGGGTGGTCCTTAATTTGGACATTTTCGAATTTTTATGCTCCCAGAGGCTTATGTGGTTCGAAATAAATAAAAAAAAATATCCTCAAAGTTTCAGGTCTCTATCTCAATTTTAACCCGTGACGCACAGCGATGTAAGTTTCCCATTTAAATAACACGGGGTTTTTGGCATTGAACGATTAAATTTTTATTCCGGCTAAAGTAATTGTTCGAAAAATTTGAAACTCTGTAGACTTTATCCTCATATCAGCAGCTACTCCTCAGAATTTTTACAGATTTTCAGCTACTATAATTTTGGAGGTACAGCATGATGAAAAAGAAGAAAAAAATTATTTTTTATATTTTTAGCTAAAAGTTTTTTCAAATAACATATCAAATCAGTCTGCATCCTTATCAGAAGTTCTTACTTTTTCTCATTCTTGCACCTAAGTGGGTGAACGGTATATCTTTGTTGCACTAATACAGTAATCAGGAACTTTGTATTAGTGTGCAGTAAAGTTTTCCTTGAAAGGATTTATTAAATTTATTACGATTACCTCACAAACGGTTTCAATTACGACAGAAAAAAAATTGTCATAAAGTTTGAGCTCTTAATTCCAACAGGACCACGTGCCGCAAATTTCGTTTCCGTGATTTTTTAAATTTATTATATTTATTTATAAAAGAGATCTATATTATTAATAATTTATTATAGTTAGAAAATTGTAAACAAATAATTATTTCGATATTATAATGCACAAAACTATCAACCTTTTGTTTATTATTTATTGCTTAAAACAAATAATAAACTTAAAGGTGACCAACTTATTTAAGCAAATATTGAAAGAAATTTAATTTATTGATAATATTTATCAACTGTTAAACTGAGACATAATATGATTAGTGGCATTGATATACCGATCTCAGATATCAATTGAATGCATTATGTATTTTTGAAAAAGACACATTGTCAAATAACATAAACAAAATATTTCTTGAAAAAATCACAAAAAAAATTTTGCGGTAACTCTTCCCGTTAGAATTAAGAGGTTAAACTTTAAGGGAATTTTTTCTGTTGTAATTGAAAAAAAATGCTCCTGATTACTGTATTAGTGCAACAAAGATATACCGTTCACCCACTTAGGTGCGAGAATGAAAAAAAGTAAGAACTTCTGATAAGGATGCAGACTGATTTGATATGTTATTTGAAAAAACTTTTAGCTGAAAATAAAAAATATAATTTTTTTCTTTTTTTTCATCATGCTGTACCCCCAAAATTATAGTAGCTGAAAATCTGTAAAAATTCTGAGGAGTAGCTGCTAATATGAGGATAAAGTCTACCGAGTTTCAAATTTTTCGAACAGTTACTTTAGCCGGAATAAAAACTTAATCGTTCAATGCCAAAAACCCCGTGTTATTTAAATGAGAAACTTACATCGCTGTGCGGCACGGGTTAAAATTGAGATGGAGACCTGAAACTTTGAGGATATTTTTTTTTATTTATTTCGAACCACATAAGCCTCTGGGAGCACAAAAATTCGAAAATGTCCAAAATAAGGACCACCCTAATATATATATATATATATATATATATATATATATATATATATTTAGCTGGGTAAAATTACTTATAAGTCAGTCTTTTGAAATACATTGAATTATACGTATCGGTTGTTTGCTCCTCAATTTATACTCCACCTTACACTCGCTATTTCCTAGTTCCTGTAATTCTGCTACATATATAATCATAGATAATTATACAAAATTATATGGAATTTTATAAATTGGGCAGATCCATTACTTTTTCGACGAAAGTGTGCGCGCGTGGATCACCAATTTGGACGCCGATTTTTTCCTCGAATGTAGGTCAGAAAAGAAGGTGATCCTGAAAATTTGAGCTCGATACCCCTAAATCCGGCCATTGGGCAATTTTCGAAATTTCAAAAAAGGCAATTTTTTGGTTATTTTTACAAATTTTTATCTTAGCTTCTATATAACTTAGAGGAAGTTTTCCAGCGGTATTTTTCTTCATGTACACAATACGTCCAAGAAAAACATTGAAATTTGCTCTCAACTAATATCCGGCTTAATTGGGAGCTTCCAACTAAACCCCTGAATTAAAAAAATTTTTCTTTTTTTAAGAAATCCTCTCACATCTACAGTTTTTAGATAAGAAGGATAAATAACAGCTGACATTTTTAAAGTGAGTGTCTTCTGTTGATATCGTTTATCCCGAAAATTGCTTTGTTTAAAATAATTTTAGCGAATAAGTTTTCATATATCTAATGAATTATTTATTTGTTTTCAAGTTTATTATCAATGCCTGATTAAAATTTTTTATGGTACTGCTGTTTATTCTTATTAATGTAATGTATTAAGTACTCGGGACGATCGCAGCGATCTTAAACACAAAATATTTACTTAATACACTACCTTGAAGAATCAACAGCAGTAGCATAAGAAATTTTAATTCTTCCGATGGCTGGGTCTGAACGCTGGCTACTGGATGAACCTACTAATGTTGAGCTGATACTTTTATATGATCTACTTATTCAGTCTACTTCAACCATTTGGTTTTATGAAATATAACGAGCAATTTAATTAATATTTTTGACTAAGAAAAAAAAAGAACTTCGTATTGTTTTTATTATAATTACATAATTTTTCAAAATAAAACTTATTAAATTTAATTGATTATTTATCAAGAATCCAGTTGAATTATCTTGCTCTACTACCATTATTAAAAATGACATTTATTACAACAATCGATGACTTATTTTTTAATTAAATTAATTTTTGTAAGTAAAGTTATAAAATTGCGGTTGTTGATTGCAAATAATCACGAACTAAAATATATGTAAATTGTTAGATGCAAATAAATTTAATCGGAAAATTGAAATATTTATTAATTAAAACTTAGTTTATTTCAAAAATAAATAGTTATTAATTTCAGAAAACTATTATAAAAAGTTATTTGAATAATTAATAATTGATGAGTAGATTTTTTATAAGTAGCCATTCATTGGCCAGCCATCGGCAGCGTTGTACGACTGCCGTTTCCTCTATGGAAAGTCACATTCTGATATGAAACCAGTAATATCATAACATATACATTCAAAAATTTTATTAAAAACTCATTTCGATATGACTACGCTATCTTGATCAACAACTAAACGGCTGCTGATATTTAACCGGGTTTGGGCCGAGAAATTTTTTCCGAGAAAAAAGGAATAGCTATCTGAAAATAGCGATTTTTGAAAAATTTATCGGCTTCGGATAACCGTATATAAACGAAATCGGAGCAATTAAGGAAAATTACAGTAGATATCAACAGAAGACACTCACACCAAAAATGTCAGCTGTTATTTATCCTTCTAATCTGAAAACTGTAGATGTGAGAGGATTTTTTAAAAAACGGAAAATTTTGTTAATTCAGTGGTTTAGTTGGAAGCTCCCAATCAAGCCGGATATTAGTTTAGAGCAAATATCTATTTTTGACTTCTTGCTGAGAAAACCGACAATTATCAAAAAATTCGGGAAGTTATTGGTTTCACCCCGATTTTTAACAATCGGGTTTCCATCATATGTCAACATTTAAAGGTGCGAGGATGTTATTCTGTCATTTTCAGAGCGATGTCTGTATGTATGCATGTGTGTGTGTGTGTGTGTGTGTGTGTGTGTGTGTGTGTGTGTGTGTGTGTATCTTTTCTCATATCTTTTCAATGAGTGAACCGATTTAGATGGTTCTCGCGGCATTCGAAACATTTCTTTCGAACTTAGATTTTCAGAAAATATTAGAGCATTTAGTCAAATAAACTCTGCCCGGGTTGTCTAATCTCCGTAAAGGAGAGCGGACAACATGGTTGAGGGCCGACCGGGCGCGTCCCCAGGTGGCGGATAGAGGGACGGCCAAGGTGGGAAGTGGCGGCTCACGATGACCTCCAGCAGGAGGGATATTGTGGGCAGGCCACGACTACTTTGGTTAACATGTGCTACAGGAAACCCGGCAGGTGTAAAAACCAGCCCAGGGGGACCAAGGCCATGTCGCGGACCAACTTCCCAAGCCAAGGTGTAAGCGATCGTGCTGAGGGCTGAATGGCACAGGGGTACTGTGTTCCGAACGATGCACCTTGGGGCACCAGGTGCAACCCCATTGTATCTATACACCTTCCGCTGTGCAATCAGGCTCTGCCGGCGGTGACCGTATACTTCCTGACTACTCGTGGGACCAAAATGGAAACAACAAACAAAAACTCTGGATTGGAGGCTTCGAAAGAGGACTCCGATCTTCTAAATGTCCACATGAACGTAGTGGAGGGCACGGCAGGCTCAGCTAACGCCGGGACTCCTGGAACTCCAGCAGATGGAGGTAAGAAGAAGTACCGCAGTGGAGCTGCGAAAAAGAGGGCCCGGAAAGCCAAATTGGCCGCACGTGAACAATTTTCGGGGCAAAACAGCGGGGACGCTTCTTCCCCCATCAACGTAACCTCGGTGGAGGATGGCTCTTCAGTAGCTGGTTGCTTTAAAAGGCCCAGACCTGAGGACCAAACCCCACCAGAAGTGAAAAAAGTGACCAAACGCGGCAAGGTGACCTACAAACCGACTGGTTTCGGCGACGCAGTTAGGGCGGACAGACAGGTAGCTATTGTGCCTTCTGGATACCCTGACGCGTTGCTGAGCCAGGAGACGGGTGATCTGATCACACAGGCGTTAGTCAAGGCGCTGGACGCTGTCCCTACAGGACAGCCCGTCCCGTGCTTTGACGGATGCCGGTGGGACCAAGGAGCTCTGTGGGTTACCTGCGCCGATGTCAAGGCCAATCAGTGGTTGCTGGGGACTGTCCCGGCTATTAAGGCTGGAGGGGGGGACTCGTTCTCCAAGCTCTGGAGAATGAAAAACTCCCTAGACTTAAGAAGCTGACGGCGGTTCTCAGTACCACTGAGGATACCAAGGTCATCCTGAACAGGCTGGCACGACAAAATCCTGGGCTCACCACTCAATTGTGGCGGGTCTGGGATCGTAGGGTGGTAGGTAAAACTGTCCACCTTGTTCTGGGTGTGGACCGGTGGTCGCTGGCGGCACTCTCGGGGTGCAACTACTCTCCCCACTTCGGTCTTGGTAAGGCCCGTTTTTACGAGGTCACATCCGGGAACGCAGCTGGGGCGAGTGGAGGTGCTTTGGGAGGGGCTGCTAGAAAGGCAACGAAGACCACGTCCGGAGCAGTGCCTCCTGAAAAGGAAAAGGCAAAGGCAAAGGTAGGGGAGCGGGGCCAGGAGACTGAAGCGGCTGGCGCTGCTCAGGAAACTGGCACTGCTCCCATACCTCCAAAGATTGTGGTCGTTCCACCTCCACCTCCTCCAGCTGAGGAACCTGCTGGGTCCCTCGGTGGAGGGGAGAGGGAGGGGGAACGTCACAATTCGCTTTGGACCTCGATAGTAGGGCCAATCATCAAGCCACCTCGCCTGATAATGAGTGGGACTTCCGATGGGGAAAAGACCATGCCTCCGGCAAGATCTGGATCCAGAGGAAGACCCACAAAGGCGAAGGCGGTTGCCAAAGAGGGCCTGTCAGGGACTAAGCAGGGTAAGCAAGCTACCCTCGCTCAGGCCCTGGGGGGAACCCTCCAGTTGTCCGGCACACCGAAAGAGGGGATAGCCGAGACCAACAAGAAGGAAGACGATGGGCACTAAACTGTCCCCTTCCTTCTCCAACCCACCAGCCCCCACCCCTCCCCATCCTATTTCCCATTTCCCTCCCCATAATAAAAGCGATAAGACAACCAGTGCTGCAGATTCTGTAACTGCAGGACAGACTAGTTTTTCGCAAATAAACTTGCAACACTGCAAAGCGGCCTCTGCATTACTTAGTAGAGACCTGGCGGTGTTGCAGACAGATGTATCCCTAATCCAAGAACCTTGGGTTTACAAGGGCCAAGTCTTAGGGATAGACAGGAGAAACGGCTGTTTGATCCATGGTGACGCGGAGCTGGGGCCTAGGGCCTGTATCTTTATCAATAAGAATCACACAGCGCTCAAGTTGCACCAGCTTTGCACCAGGGATCTAGCCGTTGCTTCCATGAAAATCTCCATAGAGGGGACTAGGATGGAGCTGATCGTCGGCTCTGCCTATTTTCCATATGAAGATGCCAATGTACCTACCAAGGAGGTCACTGACTTGGTAGAGTACTGCAGGTCCAAAGGGCTACCACTCCTGATTGGCTGTAATGCAAATGCACACCATACGGTTTGGGGTAGCTCGGACATAAACGAAAGAGGCTCAACACTACTAGAGTACCTTTCCACCACTTGCCTAGAGATCCTGAATGTGGGATCTAGGCCCACTTTCGTCACCTCTCGAAGGCAGGAAGTGATTGATATCACGCTGGACTCTAGTAAGATTGCACAGTCTGTCACGAACTGGCGGGTGAGCGAAGAAGATTCTCTTTCTGATCACCGTCGAATTCACTTTGTGTTGGAAGGCAGCAGGAACGGCAGGACTGGGGGCACATATAGGAACCCTAAGGCCACGGACTGGCTCATCTATAAGAAAGAGCTAGTAAGTAGGCTGGAGGAGCCTAACGGGACCCTAAGAACGGCCGGTAGGATTGAGCAGGCGGTCGAGCATTTGCAAACGGCCATTGTTCAGTCCTATGAAATTGCATGTCCTTTGAAAACTAGAAAATGTAGCAAGCGGGTGACATGGTGGAATGCAGAGCTGAGCAGGCTCCGTTCCTGGTTCCGGAAGCTACTTAACAAAGCGTTAAAAACGAAATCAGACCAAAACTGGGCTGAGTATAAAACAGCCCAGATTCAATACAAAAAGTATATCAAGGTCTCCAAAGCTGAGGCCTGGAGAAAGTTCTGTGGGGAGATTAAGGATCTACCATTGGTAGCCCGTCTCCGTAAGATCTTCACTTCGGGCCCTACAGTTAAGCTAGGTGGTCTGACTCTCCCGGGTGGAAGGGCAACAGCAAACCACGGAGAAATACTCGCTCATCTCTTTGAAGTACACTTCCCTGGCTCGGAATTGACGGGACAGGAGGGAAATCAAAGAGAGGAGAGAAACCTCACAGTTACCAGACATGGTGAGTGGAGGACTGCTGCAAGGGTGGTAACGCCCAGCAGAATTGAATGGGCAATTGGCAACTTTGAGAAGTACAAAAGCCCAGGGGTGGATGGGATTTTTCCAGCTCTCCTACAAGAGGGTGGAGAATCACTTCGCAAACACCTCCTACACATATTTAGGGCCTGTCTGGCCCTAAGTTATGTGCCCGAAGCATGGCGTGAGGTCAGGGTAGTCTTTATACCAAAACCTGGGAAAAGTTGCTATGACCTGGCGAAATTCTTCAGGCCTATTAGTCTAACTTCCTTCCTTTTAAAAACCCTGGAAAGGATGGTAGACAGACACATAAGGGACGAAGCGCTGAGTCGAATACCAGTGCATCATTCACAACATGCATACCAGGCTGGCAAATCCGTTGAAACGGCCCTACACGAAGTAGTTAGCTACGTCGAGAGGGTCTTTCGGCAGAGGGAATCAGTTCTGGGAGTATTTATTGATATTGAAGGGGCGTTTGACAATACACCCTTCAAAGCCATCTGCGAAGCAGCGGAACGCTTTGGGATAGAGGAATCTATAACAGAATGGGCCCACAATATGCTTCGCTCGAGAATAGTGACAACCGAACTTAGTGACACTAAGGTTCGGGCCCGTGCTAGAAGAGGCTGTCCGCAAGGAGGCGTGACCTCTCCTCTCATGTGGCTATTAGTCATTAACGAGCTCCTAGTAAGGCTGGAGAAGCTAGGAGTACACGCAGTGGGCTACGCGGATGACGTTGCTTTGATGATCAGAGGTAGTAGCCCAGTAGAGATAAGATGGAGGATGCAAAGAGCACTCGATCTTGTACAGAATTGGTGCAACGACAGATCTCTGAAGGTTAACCCTAACAACACAGAGATGGTGCTCTTCACTAAAAAGAGGAAGCATAAGGTAAATGCGCCTTCAATTTTCGACACTGAGCTGAAGTTTTCAACAAAGGTACGCTACCTTGGAGTAACTCTGGACAATAAGCTCACGTGGAGAAGCCATAGTGGGAAACAAGTTCAAAAAGCCACTGCCACTTTGTGGGCCTGTAGAAGGATATTTGGCACAACGTGGGGTCTAAAACCAAAACTAGTTAAGTGGATTTAAACGGCTATTTTGATACCCCAATTAACCTTTGCCTCTGTCATTTGGTGGCCCGCAATACGAAGGGACGTCAACATCAAGGCATTAAATGAGGTCTACCGACTTGCTCTGCTAGGCATAACAGGAGTGTTTAAAACAACTCCTACCCTAGCTATGGGGACACTCCTGAATGTAGTTCCTTCAAATATAACTGTAGAATCTCTGGCTGTGAAAACGGCTTTGAGACTGCATTTTGTTGGGTTGTGGTCGAAGGCTAGGACGGGACATGCGTCCATCCTACGGAACAGAGATCTCGAAGAGGTCCTGGCCCAAGGAGGAGACTATGGCTCTCGCAGCTACCACTTCCGACACAAATACAAAGTTCTCTTTCCAAACAGGCAGGAATGGGAAGGAGGGAGCGATGAAATCCTATCACCCCAAGGGCTAGTCTGGTTTACGGACGGGTCCAATGTGGTAGAGGGAACAGGTGCAGGAATTTATAGCGGCAGACCCAAAACTGAGATAACCCTCAGACTGAGACACACTGCCTCTATTTTTCAGGCAGAAGTATATGCGATCTGGGCCTGTATAAAGCACATTTTAGAGCTAAATCACAGGAACAAACACATATACATATGCAGTGACAGCCGTGCAGCTCTCAAGTCACTCACATCAGTCATGGTGACTTCAAAGATTGTACGGGACTGCATTACACTCGCCAACAAACTAGCGAGCGCCAGCTATGTCAATCTCATTTGGGTACCGGGTCACAGTGGTATCAAAGGGAATAACATAGCAAATGAATTGGCAAGGACAGGGGCCTGCAAAACGGACCCTGAGCCAGTCTGTTCAATTCCGGTGCCTCTGTGCTTTATAAGAAGCCACTTGGCTCAATTGACCTGTGACAGGTTCTGGGACCTGTGGCTTGAAGCCGGAGGCATGCGACATACGAGGGCACTAGTTGAAGGACCATCGAAGTCGCTTGGTACCAGTCTAGTAGAGCTCGATAGATCCAAATTGAGGATTATTGTCGGGCTCGTTACAGCACACTGGTTTACCGGGAGGCATCTGAAGCTCATGGGCATCACCGATGACTTGACATGCCCTAGATGCAATTCAGAGGATGAAACTCCCCTTCACCTGTTGAGCCAATGCAGAGCCATAGAGGATGTAAGGAAAGACATCTTGGGGATCTGTGATGATACTCGGCCTAACCTATTAGAGGTTGGGATGGACAGATTTCTGCGATTCTCGAAATCCATAAATCTGCCAACCCAACCTTAATTTTAACGAGAATTGACCTAGTAGGGCCGAGTACAATGGTTCGAAAGAACTGAGTGCTCGGCTCTACACCAAATAAAGGAGTCAAACTCACTTCAATTCAATTCAATTCAATTAGACTCTGAGAAATTTAGGAAATACGAAAAAAAAAAAAATTTTTTTTTCGTTTTTTTTTGGATATTTTGAAAACTGTTGGATCGATTAATTCCAAAGTATAATCAGCTCTAGAACTCGATAAAAACTTTCGATTGCCGCCAAGAACATCTCAATCGGATAATCTGTTCGAAAGATATCATCGACGAAAGAAATAGTTGAAAACAGTTTTTTGCGAATATCGTCGGAATGACTGAACCAATCATTCAGAAAATTTTATCTGCTCTAAACCTCAATAAAACGCGCCGACTGTTACCTCAAACGTCTCGATCGGATGATCCGTTCGAGAGATATCGTCGACGAAAGAATGAAAAAAAAATCGTTTTTTCTTTCGTTTGTCGTGAATCTTTCGGAAACGATCAATTCCAAAATCTAATCAGCTCTAGAACTCGATAAAGAGATTCGATTTCTGCCAAGAACGTCCCAATCAGATAATCCGTTCGAGAGAAATCGTCGACGGAATAATAAATGTAAAATCTATATCTGTTTTTTTCATTCAAGAACATCATAATTACTGTGCAATATTACTCAAAACTAATAAATTCTTCTTTATGTAAAGCACTGAAAGTGAATGCTTAAAAATCGTCATGTTCGCTCGTATGACGATATACTTACACGATATAGATACAACGTATACCGTAAATACTTATTTTTGAGCTAATTATTGAACATAATTGTGAATAAATGTATAAAAACCGCTTATTCATTAATTATTTTGAATTCCAAATGTTTAAACTTTAACATAAAACGTAACCCTTTTAAGCTTTAAAAGCTTATAAAAAAGAGAAACAAAGGTATTTTCGAGCTCGAAGAGCTCGAAAATGTATTTATACTAATGGTTTCGAGCTCTTAGAGCTCGAAAACAGCAGGAAGTTTAGGGGCTGGCCTGCAGGGCCAACCGATGCCCAGATTTTTTTCTTAGTGCTACTTTAAGTAGAGTGTACATGAAGAAAAATACCGCTGGAAAACTTCCTCTAAGTTATATAGAAGCTGAGATAAAAATTTGTAAAAATAACCAAAAAATTGCCTTTTTTGAAATTTCGAAAATTTCCCAGTGGCCGGATTTAGGGGTATCGAGCTCAAATTTTTAGGATCACCTTTTTTTCTGACCTTCTTTCGTCGAAAAGTAATGGATCTGCCCAATTATGATGATCTCTAATTATATATAAT
The DNA here is from genome assembly GCF_029852145.1 of Microplitis mediator. Taxonomy (NCBI): domain Eukaryota; kingdom Metazoa; phylum Arthropoda; class Insecta; order Hymenoptera; family Braconidae; genus Microplitis; species Microplitis mediator. The sequence goes on from NC_079979.1 coordinate 11,651,111, forward strand.
TTTTTTCCAGGGCTATAGAGCGTTTATACGCATACACACACTCACACACATACATACACACATACATACATACATACAGACACTTGGACATCATTCTGAAAATAGTCAGAATAGCTTTCTAGGATCTCGGCGTGTTGAGGGTATGAGAGTGAGATTACGTGTATGGTACGGAGTATGTTTTGAAGTGTCTGTGTGATGGAGCGTGGATTTAACGGGGGCTGTTTAGCTGTGTCGCGGATAGTGGCCAAGATAACGTGCCTCCCGACCAGTGATGACGACTAGGCCCAGGCTTAGGCCTCGGGGTTGACGTGGTGATTGCGGAGGTGCGACTGAGATGTCGCCGCCCCTTCGTGGTGGTACCCGGAGTTAGCTGGGGTACGTGTACGGTTATTGGGGGGATGGCAGGCCTCGTTTGCGATGCTCGAAGAAGCCAACAATTCGCTAACTCCGGATATCACTGGGAGTGACAGTACGGGAAGACCCGTGAGTCCACGGCTTTTATGCTTGTGACGGAAAGAATGGATGGAGAAGCGAGAATGTGAGATTGAAAGAGAAGGAGTTGAGTAAGCGAGTGAGAGTGGGAGATTATCGTGTAACAGTTGTGTAACTACCGGCGAGTGAGTAAGTCGCGATTCGGCGTCACTCGTGTACGAGTCGACCCAGTAGTCGAGTTTGGAGTCTTGAAGTAAGCGGTGGTGAGTCGGAGAGTCGCCAAGGTGGACCTTGACCGTAACCGTGGACTGTTGTCGTTTTGGAGCTTGTGGCTCTGTGTATTGTGAGAATTTTCTCGAGAAAATTCAGCTATGAGAATTTATCGTTTTTTAAAGCGGGAAAGTATAACCGGGAAAAAATTTCTGGTTAAGAGGAGTGCACACGTTACGTTTTAAATGTGAAGTGTATAATCAATTATATGATAAATTGCTTGAAGAAAACTTTGTAAAACCATATTGATTATTTTTTTAATTACCTTTCACGTTGAAATTTAAGACTCTGTATAACCTGGGGAATTTTTTGTCTCAAATTCCATAGATGTAACGTGTCATCTGCAGTTACGGAAATCAGAGCCCCTTCATTGATGAGAAATTCAAGTTGAATTACTGCTGCACCACCCTCATGTTTAATGTTAACGTCCACACCAGGCCTTCCGAGTCTAAAGTTTTATTTTCATATTTTCCATCATTTATTATAGTCAAGATAAAATAATTGTGTTTAAATAATTAAACAAACAAACAAATAAATGCAAATCGAAAGTTAAAAAATAATTATATATTAATAAGGATACAGTCTTAAAGATCCAGATTTAGTACCAATAGCTAATAACTTTTGCACTGGATCAAATGCCACTGCTGTTGGCTGATGTGGAAAACCATGACGAAATGTCTATAATTAATATCATAAAAATAATCATTAATATTAGTAAACTAAATTCATCAAAAATATTATAATATTAAGTAATTTTAATCATTTGAATGTTCATGTGTAGTATTGAGTAACTATGAACCTGATATTTTAAACGTCGTTTCATTGTATTAAAATTAATTAATCAATATTTGATATTAATTTAATATTAGTAAATTATTGCTTGCAGGTCTAACTTTATTAGCTTGTTACCGCTCCATATATACTTCCTACCTGCAAATAGCCATTCTAATTTATATTACGATTATATATGGGGTTATAACAGCTAGGTATGATTATATCTAATTATATATAGACTCATATATGATCAGATTTGATCATATATAGACTTATATATGGTTATAAATGGAGTTATAACAGCCAAGTATGATCATATCTAATTATATTTAGACTCATATATGATCAGACCTGATCATACATAGACTTGTATATGATTATATATGGGGTCATAACAGCCAGGTATGATCAGATCTAACTTACACCCACTTCTGACACCAAATTGTAGTGATTGGTATTTTAAATGAATATCAATTATACACTACAATGATAACACACTTGTATTAGAAATAACAACACCGCAATTAACAGCAGTAAAAGAAAGCAAGAGCAATATATAGTTTATTGAGATACAATGTTTGCTGTTAAACTGTCAATATAAGACTGACTGACTTTTGTCGCGCATCTATAAAAACAATAGAAGAAGGCATTTGTTTTCTAGCTATTCAAATATTAAAAAGATCAGTTTCACATTCGTTACAATATATAGACTTATGTATGATTATATATGGGGTTATAACAGCCAGGTATGATCATATCTAATTATACATAGACTCATATATAATCAGATCTGATCAGATCTAATTATATATAGACTTATATATAATCAGATCTGATCATATATAAACTTATATATGGGCTTATAACAGCCAGGTATGATCAGATCTAATTATGTATGGGGTCATATATAATTATATATGACCCCATATGTAATCATGCATGATTATATATAACTTCATATATGATTATATATAATCATATATGATCATATATATGAACATTTATAATCATATATGATCATATATATGAACATATATAATCATATACGATCATATATGATTAGACAAAATCTTTTTTCATCGGGTCTATAATCGATTGAATACATATTCTGTTATGGGAGATAGTTAACCTAGAAATACATTTTTTTATTATTAATAAAACTATCCGAGCAACTTATAATTAATGAACAAAAGTATTTTCGAGATGTAATAAATTTTATTAGTTTATATTTCGTCATTGCAAATAATAGTTCAGTCAATGTTTCAAATTAGTGATTATTTTATAAACTCTAAGTATTTTTCATTTTATTTCTTTCAAATAATCTTTCAAATCAATTCCAAATTTTTGGGCGATTTTCAACAGGCCCTAACTTTGAGAGAAATGGTCGTACAAGAAATAAAAAACAAGGAAATTGTAGCTCCAAGTGTCTCCTTTTTGGATTAGAACTTCAAAATTTTTTAGCGTCAGCAGTTTTAGAGTAATCTTAGAAAAACCAGCGCGAAAAAAAATTTTTTTAATTTTGTTTTTTTTGGTCTTCGGGTGTGGAAAAATTTTTTTTTGCTTAACCATTATAAGGATCAGATACCTTCATTATTCAGCTTTAATTTCTTTTTTTATGGACCTTGATACGTCCACTTCTCGCCGAGATATCGGTCTCCAAATGGAAAAAGAGCGAGATCAATCCAACCAGCCGTTTATTTGTTTTACTCGATCAAATTTTTGAAAAAATCAGAGGATTTTTGCTCAGAAAAGCTCATAATCTTTAACAAGATGAAAACCAACATTTTTTCGGAGCTTTGTCCACAATTTTATTGCAGACAGTGCTTGAATTTCCAAAAAAGAAAAAAGTTTTTTTTTTAACAAAATTTTCGAAAAAAAAAATTTTTTTTGAATAACTTTAGGAAATTTACAAAACCAACACCCAATCGTTTTTAACACGTTTACGTCGCTGCATTCCGTGATTTTACTGATCTCTCAGTCAATAAATTCAAAAAAAATTTTTTTTTTGAAATTTTTGTTTCGAAAAAAAACTTTTTTCTTTTTTGGAAATTCAAGCACTGTCTGAAATAAAATTGTGGACAAAGCTCCGAAAAATGTTGGTTTTCATCTTGTTAAAGATTATGAGCTTTTCAGATCAAAAATCCTCTGATTTTTTAAAATATTTGATCGAGTGAAACAAATAAACCGCTGGTTGGATTGATCTGGCTCTTTATAGGGTTTTTGTGGACATATTGAACTGTAAAATGCACAGTTACCATTATCGATTTCCACAATATTTTCGTTTCAGCGCTTGATTTTTCAAAAAACCACAAAAAGCCCTTTTTTTTGTTGCATTTTTAAATTCATGTGACGATAGGAAAAAATTATTTTTCGAAAAAACAATGGCTAATCGTTGAAGGGAATTTATTCAAGTTTTTAAAATCCACCACTAACTTTCTGTGCGATCATTGGTTTCTGAGATATCGATAATCAAAGACAAAAGAATCCTTTTCCATTTGAAGACCGATATCTCGGCGAGAAGTGGACGTATCAAGGTCCATAAAAAAAGAAATTAAAGCTGAATAATGAAGGTATCCGATCCTTATAGTATTTAAGCAAAAAAAAATTTTTCCACACCCGAAGACCAAAAAAAAACAAATTAAAAAAATTTGAAAATTTTTTTGTCGCTGGTTTTTTTAAGATTACCCTAAAACCGCTGATGCTAAAAAATTTTGAAGTTCTAATCCAAAAAGGAGACACTTGGAGCTACGATTTCCTTTTTATTTCTTGTACGACCATATCTCTCAACGTTAGGGCCTGTTGAAAATCGCCCAAAAATTTGGAATTTTTTTTTGATCCTTTAATTTTTTTCATCAGTGTATTAATTTTAAAATATTAAAAATAATTTAAAAATCATATTTAATTTAATCAACAGAAAAAAATACTAGCCTAACAGCTGCTGTTTGTACCGACGTGGTCTGCGCATATCCATAGTGGGGAGAAGTTGCGCGCGTCGCCATGATTTATTTAAAATTCCAAGCACAGTATATATTGATAATTTCAATAATTTTATCAATTGTTATAAAAATTTCTCATTTATTAATTGAATTTATGGTATTAAAATAAATAATTGCCTGAAATAAAATAATTCACTCGCTTAGAATTTTAAATAAGACATGGCGACGCGCGCAACTTCTCCCCACTATGGATATGCGCAGACCACGTCGGTACAAACAGCAGCTGTTAAGCTAGTATTTTTTTCTGTTGATTAAATTAAATAATTATTTTCATAATTAATAATTAACATTTTCGTATAAAGTTTGTGATCAAACGATTCAGAAAATATTGAATTATTTTATTTTGTACATTTCAGTAACTGCGTGAGAAAAATCTTTCTCCAGTATTCCGTTAAAGTCGACTGAGGCTTTACTTGCAAAACGTTTTTGTTAATAACAAAAAAAGTTACACGAATTTTTGCCGGGTAAAAGTACCGGGAGATTCACGAGATTTTTCTCTATTTTATTCAATTTTTTTTTTGACTATGGCAATTTTTCGCCTCAAAGCTTAGTAGTAGGGCAAGTGGACTATTATAGTTCCACTATAATACTTAGCCACTTTCTCCTTTAGCTGGTTTACATTAAACGTCTTTTTCTAGACGCCATTCCGGATCGTTTGAGCCATCAACCATATCCTTAGGAGACCTGTAACTATTTTTCGCAGGAAATCAACTTCTTGACTAGACTAGCATACCCAGGGTTGCCAGAAAAAAATTTAGTCAATAGCACCACCTAGGATAAGAAGAGCCTAATGTGCTACTTAAACCACACAGTCAGCTTTAAACAATCATATTCTTGGCACGAAGAATTTAAAACTCATAAATATGTGATCATAATACAATGGTAAATTCACAGGGAGGTAGACAATAAAACAAAATTAGAATTTAATTTTGACCATATATTGGACGTTTCGTCCCTTTATTGGGACTTCTTCAGAAACTAAAACAAGTCATTATAAAGATTTACAAACACCGTATAAATAAATAAACAATTAATTACACAATCACATGGTACAACATAACCAATTACAAACATGATTCCATCATACCTTGATCATATGAATTCTATCGTCTACTAGATATTATTGAGACATACGTCATTCTTAATAATATAAAAATAATTAGCATTATTTAATATTTTAATTACAGTAAAAAATAACAAAAAACGAAATAAAGATAAACTCCAATTCATGTGACACTCAATACATATACTCTCAACTAGTGGATAATAATCAAGGTATATTATATTGATGCTGACATTTATAAGAACGTTACACTTCGCCCACCAATCACCCCTCTCATCTCCTCCAGATCCTGACGGGCGCCAGCCGACTTTTATTTCCCCGGTATCGGCAACCGGTCTAAACGCACACGCAAATTACAACCTGTAAACTATACCCTTTGGAGATGAGAGACATGACCGGTGGTAGCGGCATGTCCTGGTGTGCTCAGTATGCTAGGTTGTGGAGAGAGGGTCGCGGTTCTTTCAATGCGAAAGAAGCCGATTATTTAAATAATAGAAAAGACATAAAATAGCACAACAAAACTAAAGAAAATACAATAAAGATAACGCGAGAGTGACGCGGAGGGCCCAAAAGACCCGCGGTCCAGTACTCTCGGTACATCACGCGAATAAATACCTGGATACAACATCGGGAACCTCTCGACGACGACGAATCACAAACTTAATACACTACTAAAAAAAAGATAAACTAAAATAAAATATAAATAAATAATGCGGTAATTTGCGACAACTTTCACGACAAACGGCTCCAAGAGCACCATACACAGAGCCACAAGCTCCAAAACGACAGCAGTCCACGGTCGCGGTCGAGGTCCACCCTGGCGACTTTCCGACTCACCACCGCTTACTCTAAAACTCCAAACTCGACTACCGGGTCGACTCGTACACGAGCGACGCCAAGTCTCAACTTTTCTCCTCAACGGTAGTCACACAACTGTTACACGATAATCTCCCACTCTCACTCGCTTACTCCACTCCATCTCTTTTAATCCCATATTCTCGCTTCTCCATCCATTCTTACCTTCACAAGCACACAAGCCGTGGACTCACGGGCCTTCCCGTAATGTCACTCCCCGTGATATCCGAAGTTAGCGAATTGTTGGCTTCCTCGAGAATCGCAAACGAGGCCTGCCATCCCCCCAATAACCGTACACGTACCCCAGCTAACTCCGGGTACCACCACGAAGGGGCGGCGACATCTCAGTCGCACCTCCGCAATCACCACGTCAACCCCGAGGCCTAAGCCTGGGCCTAGTCGTCATCACTGGTCGGGAGGCACGTTATCTTGGCCACTATCCGCGACACAGCTAGACCTCCCCCGTTAAATCCACGCTCCATCACACAGACACTCCAAAACATACCCCATACCGTACACGTACTCTATCACACACTTAACTAACCGTACACATTTATGCCCCATATCCTCAACTCATTCTCTACTACACTCAACTCGCCACACATACTCACGTTATCTCTCTCTAGCACACAGACTCCCACGTACTCCAACCTCAAACCCCATCTCCTCGGCAATGTAACGTCACACTGTTTATATCCAAATACATCCAAATATTTCATCTTGCTAGATATAAACATATAAAATTATATCTGCTCAGATCTAATCATATATAAGCAGACATAGAGATGTATTAAGATTGATATCTAAGTAGATAGATGCATATCCAAGCATATATAAGTATATCTGCTCAGATCCAACTATATATAAGCAGATATAAAAATTGATATCCATGCAGATATGCTTAGATCTAAGCATATATAAGTACATATAGTTATTTCTGCTCAGACCCAACTGTATGTATGGGGGTATATAAATGCAAAAATAATTCATATCCAAGCAGATATACGTATATCCAAGAATTTATGACTATATCTAAAAATGTGTGTCTATATGTAGTCATATTTGGTCAGATCCTATAATATTTAAATTGGTTAATTGATTTATTTTATTTTTTATTTATTTATTTTATTTTATTTATTTTATTTAATAAACAAACAAAAATTAAACATTTTCTACTTTTTTTTTCTTACTGATTTTGGTATATACGTTATTTAAATCATATACTTGATATTGTAATGAATAAATAAAATCAATCAGTTTGATCAATATTTCTAAAGTATTAATCTACTTTTTTTTACCTAAGTATCAATTGACTATAAGACTATATTTTTACCTAAGTATCAATTGATATATATCAATTTGATATATATTATACGTAGGTTCATCAAAACCAATACTCAGTAATAGCAATAAGATCCAAGATGTGAGTAGATATTGTTTTTAAAAAGGTATAATATATTTATACACCCGGGAAAAAATCATCAGGCCTGATCATGCATGAATCATGCTTGATCATACATAAATCATGCATGATCGTGCATAAATTTTCATGATTCATGCAAAGGCATGCATGCCCATGCAAATTCATGTTCAATCGTGCATGGTTATGCATGGCGAGGAAAGAATAGTTACACATGATTCATGCAACGTCTTGCATGACCAAGCTCAGTCATGAATGATCATTTATGACACTGCACGAATTATGCAACGTCATACATGACCATGTAAAATCATGCCCAACCATGCATGACTATATTGAGACAAATCGCTTTTTGTCTTCGCGATTTTTACCAGCAGCCACCAGAATTCGCGGGTTAAACCCTGGCTGGCCTCTAAAAAATTTTATTTTACTTAGACAGAGCAGTGGGCTGGGGTTCTTGCAAAGCAAAGACCCGCACTTATTCAAACTTGGCATCGCATGTTAAAACTTATCAACTTACCTCACGGCTTATAAAATTATAGGATATTCTTATTGATGGTCAAATTACTATTTGTAACTTAATTAATATTTATATTATCAGACTATTCGATAAGCTTACCAGTAAAATAGAAAATAAATAGGATGAACAGATAATAGATAGAGTGAATGATTAACAAGTGCAATGATTGTTTATTGCCAATTATAATAATAAAAATTACTTACAAGAAAGTGCAAGCGCTGGATGTAATGTAGACAGATACGTGGCACAGTATAATTTTATATCGCGAGTATATCGCCGGCAACGTACAGTAATATTTAATTGAACTAACTTTGTTTATAATAATCAGTAAACTTGAACAGTAAAGTATATCGCAAGAGAATTGCCAGTAATACAACTATAACGCAAGTTAATTTCCCGATTTACAAAGTAGTTATCCGTATTAAGGGGGGGTAGGGTTTTAAAGGCGAAAAAGAAGCATATTTTTGTGATTTTTTTCCGGCGAGATGAGTAATATAATTTCATTAAACTTAATCACATATTATTGTACAACTTTTGAAGAATATCAGAAAAAATTTTTAACGAAAAATATCGATTAATGAGCTGGTGACGTTGATACTCCGGAGGCGCCTCGAAAAAAAGTCGTTTTGCGGTGAACATCATAACTCGTTACCGGATCATCGGAAAAAAAAAAATTGATATGCATTTTAAAGTTGATGTATTTCTCGAGGTAACCACGAAGATTTTTTTTTTTTTTTTTTTTTTTTTTCAATTTTTTGCAGCACTTGGAAGTGAAAAACGCGATTTTAGCTCAAAAAATCGCGGTTAGTTTGTTATTAAAAAATAGAAAAAAATGAAAAACAAAAAAAAACTCTTCGTAGTTACCTGTTGATTTATGTGAAGAAGTAATGTTCAAATTTTCAAAGGGATCGGTTCAGTACATTTTGAGTTATGATGTTCACGGACTTTAAAAATACCGTTTTCGGGAAAATCCATTTAAAGTTTTTTATTCGTGAAAATTTGAAATAAACTATCAATGAAAGAATATGAATTTTTATACTTATATTGAGTCATCAGTTTACATCCTTTGAAAGACACACTGCCGGAGAAAGGGATTCGGAAGAACAAAGAAAATTGCAGCTGATTTCTACTAGGGGTATGTAGGGGCAGGTCGGGCAGGTATAAAATTCAGGTATACCGGCCGGTCATTTGAAACGCTGTAACTCCGTTAGTTTTACTCGGATTGATTTAAAATTTGTACACAATATTCTTGACATATTGCTCATTCAGAAAAAAAATTTAAAAAAAATTTTTTTTTAAATAATTTAAAACCCCTACCCCCCCCCCCCCTTAACAAAGTCGCAAATAAATTTCTAGTATATGACAGTAAAACTAAATTATACGTCTTATCGCTAATTGATCCAGGATCGAAGTGATTGACTGATAATTTTGGGCGTAGGGCTAGCCTCGGGACCGTCCCCACTTCACCCTTACGGACATGCGTCGACGTGATAATCAGTCATGTGACCACTGCACTATGACTTGGGTAGTTTCAGACGGCAACTAGACGGGGAAAAATGGGAACCGCAAGGCTGAGGAAGAAGATGACAATTCACATTGTCTCAACCCCCCCTCCCACCAAGCCAAGGTTACCCTTTTGACCTCTCGTCTAGGTTGTCCGACTGAAAAGAATGATTTAGTTTATTTACAATGCGAGTAAATCGCCATAATAATGGCAAGTAGATCACCGTAAATGCTTGGCAAATAAATCGCCGTTTTTGTTGTAAGTAGATTGCCGTAATATAAAAATTAATTTTATGAAAATATTTACAGGTATTGCCAGTAGATCGCCAGATATACAAGTGGATTGCGTATTTTGTTCAATTGCGAGTGTATGGCCCGATATGCAAGTAGATTGCCGAAAAAAAAAATTAATTTGAAAATTATTTACAAGTATTGCGAGTAGATCGTCAGTATTCAAATTTTTCAATTGCGAGTAGTATCGTCTGGTATGCAAGTACATTGCCAGTCATTAGTTTCTCAATTCCGGGTGTATCGCCCGATATGCAAGTATGTTGCCAATATTTAATTGCAAGCCGTAAGGGATACTAAAAATATTAGAGTTTAGTCACCCTTTTCAGGTTCACTTCTATCCTGGGACTTCGATCTGGATCAGCCTAGAAGTGTATATTTACCGCTTACGAACTAATATTACAAGAAACTGTAAAAATAATTTCGTAATATTTACAATTAATAATTAAATACAAATATTTTTTTTTTTTTTTGAAAGTCTGAGGACTGTAAAGAAGTAATACTATTTAAAGATTTCGATTATTCAGTCTGCCAACTGCTCCCAGACTCGACGCTGTAATTAAAAATTGTTACAATTGGCAATAATAAATGAAATGAATGAATGAGATGAATGTGTGTGACTGTATTATTTTATTTCAACTTTAGGTCCGAATCGGTAACGTAAAAATTTTCTTGTTCTTCTGGTTTCTTGATCGCACGTAGATGAGCTTGATGAAATTTCTCCGCTTTTTCTTGGGTATACCCAGTTGATGTCCAATCCGTAGGCCCTGAGTATCTTTGGTTACAGGTGTTGTAATATGAGTAATTACTGAGCGTTGGCAATAGAGTACTTTGTGTATCGTTGAATTCAGCAGCATAATTAATCGGATAGTGACAAGTAATATGTCTATTGTGAATAACTGATTCAGGGGCGTCTGTTTTATCTTCGGAAACGTCAGCAATAGTTTTGATACATTCTTTTAGTTGAATCTCTTCTGCAGGAGTCCTGATAGAGCATTTCAGGTCTACCAGGCCGCTTACGCGTTTTCTTGAAGTTGCGGGACGATGACGGACAGATAGTCCCGCTCTCATACGTAGTTCATCGGTTACAGGTCCACAGCAAACCTCAGCAACGTGTCCAATTCTAGCACAACGACCGCAGACCTGGACTTTCTGTGCAGATGTTTGTGATGTTGGAATCGTATTCGTGTGAGTACCTTTTTCTAGTGTGGCGTTTATAAGCAATTGATCCAGTTTTTGCAAAATTATTTTCATCATAGATTCTAAATTTCTTAATAGAGTAGTAGACTCAGAATTTGAGTTGTTGATGTGTATGTCAGGCTGTACTGGATATTGCATACTCATGTGTGGCAGCGACGTGTGAGTTGGTAGTGGGACTGTTGAGTACGCATACGGTTCTCGCGCAAGTAAGCCAGACATGGCCGACTGCAGCCCGTTTGCTTGTGTAGCCGAAACGTATGTAGGAAGACATGGAACTACGTAAGCAGTCGAAAAAGAATTTGCTGCTTGTGACGTTACCATAGCAACGGAAAATAATTCCCTGGTCATCCACGTGCTTGAAGTACTTGTCTGAAGATTTGCAGGCGGCAAACTTGTACTGGATGGTCACAGGACAGTATTAGTTATCTGGAGTAGATGTTGCCGTTTAGCTCGCAATGCTTCGATTTCTATTTGCAGGTGAGAAACGACGTTCTGTAGGACGGCGACGGAGGTTGTGTTTTCGGCCTGCTCAGTTATTGGATCAACCCCACTAATATTGTGAGGATAAGTACTAGCGTTGCCGTTCACATTAGTGGTAACAATATTATGATTATTAATTTGTTGACTTTGTCTGCATGACAAGGAAAGAATAGTCACACATGATTCGTGCAACGTCATGCATGACCAAGCTCAGTCATGAATGATCGTTCATGACACTGCACGAATTATGCAACGTCATACATGACCATGTAAAATCATGCCCAACCATGCATGACTATATATAACGGGAAATTAATCATCATGCATGAGATTGCATGACTGAGTATGACTTTGCATGAGCATACATAACTATGCCTGATTCATACAAAGTGATATTCAATCATGTCTGATCGTGGATGAGAATGTACAATTCGAAATATATAATAACAATTATAATTAAAAAATTTTGTTGCTTAAAATTTATTTTTTAATAATTTAAAACTATTACGTATAAACTTTTCTACACGCAATACATGGTGCATTGTTTTAATTTGATTTATTGTTAGAAATAATAGTTTTCCACTTTCACGGATAGGCATCATATGAGTTATATTCATTCCCCATGTTCAACATTACAGAAAAATTTTGTATGTTCAATAACAAATTTTTCTAAAACAAAACATATTATTTTCTCGAACTCTACGAAAAATTATATTGATCTATAAATAATTAAATCGTTATCAGCCAAAGTTATCTGTACTGTGAAACTGTTAGTTTTTATTGTTTTATAAGCCTTCAGGCTTAAACAAGACTAAGCATGGTCATGTATGAATCATGCACGATTAAGCATGATTCATGCAAAGTCATGTCTGATCATGCAAAAAAATTCAATCGAAATCCGATCGAGCTTGAATCAGATTTAATCGAAGTTTTTAATCAGGAATAAAAAAATATTTTTGATGAAAAAATTTCAATAATTGAACATTTATTTTTATTTCGAAGTTAGTAGTAAAGGTTATTTTATTTTTTTATATCGATGATTAAAATAAATTTAATTTATAATTTTTAATTCAACTAATAATTACAATTAATCTTTTTTTCCAAAAAATAATTAAAATAGATTTAATTACAAATTTTATCTTTATTAATTGAAGAATTGAATTAGTAAATTCTTGAGAAATTGATAATGATAGTCAATACAATTGCAGATTTTTTTTTTTTTCAATGAAGAATTAAGAGTAATTTAATTGTAAAATTTGCTTGTAAATTATAACTAGAATTATTTTCATTCATTATTTAAAAAAATATGTAATAACCAAATCAAGATTAAATTCAGATGATATTTTATTTTTTACAACCAGAGTTTTCAGAAAATGTTAAGAATCGTCGTAAACTGAACGAGACAGGTCAGCCTGGTGGACAGCGGACATGCTTTATAACACGACGGTCGTGGGTTCGAGACCCGTCACGGGTTAAATTTCAATTATACTTTTCAGCCAGTAAACATAAGCTATACATCAATACTAACAAAATAAAGTAATTTAAAATTGAAATATCATTATTTTTATTTTTTTTAAAATAATTTTAGGGATTGTGCTTGATCAGGACTGATCATGCTTGGTCAAACATGATTATGCTTGCTCAAGCATGATCATCCCTGAATATTTGCCAGCCATGAGATGAGTGATCATCCCTGATTAAAAAAGTGAATTAAAAAAGATTAAAAAAGCACACATATTTAATACTACTTAATATTCTTTAATACTCTCAATTCTCCGGAGAATTCAGATCGAACATAAAATGAATCCTTTTTAATTCTCCTTAATCTAGCAAAAAAATTATTACCGTTTTAGGAATAAAAAGAATAAAAAAGGATTAAATATTTTTAATCCTAACTTATCCTTTTTAATTCTAAAATAATATTGCAATTTCTGATCGCACGGAGGATTCAATAGGATAAAAGAGGATTGGAAAAAGTTTAATTCTAACTAATTCTTTTTAATTCTAAAATAATATTTAATTTCTGTTTCCGTGGAGGATTCAAGAGAATAAAAAAGGATTGGAAAAAGTTTAATTCTAACTAATCCTTTTTAATTCTAAAATAATATTTAATTTCTGTTCCCGTGGAGGATTCAAGAGAATAAAAGAGGATTGGAAAAAGTTTAATTCTAACTAATCCTTTTTAATTCTAAAATAATATTTAATTTCTGTTTCCGTGGAGGATTCAAGAGAATAAAAAAGGATTGGAAAAAGTTTAATTCTAACTAATTCTTTTTAATTCTAAAATAATATTTAATTTCTGTTTCCGTGGAGGATTCAAGAGAATAAAAAAGGATTGGAAAAAGTTTAATTCTAACTAATCCTTTTTAATTCTAAAATAATATTTAATTTCTGTTCCCGTGGAGGATTCAAGAGAATAAAAGAGGATTGGAAAAAGTTTAATTCTAACTAATCCTTTTTAATTCTAAAATAATATTTAATTTCTGTTTCCGTGGAGGATTCAAGAGAATAAAAAAGGATTGGAAAAAGTTTAATTCTAACTAATCCTTTTTAATTCTAAAATAATATTTAATTTCTGTTTCCGTGGAGGATTCAAGAGAATAAAAAAGGATTGGAAAAAGTTTAATTCTAACTAATCCTTTTTAATTCTAAAATAATATTTAATTTCTGTTCCCGTGGAGGATTTAATAGGATAAAAGAGGATTGGAAAAAGTTTAATTCTAATTAATCCTTTTTAATCCTAAAATAATATTTAATTTCTGTTCCCGTGGAGGATTCAAGAGAATAAAAGAGGATTGGAAAAAGTTTAATTCTAACTAATCCTTTTTAATTCTAAAATAATATTTAATTTCTGTTTCCGTGGAGGATTCAAGAGAATAAAAAAGGATTAGAAAAAGTTTAATTCTAACTAATCCTTTTTAATTCTAAAATAATATTTAATTTCTGTTCCCGTGGAGGATTTAATAGGATAAAAGAGGATTGGAAAAAGTTTAATTCTAATTAATCCTTTTTAATTCTAAAATAATATTTAATTTCTGTTCCCGTGGAGGATTCAAGAGAATAAAAGAGGATTGGAAAAAGTTTAATTCTAACTAATCCTTTTTAATTCTAAAATAATATTTAATTTCTGTTTCCGTGGAGGATTCAAGAGAATAAAAAAGGATTGGAAAAAGTTTAATTCTAACTAATCCTTTTTAATTCTAAAATAATATTTAATTTCTGTTTCCGTGGAGGATTCAAGAGAATAAAAAAGGATTGGAAAAAGTTTAATTCTAACTAATCCTTTTTAATTCTAAAATAATATTTAATTTCTGTTTCCGTGGAGGATTCAAGAGAATAAAAAAGGATTGGAAAAAGCTTAATTCTAACTAATCCTTTTTAATTCTAAAATAATATTTAATTTCTGTTCGCGTGGAGGATTCAAGAGAATAAAAAAGGATTGGAAAAAGTATAATTCTAACTAATCCTTTTTAATTCTAAAATAATATTTAATTTCTATTCCCATGGAGGATTTAATAGGATAAAAGAGGATTGGAAAAAGTTTAATTCTAATTAATCCTTTTTAATTCTGAAATAATATTTAATTTCTATTCCCGTGGAGGATTTAATAGGATAAAAGAGAATTGGAAAAAGTTTAATTCTAACTAATCCTTTTCAATTCTAAAATAATATTTAATTTCTATTCCCGTGGAGGATTTAATAGGATAAAAGAGGATTGGAAAAAGTTTGATTCTAACTAATCCTTTTTAATTCTAAAATAATATCCAATTCCTGTTCCCGTGGAGGATTTAATAGGATAAAAGAGGATTGGAAAAAGTTTAATTCTAATTAATCCTTTTTAATTCTGAAATAATATTTAATTTCTGTTCCCGTGGAGGATTTAATAGGATAAACGAGGATTGGAAAAAGTTTAATTCTAATTAATCCTTTTTAATTCTGAAATAATATTTAATTTTTGTTCCCGTGGAGGATTCAAGAGAATAAAAGAGGATTCAAAATAGTTTAATCCTAACTAATTCTTTTTAATTCTAAAATAACTTTCAATTTCTGTTCTCGCGGAGGATTCAAGAGAATAAAAGAGAATTGGAAAAAGTTTAATTCTGACTAATCCTTTTTAATTCTAAATTAATATTAAATTTTTGTTCCCGAGGAGGAATCAAGAGAATAAAAGAGTATTCAAAAAAGTTTAATCCTAACTAATTCTTCTTAATTCTAAAATAACTTTGAATTTCTGTTCTCGCGGAGGATTCAAGAGAATAAAAGAGGATTCAAAATAGTTTAATCCTAACTTATTCTTTTTAATTCTTCAATAATTTTTAATTTCTGTTCCCGTGGAGGATTCAAGAGAATAAAAGAGGATTGGAAAAAGTTTAATTCTAACTAATCCTTTTTAATTCTAAAATAACTTTGAATTTATGTTCTCGCAGAGGATTCAAGAGAATAAAAGAGGATTCGGAAAAATTTCATTCTAACTAATTCTTTTTAATTCTAAAATAATGTTGCAATTTCTGTTCTTCCCGTGAATTCGAGAGAGTAAAACAGGATCCGAAAAAGTTATATTCCATCTAATTTTTTTTAATTTTAAAGTCATGTTGCAATTTCTGTTTTTCCCGAGAATTCGAGAGAATAAACCAGGATTCGATAAAGTTATATTCCATCTTATTTTTTTTATAATTTCAAAGTCATGTTGCAATTCCTGTTCTCGCTGAGAATTCGAAAGAATTGTAACCATAACAAAAAAAATTATTTTTCTTTTAAGGGCATTCTCAGACAGTGCCCCCCACTTTTTAAAAATATGCAATGACTTTCAACTATCATAACCGTATTAAAATTTTATTAATCAATTAAAAAAAAATCAAAATTTTAATTGAAAAAAGGACAACGTAGTCGTAATTTCGTTGCGATATAGAATTTAGAAAAAATTACTTACCCAACAAAATTAAAAAATTCTAATTATAAAATTGACAGGACGATTTCACGAAAATTTATTCAACGAATTTTGTTTAACTTCGAATTGATCAAGTGTAAATAATTTTTTTTTTATATCTATATATCGGCGAAATTACAACTACGTTGTCCTTTTTTCAATTAATGCTTCAATTTTTTTTTAATTAATTGCTAAAAATTTGATACGCTTATAACAGTTGAAAGTCATTCAAAATTTTTAAGAAGTGGGGGGCACTGTCTGAGAATGGCCTTAAACTTTGAAAAAACAAAATAATAATGATTAGTAATTATTTATATATTAAAATTTTATTCTGGGAAAGAAAAGAAATAATAATTTTATACGTGAAATTTTATTTTTTTTTATGGAGAAATTTGTGGAAAAAAAAAGTAATTAAAAGAGAAAAAGGCAACGGGAAAAAAATGTAAGAGTGATCGTGAGACGCTCGCCGACCGACAATCTGGCGGGAGAGAGTAAGTGAGCGAAAGTTAGTTCCGCGCTCACCGCTAGAGCGTGCGAGCTTCTTGGATATGGACACTTATAGTAGAAGTGTTAAAAGCAAATGCAGCGGACGTTAATCGTCAGTCTTCACTCTACTGCTACCAAGTGAACTTTGCGTAGCAGAGTGGGAAGTACCTACTGGTAGTGGCGCAGTACACCCTGCACCACGTCCTATATATATATATATATCTGGTATAGATAATATATTATTTTTGATATAACCAGTGGTCTTCCCCATGGACAATTCGGGATATCCATCCCAGTTCGTGCTCTCTATATTTTTCTTGAGAATAGTTCTTTATTCTTTTCGATTAATATGAAGAGAATTAAAAAGTATTAAAAATTACAAAATATGAATTCTCCTCAATTCTATTTGATTCTCTGAAGAGAATTTAAAAGTATTAAAAATTTAAAAATATGAATTCTCCTTAATTCTATTTAATTCTCTGAAGAGAATTAAAAAGTATTAAAAATTTCAAAATATGAATTCTCCTTAATCCTATTTAATTCTCTAAAGAGAATTTAAAAGTACTAAAAATTTCAAAATATGAATTCTCCTTAATTCTATTTAATTCTCTAAAGAGAATTTAAAAGTACTAAAAATTTCAAAATATGAATTCTCCTTAATTCTATTTAATTCTCTGAAGAGAGTTTAAAAGTATTGAAAATTTCAAAATATGAATTCTCCTTAATTCTATTTAATTCTCTAAAGAGAATTTAAAAGTACTAAAAATTTCAAAATATGAATTCTTCTTAATTCTATTTAATTCTCTGAAAAGAATTTAAAAGTATTGAAAATTTCAAAATATGAATTCTCCTTAATTCTATTTAATTCTCTGAAGAGAATTTAAAAGTATCAAAAATTTCAAAATATGAATTCTCCTTAATTCTCTAAAGAGAATTTAAAAGTACTAAAAATTTCAAAATATGAATTCTCCTTAATTCTATTTAATTCTCTAAAGAGAATTTAAAAGTATTAAAAATTTCTAAATATGAATTCTCCTTAATTCTATTTAATTCTCTGAAGAGAATTAAAAAGGATTCGATTCATTTTTAATCCTCTTTAATTCTCTTTTTTAACCAGGGATATGCATGAGAGAGCATAATCATGCCTGACCGAGAATGATCACGCACGCTCATGGCTGGCAAATATTCAGGCATGATCATGCATGATCAGGTCTGATGATTTTTTCCCGGGCATGCATTCCTTAAAATGTAGTAAAACTTCTTTAGATACGGGCTTAAATCTATGTAGATTTCTTTAAAGATCAACATTAACGCAGATCTGCTTGGATACACTCATATATTCGTGGATATAGTGAGATCTATTTGAATCTCTTTGGACATTTTGAGATCTGTTTGGATCTCTTTGGATATTTTAAAATCTGTTTGAATATACTTAGATATAGTAAGATCTCCTTGGATATAGTGAGATCTCTTTGGATATTGTCAGTTCTGTTTGGATCCGCTTGGATTGCACCAAAATTTGGATCCAAGCATATCTGACTGTTTGGATTCAATCATATATGCTTGGATCTAAACATTTTTTATCGGGTTATTTAAAAAGTTTTGATCCCTTATAAATCTCACGAAAAATTTTATGGTAGCACGTGCATGTAAAATGAAGCCTAATTTGTGATAAGCAGCACAATCTGGCAACCCTGAGCATACCCTATGTACGTCGTAAACTTGCGCCTGAAAAGTGAAAGGCGCGCAGAATAGGTTGCGCACAAAAACGTAACGAGGTCATTCGTTCAGTAGATTTTACTCCTAAAATTTTTTCCATACCGGGGACCTTATACGAAAATCGATTCTTAAGGAGTAAACTCCAAAAACTCTTGAAACAAGTAAAATTTTTTTTTTGTTTAAGCCTAAAAATAAGTTAACTTGATGAAAAAAAATTTGATTCAAGAAAATCATTTACTAGGTGCAAGAAAATTTTAATTTTCTGAATCGCTGAAAGGAATTTCTTGTATCAAGATTTTCTTGGTTCAAGCTAACTATATTACTTTGTGAAAAATAAGTTGTATGAAGTGAAATGATTTACATAAAAGACCCTATCACATTTTAAGATAAGTTCGATTGTTCAGTCACGAGCTTAATCTTTTGAAAGGCTTCGTGTACTTTCACTACTTCCGGGAGCATCTGAACTCGCAACTAACTTCAAGGTCAGAATAGTGCCGGGTCACTCGCTATTTGGGCCCGGCACATACAATTTTTTGCTCATGACCGTGTCAAGTCGGCATGAGAGCCCTGCTACCAGCTGACCAATCGGAGAAATTGGCGGCTAACTACTACCTGTTAGCGCACTTTTAAGCCAATGGGAAAATTCACTGGGACGCCATGCTGTCTACGTCATCACGCACGTCATGATTCTCATTCTACATTGAACAGTCTAACGTGCTACCTAATGCTATCAAAACCTCTTTGATTATCTTTGGTTTTACTTAATATTCTTGCTGATTGTAAAATATTAACTTAAAACTACATTAAATATTTAGTTTGCTGGATCGGGATGGTGAAAGAAATAAAAATTCACTTATTTGGTGTATTGTCCATATTTAATAAAAATAAATCACAGATAATAGCGTAGAGTACAAGAGTCGATCACGAGTTTATAACAGAGCACTTATTGAATGTAATTTGAGTATGTTTAGTTTTCTTGAGTTAATATAAATTACACGGCACCATACACGTGAATTAATTTACACTATAGAGCGCAGTAAAGAATCCCTCGCGGATTCGGGGTTACTGTGAAATCACAGTGAAATCACAGTGAAATCAATTTTACCGTAAGTTTACTGTGTATTGATGGTAATTTCATAGTGAATTCACAGTCGTTTTGTGCCATTTCGTCACTCTGGTTATATAGTAATTTTACAGTAATTTTACAATTAAATTACCATACTTTCATGATAATTTTACTGTCGATCAGCTATCGATTTATGGTAACTCAACAATGGTAACACTGAGGCTTTATCATGGGTTCACAGTCAGTTTATCGTGATTTCACTACGAATTCACTGTGATTCCATACTAATCTGATAGTGTTAACTCTGTGACTTTACAATAGTTTCACAGTCAGTTCATAGTGGTTTAACCATGAATTTACCGTGATCCCATGACAACCTAGTAGTATTAGCACTGTGACTCTATGATATTTTCACAGCAAATTATTAGCGTTTTCTCCATGATTTCACTCTACTTTGATAGTGATCTGATACGGTACATCTATCATTAATCCAATTTCAAAATCAAAAATTTGAATTTTTAATGTCATTAATCGATAGAAATGGAATTAAAAAAAAAATAATATCAATTATTTCATAAATGCTCCTATAATTATTTGTAAGTTTAGCAAATATTTGGGCACAAATGTATTTTATTTATTATAAATTTAGCTATTTTAGGAATTTCCGAGCGAAACTTTATCTGTAATTGTCTAATTTAGTTAATTTTATAAAAGCTTAAGACGGTAAAATTCTTCAGAATTATGAAAAAAAATAAATAAATAAAAAAATTGAATAAATTTTTTTTTAAAACTGTATAAATTGAATTTAAACTACTGCAAAAAATAAAGAGAATATCATTTAGATTAATATTTCAATAGTAAATATTTATTATTTATCATAATTTAAAATAAAATATTCTTAAATTAAGAAAACTTGATGATTTACAAATGAAGGCAAAAATTTTTTTTTGATAAATATCGAATTCTTTTAATTTTATAGTATTTAATAAAATAATTTTTCTTATAGCTTAGTCTTGAGTATATATAGTATTGAATAGCATGAAGTAACAGATTAAATATTTAGTTCCGAATGCGTGTGGTGGCCGAGCGGGCTAAAGTACATGACTTAAGCTACTCTCAATCGAAGGGTCGGCAGTTCGAGTCCCATCATGCATTAAAAAAAAATAAAATTTCTTCTTTACCGAGGGTAAAAAAATAGCATTTAATCCTCCAGAGGGGAATAATTACATGAAGCCGTACGAAGGGATGGATACTAAATAATTTTTTTAAACAAGAAAAATTATTTATTGAAAAACCAAGATTAGGATTATTGTTGCTATTATAATATTATTATTCATTTTATTATTATTATCTTTGAATCAATAAATATAGGATCTCAATATTGCCCCTAAATCTCGATGAAAACTAAGCAGATCCAGGATTAAATGATTAAGAAATCACAGTAATATTACTGTCAATTCACAGCGATATTATTGTGATTTCACGAAGAATCTATAGTAAGACTGCTGTGAAATCACTGTATGATCACGGTATTATTACTGAGAAAGCATGACTGAAGCACTGCAGATCCAGCATAAACTGATAGTGAAATCACTGTAAATACACAGTAATACTACTGTCAACTTACAGCTATACTACTGTAAATTGACTGTTATGCTATTGTGATTCTACTATGAATCGATGGTGAAATCATCATAAAATTACCATCGGATGATAATTATCACACAGTAAGCAAATGGCACAAAGTTACAGTGATTTCACTGTCATTTCACTATGATTTCACCGAAATTTCACCATGATTTCGGAGTAATCCCGAGTCCGCGAGGGATGAATTATTAACAATTAATGATTTGCAATATCATGAATAGTTCGAGTATAAATTTTAGTCACAATTAATTTTAATACGCGACATAGAGTACGAGTAAGAGCCGAGTATTAATAAGAGATGCGTAACGAGCCGAGTCTGAACGTATAATAATTACTTTGCAGTCACAAATAAAATTTGATATTGATTTTTGAGATTAAGTATGACTGGATGACTGAATGATGACATCAGTCACACCAGTTGACATCGAGTACGAGTAAATATTAAGCGATGAGTAATAAAGTAAATTGTAAATTGAATACTTATTTGTGGCTGCAAAGTCACATGATGGCGAGTGTGTGAATAGATATAGCCCGCACGTTAGTTTAACACGCGGTCACCACAGCAATGAGCACAGAGTTTATATATGAAAAAACAGATATAATTGAAGAATATAGATGATAACAAATACATGGTGAATCAGCGAGTTACAATAAGAATGATGTACTTGATAATGTAGAGTAATTAACACGATGAAATTGAATTACAATAAAAACTGGTAGCACGTGGTGTTCTATCACAAGTGTTGTAGAATAATGCCAGTTGCCGCGTAGCTGGCTATCGAGTTGAAATTCCGAGTATCAGAGGGCGCGTCGATAGCAGCACCTCTGGTATGGTAGAGCGTCGAGTTATCAAATGTTCTGGCGCGAACATTTGATATTTACGCAACACTGATTAAAACCGTTAATTAAGTACTAATCTATTCTCAATAATTAGTTCGTTAAATAAGGCGACTATTTATTAAGCATATAGATTTGTTCGCATAGAAATTAACGTACTTAATTTATCGCGTACTTAACTGCTACCGGCCACGTGTTAATTTGTATACGTGAGTTTTACGTTGCATTCGCTCTCGAGTATACTTTCTCGCATTCGCTCTCCGTTGCGTAATCACAACTACAGTCAAATTTAAATGTAGTTGCACTTCCGGCAAATAGAGGCAGCACCTACTGGGGCCTAGTGTCTAGCAATTCAAACTTGACTAGCGCAGTGCGACGCATGCGCATCGATTTTTCCTGCCTCGTGTTGAAAAGACCGACGCCATTATCTATCTTGCGTTCATATAATTTCAAGTGACACCACGTGTTTTATATAATCAATTAAATTTGCACTCATCGCGAGTAAATAATTAAAAGTAATTAATTAATTACATTAAGAGTTCGTAAATCTATATAAAAATATAATTATTTTTATAATTGCGAGCACCAGAGCTCATAAAATAAATAATAAAAAACATCAAGAAATCCAGTGTTCAACAACCTATTCCTGAGGAGGTTATTTCGACGGAAAATCGTACAGGTGCTTAATTTCTACTTTATAAATTAATTCAAGTGTTCATCAAAATAAAGGACTCAGTTTTATTATTTATTTGATTATCATTATGCTCAATTTCTTAATTAAATTAAAAGTTATTTTTCGCTCAGTAGCCTCCGCAATCATGCTACCACGTGTTCAACAAATAAATTCGAATCAGTGTAATTTATTATGAGCTCATTAAATTCAATTCAATTAAGTGATCATTATTATTAAAACTCGATAACTAAATTATTTATGTATTCAGTGCTATTAAAAATAGTAATTTACGCGTTTAATAATTTACTTCGCTCAGTAACCTCTGACATCATGTTACTTATTATCATGACATTTTTGCAATCAACTCAGTGTTCAATTAAACTCAACTTAGTTATTTTACTTCATTTATTTACTCGAGCTCAATTCAATAAGTTGTATTCAATCATTAACGTATTCATGAGCTCAGACATTTAACAGTATTGACAAATTAAATCAACGATTTAATTTTGTAACCCAGTGATATTTTGACAAATAAAAATATTGTTATATTTTTAAATATGCGTATTTTTCCAACATCCTAACCACCAACCAGTCCTGGCATGTCTTTATTTAATTATTATTACAACACTCTCTCATTACTTATTTCTCACAGTTTTAAGTGTAAATACCCGATAAGAAATGATTTTATCTGATAATATATGAGTATTAGGGTGGGTCAGAAAAATCAATTATTATTTTTTTTACAAGTGACACGGAAAAATGGGTTGCTAGACACCTTTAAAAAAATTCTCACCAAATATGAGCTCTTAATTTCAATAGAAAGATGGCGCTCATCGCAGTTTTATATTTTTTTCTCAGTCCAATAGAAAAAAATTCATACCTCATCATTAATTGATTGTACAGAAAAATGTTCTGGAAAAATTTTGTAGGAAATTCAATGCTCTACAAGAAAGGTATCCTATATTTTTTCCGTAAACCTCACCATTTGAATGATATTGAAGATTTAAGTTTGATTATTTTAAGACAAATTTCAGTTTTGTTTATGAATTTTATACCTCGACAATAAATGACTATTATAAAATGCGCAATACAAGTTTTTGTAGGAACTTAATTGCTCTATAAAAACGGTTTCTTATGATTTGGCGATTACATTAAGCCTTCAAAAGATATACATTATCAAACTTTCAAGTGTACTGATTTTAAGAGCTTTTGATTGGATATTCGAAAAATTTCAATTCAATTCATAAGTTTTGAGAAAATTTACACGAATTTTAGTTTTTATCAACTAAGAAACTTCAAAATATTTTTAAGTTTTCTTTTAAGTGCAATTGATGCCGTAAGATGGACGGTGGTGATTTAGGGTTCATCCAGGTCATAAGGTTACCAGGTAGGGTACTCTTATGCACCGTAAAGGTATCGGTCTTTGAGAGCGTGGGTTCGAACCCAACTCGAAATCATCGATTGCTCATACCTTTCTCAATTCTAAATTGAAGATGCAATAAGTTAAACAATTTTTTTTTTTTTTTTTTTTTTTTTTATTATTATTATTTTAATTATCTTTGTATACATTTAAAAAAATAAATTTTACATTATTTATCGCTTAGTTAATTATTTATTAATAGAAAAAGCAAAGTTTTCATGATAAATATATTATGATATGTTCCAGTTTTATAGAAAAAAAATGTCCAATTAGTTATAAAAAAATTTTTTATTTCAATTTTCAGCTAAGTTATTAATTTTCGAACAATTTTTGTTGTAAATAGAGTAATTTTTTCGATGCTCTTTAACAACTTGCAATAAGAAATAAAATACAAAACAACAATTCTCTAGAAATTTTCCCTAGGACAATATCCAGCTATAGTGGAAAATTTTTAAAGCCGTTTTGAAGACGTTATCGAAAAAAAACAACATAATCGTGATTTCTAATAATTAAAAATAAAATGTTTAGAATTATTGGAAAAAAATTTTGAAAATAAAAGTCAAATAATAAAAATATTAATGACAAAAAAAGAAATTTGTATGAAATTCATAAATTGAATTAAAATTTTTCGGTATTGAAGGTATAATCATATATAAGCCTCTATATGATCAGATCTAAGTATATATAAGTCTATATATAAGTAAATCTGATTAGATCTAACTGATGAAGGCTAGGTATAATAATATATAAGCCTATATATGATCAGATCTAATTATATATAAGTCTATATATAATTAGATCTGATTAGACTTCAATGATATGAAACCTATAAATATTTAATTATATATATATATATATATATATAACGTAATGTAACAATTTTAATATTCATGTTATTAAATTTTTATTTTGTCAACTATCGATCAAATTTAAATCCCTATTTCTTAAAAAATATTTAACGGTTTTGGCAGCAATTTAAAAGTATAAATCGATATCGATTTATAAATGGATATTCACAGGTTTATAGATAAAAAGATTTAATTATATCTATCTAATGAATTCTATTGTGATTGATGTACAAAACCAAATTCATCATTAGGTGCATTATTTACGTAGGATGTATCAATTTGATTATTTGAGTTAAGTAATGCTATGAATTTTTCTTAGTTATAAGTGTATAGCAGACCAGCGGATCAGACTACCATCGAGCGATTACCATAGTTAAGCAGCATCGACGTGGATCATCAATCGGACGGGTAACCCCTTTAGTATTATAATAGTTAACCGATAGTAATTATTATTATTTTTTTTTTCAATTTAAATTTAACCGACATATATATTAATGAAGACAGTAAATCCTAATTAAATTACTTAATTAATAATTTAGAGATATTTTCAATGAGATTTAAAAAATGACTATATTCGTTCATGCATGATTATATCTAATTCGACTCTGACCAAAACGGACAATTTCGATCCCGACTATTGAAGAATCTGATTTATGCCGTAAAGAACAATCCGAGTTTTGATCAACGACCCGTTAAATTAATCGATAGTGAACTAATTTCCAGTGAACAATAAATCGTCTTCAGTGAGCAATAAACCGCCTTTCGTGAACAAGCCGAAGCATCGGCGCGAACTGAACAAAGTGTATTAGTGAATTTATTATTGAACAAGTAAAACGCGTTCGCGTAATAATTATTAATAGTGAAATTCGACGCGTTACCGAAAGAAAATATTATTTCTATTTAATTTTTTATTTCATTCGAGCAATTCTGAGAATTACGGATTATCCGTGTCTCATTCGCAACAGCAGTCTTGTTGCCTCGCCATGTAAGAATACTCTGACGTCACTCGTCAAGTATTTCGTTAATACTTACACTGTATGTGTGTCTCCGGACTATAAACTAACTGATTTTTTTTTATTTCGTCAAACGACTGTTTTTCTTTTGAGTAACGAACTGATTGTGTGTTTCGATCAAGTACGATTTCTACGAGCAATTTTTTTTCGTTTGTATTAAGTCAAGCCAACAACGGCAATTTATATTTTGTTGTAACCAATAATTTTGTGATGCCGATCAATTATTTTGTTTGTTGAATATACGACTAATATTTTTGTAATTCTGATCAATTATTTATCGTAATCGTAAGTGCCTGAACTTTCCCCGATCCGCCACCCTGAGCCGACATTTTCGACAATTGTTTATTGGTGATTATTACATCTCCTGCCGCCTAACTTTGTTAACTACTAGAAATATTAAAATTTTTTTCAGTCAAGACACATATTCTTGAAGAAAAGTTACAAAAATCCAAAATAGAAACAAAGAATTTAAAAAACAAATCAATGTTTAAGGCACGGTTACAAGGAAACGGCTCGTTTTACGTCAATTTACTAAGAGAGATTTTGTAGGGAATTCAATTTCCTTCAAGAATATACATTGCTCAAATTTTTCAGATAGATGATTTACGAGTTTTGGGTAAAAATTGAAATTGCTTTCAAAAAAACTAATAGCCGTAACGATACACCTCTTAATATCAATATTAAGGGCTCAAACTTGCACAATAATTTTTTTTGGTCATCAGGAATAATATTTTCACAGTACCGAAAAAAAAAAAAAGTGTGTGTGTCAGCTCCGACGCACGAATGGAGTTTACTCCTTCAGATCGACTGTCTAAATAGGCACAGAATTAAAGGCTTACTAGTCTAAGAAAAAGATTAATACCATATCAAATGGTAAATAAAAGAATCAATGAAAATACCTAAATAATGTATTTTTATTCTATTTTAGTCTAGTCGAGAAGTTGAGTTCCTGCGAAAAATAGTTACAGGTCTCCTAAAAATATAGTTGATGGCTTAAACGATCTGGATTGGCGTCTAGAAAAAGACGTTTTTTGGATTTTTTTTGGAAAAATAAAATTACAATTGTTATGAACAAAAAACCGTTAAAAAAACTAGCCGTCTAGCTTTTTGGCAAAATCTCAAAAAGTATAAGTGATAGCTCAAATATTAGAAAAATTTCTGAAAGAGCAGGAAATTTTAGTAAAAAAGTTCCCGACTCCCCGAATTGTAGCTCCAATATTTATAATTTTAATTTAACGTTGAAAATTAGCTTTTGCGCGGCAGTTTCGGCATGCCCACGCCGCCACTCTAGTAAGCGCAGTTTTTAAATAATTTTTTTTTGCAATTAAATATCAATTAAAAAATTTGATAACATTCTGGTGTCATCTAGACACTTCAAAGAATATGATTTCGCGGTAGTAAAAGTTGCATCACCATTTTTCAAAAAGTTATTCAATTGTTAATCAACATTTTTAATTTCCCGCTAAGAAAATTGAAAATTTTTAAAAATTCGGGAAATTATTGGTTTCGGTCCGATGTCCAAAAACCAAATTTCTATCAGATTTTGACGTTTGGAGGTTCTAGGAAGCTATCCTAACTAATTTCACGATGATGTCCGAGTGTATGTATGTGTGTACGTACGTGCGTATGTACGTATGTATGTAAATATTCATAGCTCTTGAACGGATGAACCGATTTTGATCTTTGAGGTGTCATTCAACGCGGCTTGTTAATATCTTGAAGCTGTAGAAATTTGAGCTTAATTGGTAGGGTGCGTTCGAAGATATTTCAAAATAAAATTTTTTCAAAAATGTTTTATTTGGATAACTTTTAATTTGCTCGATGGATTGATTCCAAAATCTAATCAGCTCTAAAACTTTATAAGCCGCGTCGAATGCCACCTTAACCTTCAAAATCGGTTCATTTGTTCAAGAGAAACCGTTGACGAAAGAATTCAAAAAAAATTTTTTTTTTGGTTTTTTTGAAATTTCTCATAAACGACTCGATAAATCAATTTCAAAATTTGGTCAGCTCTAGAACTTGGTAAAACACGTCGATTGCCGCCTCAACCGTCTTAATCGGTCAATTCGTTCACGAGATATCGTTGATTAAAAAAATAGTGAAAAATGGTTTTATTGAAAACAATGGCATACAAAAGTATTATCGAGCTCGAAAATGTACTCACAATAATGTTTTCGAGCTCAACGAGCTCGAAAACAGCGGGAAGTTTTGGGGCTGGCCCGCAGGGTCAACCGATAGACCGATTTTTTTTACGGGTTTGTGTTGTCATAAAAGGCGGCATAAAAGTTTAAATAATTAATCTATAAATGTTTTGTTTCTTGGAGCCCTTTTTATAATCATACTCAACAAGATGACAGTATGAAAGTTTATACAATATTTTGATTTCATTTATTATCAATTTTTAAACTACCAAAAAAATTAAAAATTAAAATAATGTATGTTTAATAATTTTTTTTTTAATTTTAAGCTATTACTGATTTCATATTCTGGTTAGGCATTATATGATTACTTTTCAAATGTAACAGAGTAAAATAGATTCCAATGACTATTTAATTATTTCTAAAATTGGATTTGTCCACGGTCGACAACGGGTCCTAATTATAACCCGGTTTATTGAATTGAGTGATTCGACATGTCACCGGGTGTCGCTAATCAGTGAGACCCGAACATCCGTCCCTCTCTTTGACTAATTAATTTAGTAGGGATGAGTTTTCCGGGGGTAAATCAAAGAGACCCGAATCGAAGAGTTATAAGGGAGTGAAGTGCCAAAAAATCGAGAGAGTCAGTCGGACGACCAAAGGCGATGGACGCCAAGTGAAGACAAGAGTTAGTGAACGACTAAAGTGATCAGACACATTTTTATACAAGGTAAATATAAAAGTCCGCTTCACGTGGAACGAGGCGATACATTTTATAATTTAACATCTTTATTACCAGGCTCTCCAGAGGCCATTCGCTTAAGTAACTATATAACATTCTAATGCGTACTGATCATTGACAGATTTCAATCAATCGTAACTTAATAATTATATCCATTGGCGTAAAGAGGCAATAAATTAAGGAGCGAGAAGTTATTGAGGCAACGGAAAAACCTGGAAAATTTGGATATACCAACATCAGCTACTGAACCGCATCCGACGGCAGAACAACCGCTGAATCCATCAAGTGTTGCTGAAATTATATTTGGAGGTAAATTATAATTAATTAAGGCCTCTGATTAATTCTATTAATCTGGCTAATTAATTATAATATATTACTTAATATCTTTCCGTTGATCCCGCGTAAAGAAACGTATAATTCAGGCTCTCCAGCCGTTCAATCTCGTGTTCTCGAATGTTCCATCGCGTCTCGCTTTGTCGCCGTTAAGTGTTCGAACTCGGTAGTATTTATCCCAGGCTCTTCAGCCGTTATAAATTAATTCATTACTGCATCTTAAGGTTAATACAGGCTGGAATTTATTCCGTCAGCCGCATTAATTCTATAAGTCAGAAATTTAATCGATCTACTCAATTAACGTCAATAAAAATCGGGATCCGCGTGACGCCAATTCACCGGCCGAATTTCTAGTCAACCCGAAATCAATTCAAGTTATTACGTGATTATTAAATTAATTTTAAGTTAATTAAAATATCTAAAAACTAAATAAAAGATACTAGAGTTTGGATAAATTAAATTGTGAGTAAAGTTGATAACGGATTATTTTGAATGTGAAATAAATTTAATTGTGAAAATTATCAGTGAAACATTTAGGAATTGAAAGTTATAAATGAATAATAATTGTGGTAAATTAATCAGAGAAAATAATGAGTGGAAATTTATAAGTGACAAAAATTAATTAATTTATAAATTACATTAAACAAAAATAAATTGATTGATTGGAAATACAGTGAATTATAGTATGAGAAAATTTTGAGTATTGAAAATTAGGAATTGTAAAATTTTAAGTGGGAAAAGTTACTGAGTATTGTTAAAATTAGAGTCAATTAATTTGTAGAGTCAAGTTAGAGTAAAGAAACTGTGTCTGTGATGTAAGTCCGGTGGACAAAGATTAAGTTAGGTTTTGAATATGTCCGGTGGACACTAGAAATAAGAAAATGCGGGATAACGTCCTGTGGACGGTTTTTTAAAGTAGAATTAAGGAAAATAAGGTTTAACGTCCGGTGGACGGTTTTTTTAATCAAGGTTTATTAAGGTTAAAGGTTTAACGTCCGGTGGACGGTTTTTTAAAGAGAGTGTGTGAGTGTGTTACGTCCGGGAGACGCTTAAAATATGTGTGTGTGTGTGTGGGAGTGTGAAAAACGTCCAGGGGACGATATTTAGTTTTGTCATAAGGAAAACGTCTAGGAGACGAAATTAGTTTGTCATAAGCATAGTTTGTCATAAGATTATTAATTGTCATCAAGGGAAAATAAATAATAAGCAAGGTGCTTAATTAATAAGAAATTGGAATTAAAGCATTTAATAAATTTATTTCAGCCTGTTCATCATTCCTCTCCTCTCTCACAAAATTATAAAATTTACGAACGACCCTGAGCATATAATAAAATCACATTAGCATCCGGTTCTGAAAGGCCGAGTCCATCTTCCAGTGGCACCCTAATATTCGACTATAATACTTAGGTGCGACCAGACTTGGCAAGCTAATCACTCTGTCATACAAATTTTTTCTTGCCATTTGTTTATAAATTTTTTATAAACAAATGGATTAATTGAATATTTTTGAAAAATTTTTTTTCACCATATTGTTAGCGTAAGGAAATAATGATTTCAAAAAACAAAATTTTCTTAAAAACTATATCTTATTATTTATAATCGTTTTTTTCATCAAGGAATCGTTTTTTTTTTTTAATCATAATTTGCATTTCTAAATATAATAGCAAAAAAATAATTTTTTTTGTCAACAATATATTCATTTGTTTGTTTGACAATTTTTTTTTTTTATTTTAATTTTTTTCTAGAACATAAAAAAATTACCAAAACAGCAACCTGCAAGAATATGGTAAATAAAATTTTTTTTAATTTTTTAAAAAACATCTGGATTTTGGAGTACGACAAAGTCCAAGCACTGACTCAATTTGTCAACAAACAAATTGCTGTAACTTTGCAACTATCGCAGATACAGTTTTCGACCTTACAGTCGTTTTTATAAAGTATGAGTTAAGCTCTCTTATAAATTTTAAACCTAACGTTTATCTGTTATAGTTCTCTAGCATCACGCATTTATTTATAAAAATTATAAATGCATTTTTAAGAAAAAATTTTTTGTTTTTAAATTATTATTTCCTTACGCTAACAAAATGGTGAACAAAAATTTTCCAAAAATATTTAATTAATCCATTTGTTTTTATAAAGATTATAAAGTTTATAAGTGGCATGAAAAACTTGAAAAGTAATCATATAATGCCTAACAAGAATATAAAATCAGTAATAGCTTAAAATAAAAAAAAACACTTGAGAATACAAAATAATCATGCTCACTATACGTATCATTAGAGTACGACTGATATACTATATATATATTTATCATTTAAAGACGCCGTAGAGTATATATTATATACCTATATATATTGTATATATATATAGGTATATTGTATACATACAATGCATTCGTACGGTGCCCCGTAGGATACCCTATACTATGGAGACTATATACATATGATACCCTATGCTCCATACCCTATACTATACGTATATAGTCTGAATACCCTATACACTCACGCCTGAAAAGGGAAAGTTGTAACGCGGACGGTCGTAACAAGGTCATTCGTTGAACGTATTTTGCTCCTCATATTTTTTCCATTCCAGGCTCCTTATATGAAAATCGATTCTTCAGGAGTAAACTCCAAAAAAATAGTCGATTTTTTTGGCCCAGTCTAACATATATTAGACTGATTCAAAAAAATCGAAAAATTTTTTTTTTCTTCGTTCTATCGAAAATATTGTTGGAAATGACGACAAAAAAATACTGTGAAAGTTTGAGCTCTTAATATTAATATTAACAGCTGCCGCATCGCAATTTTCTATTTCCCGTTTAAATAACATGGTAAAATTTATTTTTTTAAGCTTTGGAAATTTGTAGCTCACGGTGGCAACAACACTTTTAAATGTTCAAGACTGTTCAGTCACGAGCTTGATTAATTTTAAAAGCTTCGTGCATTTCCGCTAGTCCGGGAGCTGCCGAACTCGCTACTGACTTCAAGGTCAGAATAGTGCCGGGTCACTCGCTATATGGGCCCGACACTTGTAATTTCTTGCTCATGACCGTGTCAAGACGGCATGAGAACCCGCGACCAAACCGACCAATCAGAAAAATTTGCGGCTAACTGCTTCCTGCTGGCGCGCTTTTAAGCCAATGGGAAAATTCGCTGGGACAGCCATGCTATCGACGTCACGTCCAAGCGGGAACGAAGGAAGACGCCATCGTTTCATCATCCGATTCTACAACGTGCTTTTGTACTGAATACCTCGTGTGCTAAAACCGCTTTGATAATATTCTCTATGCTCTTGTGAACTAATACAAAACTCTTGTGCTAATTTATCCTCACTATTTAGTCAGTAAATTAAGACTGCTATTTATTGAGTATAAATAAATTGTCATTCGCGTGTAATTAATAAGTAAATTAATTTCCGTGAACGTAACCGCTACCGACCATGTGTCGACATTTTATACGTGATTCTTTTTCAGTATTGCCGCATTCGCTCTCGCGTATATTTTATCGTTGAATTCGCTATAAATAATTATTCCTAATAATAATTATATGTAAAAAGTGTAAACAAATAGTTAAATTATTTCTCATAAGAAGTTGTGTAATTTTTAGTTGTTAAAATTACCATCACCTGCACCAGATCCTCTAGATTAATTCGCTCATTTTACATTTTGGTCCTTCGAGCCGGATTTGGTGTGGTTTTTCACAATTAAAAATTATTAAAATCATAAAATCTTAAAAAATTGTGAGAAAATAGTGTGTGATCAGTTTTGTGAAGTGAAAAACGCTAAGTGCCGTGGGCATTGCTGAGCACTGCTAGAGTGCTGCCCGTGGTGATCAATTTACACACCGATGTAAAAGGACATTTTCGCTTTTACTTAGATCGAAAACTTAGCGTCGGTTTCACTTTCATCGCGTCCATTTTGTATGCCACGTATATCTAAGATGGCCGCTGAAGCACAAGTCGCTGAGCAAATGACTCGCATCGACACGATGCACAACATGGCTACCTGCTTAATTGATGACGCACTTGCTACACAAAGGGCTGCCGCTATTGATGCTGAACTTACTACTCTGGAAAGTTCACGGACTCTTGTCAAAAAAAGATGCCTCCACGACCGCTTGGAAATGGTTTATCATTCTCTACACTAATCTCATCGATTCATTAGGACACTACATCGATGAATTCGCTTATTGAGGCACCGCTTCTCGCCAAGGTACCGAATAGTTCCAATATTCGATACCTTTGACAGAATTTGCTTACTCTTTTTGCTTTCAGTTAACTTACTCGCTATCAATCAATGTATTACTCGCTACCGCGATTGTTAAGTTGAATTCGCTAACAGGAAGTACATGTACTGCTCGTGTACTGATTGATCAAGGATCGGGGTTATCCTTTGTGACGCATTCGCTATTTAAGAAGCTGGATATACCGCTAAATAAGGCTGCTGTACCATTACGAGGAATTGGTAATGTGTCAGCTGGACACTCACTTGGGTCATGCAAGATGACGCTGCATTCGCTACACAACAACGCTTCTATTACTATCCAAGCTCATGTGCTTGCTCTACTGACGGTGAACTTACCGTCATTCACACTAACTAACAAGAAATAGCCGCACATAAAAGGTCTGCAACTCGCTGATCCAGACTTCTTAACATCACGACCTATTGACATCATTCTGGGTGCAGCACCAGCTGCGCATATTATCAACGCTAAAATAAGGAAGGGTAACGACAATGACCCAATCGCTCAGTCAACGACGCTTGGCTGGATCATTTATGGGTCAGTGGACACCGCTACTTCAAAATTGACAGCTTATGGTCATCATGTTACTGTTGATGATCAATTACAAGACTTGCTGAGCAAGTTTTGGTATCAAGAAGAGCTACACACTACAATGAAGATTAAGAAAAGTGTGAACAACACCTTGTCAATACACACTACAGACAGTCTGATGGTCGATATGTCGTTCGCTTGCCGCTTAAATCTTCTCCAAGTCAACTGGGTGACTCGCTACAAGCTGCACAATACGCTTTATTACGGCTTCGCAAACGATTGGAGAATGATCCAGTCTACAAGAAGTTGTACTTCGACTTCTTGAAAGAATATGAAGACTTGGGACACATGAGACGTATAAAATTAAAGGATTTCCACCGAACAGCTACATGTTGCCTCATCATGGGGTTCTTAAAGAACAGAGCACTACACTGTAAAAAATAAGATAGTGACATCAAACTCCCTAAGAGTTTGACAAATTTCCTCTTCAATGAAACCAAATTCGTTTGAACTAACGAAAACTAGTTTGTCTCAAGAAAATCATTTTTATTGAATGAAAATCTCTACTAGATTATTAGAAATTGATTAAGCGTTTATATTAAAGTTTTTAAGTTTGACCGTAATTAAATTAACATTTGAACGAATAGTAAAATATATTTTAATTAAAGTTTGGATGTTCTTGATTTAAAAATAATAAATTGTTGAAGCAAACTTTTCAATTTATAGAAATTTAACTGAAACTTGACTGTATATATCCATTCAATATGAGAACAAGGTACTAGAAGCACAACTAAACTCAAACTTTCCTACTGGTCCCGTAGCGTAGCGGTAAAGCGCCTGACTCTCGCGCGTAAGGTGCTGGGTTCGATTCCTCCGGATACCAATTCTACGATTATTTAATTTTTCACTAAAAACTGAGTATGTCAGAATTATTTGTAAGATGTAATGTATATAATATAATGTAATTGTCCCAATACTTAAAAAAAATAATAACAATACTAATAGTAATAATAATAATAATAAAAATAAAACCAAATTAAAAAAATACGTAATAAAAAAAAATTTTTTTTTAAATTAATGATTATTGATGAAATAATTAAAGGCAATATTCACTTGATGCAGATTACTGTTTTTTTGGATCAATGCAATACAGCAACTTGAAACAATTCGATTTTTTAGTGAATCAATTGCAAGGACAGTTTCAACGGATCTACAAAAATATTACTTTCAACACTAAAATTCATTTGCTTTAATAAAATTTTGACTTAACTGAAATTTCATACTTTCAATCACCTTACAATTTACTTTGAGTGAAATTTTTAATTATTTTGTATAAAACAAAAATCATTATTGTATCAACAGTTTCAACGACTTGAATTAATTTCTATTTTTTTTTTAATGAAAAAAGTTATTGAGTAATATCAAATATTATAGAGTTAGTTCAAACGACTCGGTACCTTCCCTCAAGAAACTCTCAGTTGAAGCAAAATATACTGTCAAACGTAGAGGGCGGTAGACTCAATCGCTTGACGCGCTTGGCTGTATCCAAACACACGGAGTACTTAAGCCAAACGAATCTGGTTTGACGTCAGGAATCTTTTTTTACAGTGTACCACCAAGCTCAGGGTGGTATTCAATGGGTCCTGGAAAACAACATCTGGCGTATCAGTTAACGAGATACTTCATGTGGGCCCCAAGATTCAAGTCAACATCAGTGACGTACTTATTCGCATTCGCTGTCATCGCTATCTATTCGCTACTGACGTTACCAAAATGTTTCGTCAGATCGCAGTTGACAAAGAAGATCATCATCTACAGTGCATACTCTGGTTTGACCAAGATGACATCCCAACGGTGTTTGCACTCGCTACGGTTACTTATGGAACAACATCGGCTCCATATCTCGCTGGGAGAGCACTTTTACAACTCGCTGAAGATGAAGGAAATAAATTTCCAAAGGCTGTTGAACCGCTAACAAATACACGCTACGTTGACGACATCTATGGAGGCGCAGATGAACTCGCTGAGGCAATTCAAGTTGCTCTAGAAACGAAAAATATGTGTGCCGCAGGATGCTTTCCGCTTGCAAAATGGGCAAGTCATTCAACGGAATTACTCTCCCACGTCGCTGCAGTTGAAACCCAAGAAGATACACCACGAGAACTTGAGGATACTATAGTAAAAGTGCTCGGATTAACCTGGAATTCTACACAGGATAAATTCCAGTTTGGCTATTCGCTACCAGAAGCATCTTAAACAACTAAACGCACAATTTTATCTGAAATTGCTCGCTTGTTTGACCCGCTTGGGTTTTTGGCACCGATCATCGTCAGAGCCAAGATGTTTATGCAGAAGCTATGGCTGCAGAACTTCGACTGGGATACTACGCTATCACCGTTGCTTCTTCAAGAATGGAATTTATTTCGAGATGAACTACATCAGATCTCGAAGATTCAGATACCTCGCTGGAATCATGTAAAAAAGGGTGTATCGATTGAATTACATGGATTCTCTGACGCTTCACAACTCGCTATGGCTGCTGTCGTCTACTTAAAAGTTACTGACGCTACTGGAAGCTCTAACATTTCGCTAGTGTGTGCCAAAACACAAGTTACACCACTGAAAACTATATCTATACCAAGAATGGAGCTCAATGCTGCTGTATTACTCGCTGAACTGGTACTCTGCGTCAAGAATGTCTTGAAACTTGAAAATGTACCAATTTTCTTGTGGACAGACTCCGCTGTATCCTTAACGTGAATACGAAACAACCCAGCTAGATGGAAAGTCTACATTCGCAACCGAGTTACCAAGATTCAAGAATCGCTACCAAGTGTCAACTGGGATTTTGTTCCAGGGAAACTTGACCCAGCTGACTGCGCTTCAAGAGGTTTGACAGCAGCCTAACTAGAACAGCATTCGCTATGGTGGACGGGACCTAAGTGGCTCAGTCAATCTAAAGAAAACTGGCCATCTTTTGACATCCCTACGCAGACGGTATCACATCTTGAAGAACGTCCAGGTCTGGTTTTTACCATCTTCAAGGCAGATTCACACCCGCTACACACGCTACTGGATAAATTTTCTAAGTTGTCACCACTACTTCGCACGCTTGGAATCTGCCTACGTGCCATCGCTAAATTTTAAAAAGTGCCACAGTCCACACTGGCCACACCACTCTCTACAGTTGACCTGGAACTCGCAAAGACTTTGTTGATAAAGTATACACAAAGTCAGTACTATTCGCAAGAGCTGAAACTACTGAAAGATGGTGATTCTCAAACGAAATCATCGTCTCGCTGAATTGATTCCCTACGTCGACTACAATGGAGTACTCAGAGTCGGCGGTCGCTTGAAGAATTCGCTACTGGATGATGACCAAAAAAATCCA
Organism: Microplitis mediator; assembly: GCF_029852145.1. Taxonomy (NCBI): domain Eukaryota; kingdom Metazoa; phylum Arthropoda; class Insecta; order Hymenoptera; family Braconidae; genus Microplitis; species Microplitis mediator. The sequence goes on from NC_079979.1 coordinate 11,688,924, forward strand.
GCTATTTTACCAAGATCATCACGCTTGAGTACGCTACTAATAGAACATTCGCATCAGAAAACATTCCACGGGGGAACTCAATTGATTCTCGCTGATCTATGGAGATCTGCCTGGATAGAAGGTGGGCGTGTTCCAGTCAGGTCTCACATTCTTCGCTGCGTCGTGTGCACGAAACATAGAGGTGTTCGTGCACAACAATTAATGGGACAATTGCCATCCGCTCGTGTAAGACCATCTAAAGCATTCTCACACACTGGAATAGACTACGCTGGGCCAGTAACACTGAAGACATTTCAAGGTCGAGGTGCGAAAACTTATAAAGGTTGGATCACTGTATTTGTATGTCTCGCTACGTCCGCTATACATATTGAAATTACACCGATTACTCCACTGACGCTTTCGTCGCAGCATTTCGAAGATTTACTAGTCGGAGAGGCGCCTGCAGTACCCTATACTCGGACTGTGGTACAAATTTTGTAGGAGCAGACGCCACGCTAAGAAAAGAATTCGCAGCAGGATCGAGATAGCTAAAAGAACTTCAGTAATTACTCGCTACCGATGGCACAGACTTGAAATTCAACCCGCCAAGCGCTCCTCGTTTTGGTGGCAAATGGGAAGCAGCCGTTAAGTCAATCAAGTTCCATCTTATTCGAACTATTGGTGAATCGCTATTGACTTACGACCAACTCGCTACAGTGTTAATACAGATTGAAGCTGTGCTAAATTCAAGACCGATCGCTCCGCTATCCGAAGATCCTGCAGATTTAACCGCTCTGACTTCCGAACACTTTCTCATTGGTGAACCGCTAATCGCTGTACCTGGACCTTGGCTAGTGGAGAACAATACCGCTACGATATCACGCTGGCAACAACTACAACGAATGATCCAGAAATTTTGGAGCAGATGGTCGTCTGAGTACTTACAACGCCATCAATCTATATCTAAGTGGCACCATCCATCTAATGACATCAAAGTGAGCTCATTAGTCTTGTTGACTGATGAGAGGTTCCCACCATCAAAATGGCCACTTGCAAGAGTACTCGCATTACACCCAGGGAGAGATGGCTTGACTCGAGTAGTCACCCTGAAGACCGCTACTACTGAACTTGTACGATCAATCGCTAAATTGTGTGTACTACCAGTTCACTCTCCAGATGACAATACCGTCGACACCGTCGCCAGCGCTGGGGAGAGTGTTCAGTCACGAGCTTGATTAATTTTAAAAGCTTCGTGCATTTCTGCTAGTCCGGGAGCTGCCGAACTCGCTACTGACTTCAAGGTCAGAATAGTGCCGGGTCACTCGCTATATGGGCCCGACACTTGTAATTTCTTGCTCATGACCGTGTCAAGACGGCATGAGAACCCGCGACCAAACCGACCAATCAGAAAAATTTGCGGCTAACTGCTTCCTGCTGGCGCGCTTTTAAGCCAATGGGAAAATTCGCTAGGACAGCCATGCTATCGACGTCACGTCCAAGCGGGAACGAAGGAAGACGCCATCGTTTCATCATCCGATTCTACAACGTGCTCTTGTACTGAATACTTCGTGCGCTAAAACCGCTTTGATAATATTCTCTATACGCTTGTGAACTGATACAAAACTCTTGTGCAAATTTATCCTCAATATTTAATCAGTAAATTAAGGCTGCTATTTATTGAGTATAAATAAATTGTCATTCGCGTGTCATCAACTTTTTTGGAAAATTTTATAAGACATTTTTTGTAGAGCATTTTATTTCCTACAACTTATCTCAAAAAAAATTTTCGCTATATCTCACAAGTCGTAAGTTATTTGCAATTAACTGAAAATTTTCTTAAATAATCTAAATTTTGTTGCTTATAATTAATTATATTACATTTTCAGTTAATTGCTAATAACTTACGACTTGTGAGATATATCGATAATTTTTTTTGAGATAAGTTATAGGAAATAAAATGCTCTACGAAAAATGTCCTGTAAAATTTTCCAAAAAAGTTGATGGTTGCGTCAAAAAATTTAAAAAATGTAAAAATTTATTGTCAATCTAACTTTAACTTCAAGTAACTTTTGAAGAAATAAAAATATCGAAAAATTATAAGAGACCTTTTTTTGTAGAGCGTCAAATTTCCCACAAGAATACGTCTTGAACATTTAAAAGTATCGTTGCCACCGTGAGCTACAAAATTCCAAAGCTTAAAAAATAAATTTTACCATGTTATTTAAACGGGAAATAGAAAATTGCGATGCGGCAGTTGTTAATATTAATATTAAGAGCTCAAACGTTTACAGTATTTTTTTGTCGTCATTTCCAACAATATTTTCGATATAACGATGAAAAAAAAAATTTGTCGATTTTTTTTAATCAGTCTAATATATATATGAATATATTTATTTATTGGAACAATATACATAATTAAATATTTATAGGTTTCATATCAATGAAGTCTGATCGGATTTAATCATACACTGATAGAAGGATTTGTTTGTATTTAATAAATCAATTTATTAAAATCTTTTTCAGATATTTTTTTGGGTGGAAAAAATATTTTTTTACTATTAACAATATTCGTTAGTATTAACAAAATCTATTTTTTATGAGAACAAAATTTTTGTAACTATTAAGAAGCTTTAATATATTGAAAAAAATATTTATTTCCACCAAATAAGATTTGTTAATAGTTAAAAAATATTTTGTTGGTGGTCGGTGTTGATAGATGGCTATACTTAACGCGTATCTGTAAAAAAATATATATGCATATACATGATTTTCATACGATAAGTTGCTTATTATTTTATACTTTGTGGAAAACAATTAATAAAATGGAAGCTTTGCTACAATCGTGGGATTTATACTCGATTTTTTGTGTGTAAGATGAGCGAATGCTCTGTGGGATTCTGGTTAGGTGTGGTTAATTCAATAACTAACAATTAACACAAAATTACAGATAATAGAATAGATCTTTATTAAACAATATGTACACTTAAACTATGAGAAAAATAGCGAATGCAACTTCAAGATACGCGATAGCGAATGCGACTGTAAAAGACTACGCGTATAAATTCGACACGTGGTCGGCAGCGGTTAATAACGCGATAATTAATTTATAATTAATAAGACGCGAGCAACAATTCAATATATACTCAACAATTAGTAGCCTTGATATACTAGCTAATTATTGAGAATATTTAAGCAGAGATTTAGCGGAGCGGTTCAGACTTATATCACACTAGAGATATACTATTTTGAGCGAAGCGGTTGGATGGATAGCTGAGTTTGTACTGATCGATGTAGATTGGAAATAGAGACGTCGTCTTCTTCCTTCTTGGCTGCTCGGTGGTGACGTGGCAGCATGGATGCAGTAACGAATTTTCCCATTGGCTTAAAAGCGCGCCAACAGGAAATAGTTAGCCGCCAATTTCTCTGATTGGCCGGCTGGTAGCGGGTTCTCATGCCATTTTGACACGGTTATGAGCAAGAAATTGCAGGTGTCGGGCCCAGATAGCGAGTGACCCGGCACTATTCTGACATTCAAGTCAGTAGCGAGTTCGGCTGCTCCCGTACGTAGCGAAAGTACACGAAGCTTTTCAAAATGATTAAGCTCGTGAATGAACATTGTGGTAAGTTGACAGTTATATATAAGGTATATTCAGTAGCATCAGTACTTAACCTATTCATTGTCTTGTCATCCTATTTTATTTTTTATATTCCGTTTCTAAAATTAACACTAAATTCATGAATTTACTTTTGTATTCCCACTCTAGTAAACCATATAACTGACTTTGAAATCCTTGGTGAATTCCTTACTAAAACTCGAGAAGAGACCCAAAAAGAAATAATCCCTAGTGTTTGTTTACGACTTCGTTTAAATAAAAAATATAATGAATATGTAGGTTTCTTTTTTATTTTACAACTATTTATTTTTTTAAATTCAATTCATTATTCTCAAAAAATTATTTCAAATAATTTTATTATTGATAAATAATTTTATTTTATTTACAGATTTCCCATCACGAGAAGATTAATGTAAAACTTTTCTAAAAATAATAAGAGGAATTTTTTAAATATTAATAATCCAGTGTGTAAATACTAATAAATGATTTATTAAATATTAATAAATCATTTTTTATATGTTAATAAATCATTTGTTAAATAGTAATAAATATTTGGTTAGCACAAAAAAAATCGCTGCTAATAAATGATTTATTAACTGTTAATAAATATTTGTTAAGGACCTATCCTCTAATAAATTATTTATTAAATATTAACAAATCTTTTTAAATACAAAAAAATCCTTCTATCAGTGTACATAGACATATTAGTCCACTTAATTTACTCTTAACCGAGTTTGGGGGAAATTAATAAGTGGATTTTTTTTCATCGATATTATGTAAGAAATTCCGTAGATCACGAAAATAATAATAAGAAAGCTCAATTCGGCCGCGTTTTTTCAATAAATAATAAAATAACAATAGGGATGCCGAGACACCGTGTATTTTCATGAAGAAACGTTGATCTATTAATGTAAAGCCCTATGATGACTGGTATTAAATCAAAGGGCGATAAATTCTGAATAAGAAAAGTCAAAAACCAATCTCCCGGGGTTTATTATGTTCGCGAAAAAAATTAAATAACATAACAAAATAATTAGTAGTTTTTATTTAGTCACACTGTCGGTAACAGAGCTGCAGAAACTGAGCTAGAGGGCGCGCGCAAGAAAACAACTAATTATTTTGTTTTTTTAATTAATTTTTTTCGCGAACATAATAAACCTCGGGAGATTGGTTTTTGATTTTACTTAATCAGAATTTATCGCCCTTTGATTTAATACCAGTCATCATAGGGCTTTACAATAATAGATTAACGTTTTTTAATGAAAATACACGGTGTCTCGGTATCCCTATTGTTATTTTATTATTTATTGAAAAAACGCGGCCGAATTGAGCTTTCTTATTATTATTTTCGTGATCTACGGAATTTTTTACGTAATATCGATGAAAAAAAATCCACTTAATAATTTCCTCCGGTCGAAGTAATTTGTCAAAAAATTTGAAACTCAGTAGACTTTATTCTTATAGTAGTAGCTACTCCTCAAAATTTTTACAGATTTTTAGCTACTATAATTTTGAAGGTTCAGCACGATCAAAAAAAAGAAAAAAATTATTTTTTTTATTTCTATCTAAAATTTTTTTTAAATAACATATCAAATCACTCTGCATCCTTATCAGAAGTCCTTACTTTTTTTCATTCTCGCACCCAAGTGGGTGAATGGTATATCTTTGTCGCACTACTACAGTAATCAGGAACTTTGCATTAGTGTGCAGTAGAGTGTTCCTTATAAGGATTTTTTGAACTTATTACGATCACCTTACAAACGGTTTCAATTACGACAGAAAAAATTTCTTTAAAGTTTGAGCTCTCAAATCCAACGGGACCACGTGCCGCAAATTTTGCTTTTGTGATTTTTTAAGTTTATTATATTTATTTATAAAAGAGATCTATTTTATTAATAATTTATTATAGTTAGAAAATTGTAAATAAATAACTATTTCGATATTATAATACACAAAACTATAAACTTTTTGTTTATTATTTATTGCTTAAACTAAATAATAAACTTAAAGGTGACCAACTTATTGAAGCAAATGTTGAAAGAAATTTAATTTATTGATAATATTCATTAAATATTAAACTAAGGTGCAATATGATTAGTCGCATAGATATACCGATCTCATATATCGATTGAATGCATTATATATTTTTGAAACAGACGCAAAGTCAAACAATATAAAAAAAAAATATTTTGTAGACAAATCACAAAAAAATTTTGCGGCATCTCTTTCCGTTGAAATTAAGAGCTTAAACGTTTAGAGAATTTTTTCTGCTGTAATTGAAACCGTTTTGAGAGGTGATCGTAATAAATTCGAAAAATCCTTTTAAGGAACACTCTACAGCACATTAACGCACTATTGTCTCATTTAGCGAAGTGCGCTTAAATTTTTTGGAAATATTCGTTTGTTCATAAGAAAAACTCGTCCAAAGTTTCTGATTACTGTATAAGTGCAACAAAAATAGGCCGTTCACCCACTTGGGTGTGAGAATGAAAAAAAGTAAGAACTCCTGATAAGGATGCAGAGTGATTTGATATGTTATTTGAAAAAAATTTTAGATAAAGATAAAAAAAATAATTTTTTTCTTTTTTTTTATCTGGCTGGACCTCCAAAATTATAGTAGCTAAAAATCTGTAAAAATTTTGAGGAGTAGCTACTACTATAAGGATAAAGTCTACTTAGTTTCAAATTTTTTGACCAATTACTTCGACCGGAATAAAAAAATTAATTGCTCAATGCCAAAAACCCTGTGTTATTCAAATGGGAAAATTACATCGCTGTGCGGCACGGGTTAAAATTGAGATAGAGACCTGAAACTTGGAGGATATTTTTTTTTATTTATTTCGAACCACATAAGCCTCTGGGAGCATAAAAATTCGAAAATGTCCAAAATAAGGACCACCCTATTATAAACTTATGCACGACTATACATGAATTTATATTAGCCATGTCTGATCAGATCTAATTATATATAGGCCTATATCTAATTATATATGGGTTTGTATCAGTCATGTCTGATCAGATCTGATCATATATGGACTTATATATGGTTATAAATGGAGTTATAACAGCCAAGTATGATCATATCTAACTATATACAAACTCATATATGATCAGACCTGATCATATATAGACTTATATATGGTTATATATGGGGTTATAACAGCCAAATATGATCAGATCTAATTATGTATAGGCTTATACATAATCAGATCTAATCGTATATAGACTTATATGTGATTATATATGGGGTTATAAAAGCCAGGTATGATCAGATCTAATTATGTATAGGTTTATCTATAATTATATATAATCCCATGTATAATCATGTATAATTATGTATAATTTCATGTATAATTATATATGATCATATATAATCATATATAATTAGACACAAACTTTTTTCATCAGGATTGTAAATATCTAGCTATAACTCTACTAAATAACAAATCTTCCACGCGAAAACATGATTACTAAAAAAAAAAAAAAAAGATCATTGATATCTTGCCTTTGGCAGAGAGAGTTATCTCTCTCTGCCAAATATCAATAATAAATGTTGTTTGGTTGAGTTGTTCAAAGGATTATTTTAATCATTAACTGTCCTGTCTGTTTTAATGTCATTTTATCGTTTTAAAATACAATAATAATATAATAAGCGCAGGAATAAAACTTACTCGTTTTACTTGAAAATGTTCACTTCGTAAATTTTCAATAATTTCTTGATCAGGTTTGACCTGTTGAGCAACAGACGATCGAAAACCGTCAAGCACTCCCTTTATTGTGAACTTCTTCATTTTTAATTTATATCATTTACTTCTTTTACTACTTTAATCATTGATTTTATATATTAATATATATGTGTGTATATATATATATATATATATATATATATATATATATATACTTAGTATATTAACAACAAACAATACTATTGCACTGTCACTAAGTAAAAATCGATCGATTGATTGACCAAATTACAAAAATTTGTTTAAATTGATTCAGTTGAAATCAATCGTGATTATCGAAAATAATGACAACTGAAACAATAATGTAGCGACATTTTTTATTTATTAATTTACACTGTACCCCGTTGTTGAATTATTTAAATCACCAATAATGACATTAAAACAAGAAACTCAATTAATTTTTAAAAAATAATTTATACGAAATATTTTTCTCAACTTCATTTAAGTTTTTTTAAGTTAAGCAATACACAATGTTGTTAATTAAAAAAAAAAATTTTTTTCTACATTTTTACATCAATTTCGTATAAATAAATTGATAAACGAACTAATAAAAAATAAAAATACGAAGTCACGTTAATATAACAATTTTTCCGTATAATACATCAAATGATTGAAAATAAATTGTAAAACTAAAATTTAAAATAAAAAAAAAAAAAAAAAAAAAAAATTTAACAAGAAAGGGTGATAATTATAAACTTGTATTTGTTTAATCGCTGTGTTTTGAACAAAAACGTGTAACGAAATTTTATGAATAGTAGTTGCTTAATGATAACTAAAATTAATTATTTAAAAAAAATCGGCAAAAATTTGATCTCTTGACCACCCGACACGACACACGACACGACATTAAACTCGTCTGTGGTACAACTGTTTTGGTAGATGACAGCAATGCAGGTTGTTCAATCGTGTCAGATCAATAAACTGGGCAACAGGCTCGCAACGCGGGATTTTATAATTTGAAACTAACTTCAAGTAGCTTGTTATTATAAATATATAAGTTACATACGAACATCATGAAACAATTAATGACACCTTTAATTTATCTAAGCCAATAAAACGTTACATTTCTGTTATAGCAAACCTCTGAAGGTTTAAATTGCGTTAGATTCGTAATATATATCTAAATTTTACAACTTATGCGCATTTTATACACAATTATTCAACGAATTTTATGATTTTTATTCCTTCTATTAAATTTAATTTACCTAAAATTTATATTTGATTGTTTTACGTACATAATATGTTTAAGCAGTTAACAGTATAAAGAAATCTCAATCGATTAAATTGTCAGTCTATACACCTATTAAATATATTCCGTTAGACTTATGCTTGAATTGTTTCATTAAGGCCCTATTTTTATTGAACTCTTTAATCCTGACCAATAGATGTATTCTAGATGAATTCAAAGTTATTTTTTACGCTAACACTTGACGCTCGTTTTGGGCGTTAAATTTGGTCACGTGATAGATTTTTGAATTTCGCGCCATGTAAAACAGGTTAGCGACAAATTTCAATATCAACATGGCCGCTTGTAGGAATATAAAAAAATAAGATACCAACATCTACTTTTTTTAATTACTCTCATTAAAAATTGATAATTTTTTATGTCGTTGATGATACTGTGATATTGCGTAAATACACTTTAACATAAGTTCTAATTCTCAATCTGTTTAAATTCGAAGTAAGGTCTTATAACAAAGTGTATTCACGCTGGTTATACAGACTTTATCCTAAAAGTTAGTTTTTACAAATCGTATGAAAAGTAAAAAATTATTGGAAATCAGACTTGTACACGATAATTATAGTTTGAAAGAACTAAATATGTTTTAATAATAGATTGAAAAGAAGTTATGATAAGAATTTCAGACTTGGATGCTGTATTATTAAGTCATATGACTAGGTGCGATGAAACAACAATGATGCCAACTGACATAGAACGATGTAAACTATATGGTTTTTTTATTACAATATAAAGATACCCTGATAGCCACACTGTTATGTCCTGGGAGGTTACTAGGATCGGAGCTGACGCCACCTCCTGGACAATGGGCAGTTCGTTGTCACGCGGGACCAATTTTAAATTTGAAAAGTGATAAATTTATTGTTGACTATGATGATGATGATTATTTAATGAAATAATGAGATGATGGGTAAGGATAGATGTAATTGATAAAATAACTTTTAACTGAAGACTGAGTTTTATTATTAAGTGTAGATAAGATTTGATCAGTAATAACAGTTGTGCTTGTCAATAGTTCTCGGAGAGAAGTGAAGTTACATCAGACGGCAGAGAGATCTCTGACCTCCACTCTCCAACTTCTCCCCACTACTCTCATGTTCACACTCATGCTCATACAAATACATATATATATACTTATATATCCATGTTCTTTACCAAATAGACTTAAACTTTTTACTAATACTAATTCGAGACATAAATTTACATATTTACGTTCTTTACTTTACCCATTCTATGACTTTACTTATTACTTATATTATTTATGTTCTATTTTCCTGTATTCGGATAAAATCTTTCAGTTAATTATTCTATATTTAATTATTCAAAACGATTGACATTATTATTTATCATGAAACACCATTATAATTATTCTAATGCTATATTTCTATTAATTTATTTATTATACGAGTCACTCTTTATTTAATATGTATATATATTAACAATAATAGTTGAGTTCTGGTGATATGGTTTTCATTTATAAGTAACATTTATTTATTAAATATATCTTTTTCTTATTTGTTTATAGAGTATGCATTTGTTTATAACCATATTTACTGTTAACTATAGAACAAGGGCCTATTCATGACTTTTATGCGTGTGTTTTGTTTAGGTTTTAAGTATCGGGTGACAGGAAACGTTCCAAAACCACTCAAACTGTATTTATATTTCTCTGAAGACAAAACAAAGATTTATTTATCTATTTATTTATTTAACTTTCTTATAATAATATGTAGAATTTAATGATTATGTGCCACGACGATTTATTACTTAAATAATTTACTAAATGTTGATAAGACGCAATAAATATTGTAAGATATTAATATATGATTTCAAATGCGCGCCTATTTGTGAATCTCAAGTTCACTAATTAATTAACAGGTGGAGGCACCTGAGGCCACTGAGGACATAACAACATTTACTCAGTAAGGTCTGCAGTGAAATATTTTCGGCTAACTTAACGAGAAAGTTTCTGACAAGCTTGGCTGGATAATACTTTCCTTTAAGGCTGGGCCGCACCTAACGAAGTCCTGAATTTAAGAATTCTAATTATTTATTTAATAATTATCATAACAGCAATTTTATTAGCTTCCGACTGAAAGCAGAAGACGAACTTCCTCGGAAGATTTTCATCATCCGAGTCCCATAAATATTCAAAAAGTAATTAGAATTCTTAAATTCAGGATTTCGTTAGGTGCGGCCCACCCTTAAGGGTGGACAGCACTAACCGAATTTTTGAATTTTACTTTTCTAATTACGTTTTCAATAATTACGTCACTCGAATGGTGAAAACCTTTCGAAAAAGTTTGTGTTTCACATATTTTTGGAAGCTATGAAAATTCCTCTAATAACAATTGATTAATAAATTAAAAGAAAAGTAAAATTCAAAAATTCGTTTAGTACGGCACAATCTTAAGTTGTCTTCAGAATACGGCAGTAGCTTGAATGTAACTTGACAGAAAAACTTGCCGTCAATTTGAAGTGAAACTTTCAATTAACTTAACGTCATTGTCTGACAGTAACACTTGTAGTCAAATTGAATTCAAGTTAACAAACAATTTACTGTCAACTTAAAGGTAACTGCTTGCTCTTCAATACTTTCCTTTAAGTTGGCTTCAAAATACGGCAGTAGCTTGAAGTTAAATTGTGGATAAGGTGACTATCAGGGAATATGTCTACAATTTGGGGGTAAAAAAATACTTAACAATTTTCAAGTCAAATTAACAATAAATTGACGAAAAATTTTTTCTAGTCAACTTTTGAAGTGAATTTGCATTCTAATTCGGCTAGTAAATTTACGTCAAATACCCTAGCGAATTTGTTTATACCGAAAATTTAAGTTTCTTTTGGCTTCATTTCCGGTATAGTAGAAATTGATAAATATTTCGGTATGTTTTAAGAATCCCACCAAAAACAGATTCTCTGTAAAAAGTTGCGCCAAGTACACGTTCAAAATTAATCTTAGACTACATTGAAAATAATATTCTTACAAAAAAAACTAATATCACAAAAACACCAAGTACCTTAAATTTTTTTTAATTTATTGAAAAAAAAAAATTGTCACTATAAAAATTAAAAAAAAAAAAATACTTAAACGTACTTGGTGTGCGTTATGCAAAAAATTAATTATTCGGTCGTGTTATATCTTTTAAATGTTTCACAGTTGAATAATATATTAAACTGCCTTTAACCGCGCACACCAAGTACGTTTAAGTATTTTTTTTTTTTTTTAATTTTTATAGTGACAATTTTTTTTTTTCAATAAATTAAAAAAAATTTAAGGTACTTGGTGTTCTTGTGATATTAGTTTTTTTTGTAAGAATATTATTTTCAATGTAGTCTAAGATTAATTTTGAACGTGTACTTGGCGCAACTTTTTACAGAGAATCTGTTTTTGGTGGGATTTCATTTCTTTTTGTAGAACAATTAATCGGACTGAAATATTTTTAATAAACAAATAAACGAATAACAATAAAACTGTTCTTAAGACACAGTTTATTATTTGTTCAACGATACTTAAATCTGATAGTCAATGACAACTATCCACATTATATTATGTATATACCTATATGCATAAACCGAATCTGCAACTCATTTTTAAAAGTCAAATAAAAAATTAAAATTGCTTCTAAACTGATAGCAAGTTAACATTCATTAATTGTTCACATACTTTATGCAATTAGTTTGACATCAAGTCTTAGCTATGAAGTTTGCCGATTAATAATTTGAAGTTAAACTTTCAATTAACTTAACGTCATTATCTGACAGTAACGTCAGAAGTCAAATTGAATTCAAGTTACAGACAATCTACTGACAACTTAACCGCAACTTTTTGCTCTTAAACTTTTGCTGTTAAGTTGACTTCAGATTCTGGCCGTAGCTTGAAGTTAATTTGCGGTTATGGTGGCTATTAGGAAAGGAAACTTTTGTTAGGGTTTTTTTTCTAGTGACAAAAGTTACCTCTAAATTGATGAAAAATTAACCGCAAATTTTTTTTCTGACTTTTGTTGTCAAATTGTCAGCGATTTCGGGCATAAAATTTCAGTCATTTCAATTGTCAAATTACTGTCGATTTCAAGCTAAAGTGGCTATTAGGAATAGTTGTCATTAACCCTGATAACCACCTTATCTACAAATTAACTTCAAGCTAATGCCGTATTTTAAAGCCAACAAAAGAAAGTGTTGGAGAGCAAACAGTTACCTTTAAGTTGACAGTAAATTGTCTGTAACTTGAATTCAATTTGACTACAAGTGTTACTGTCAGACAATGACGTTAAGTTGATTGGAAGTTTCACTTCAAATTGATGGCAAGTTTTTCTGTCAAATTACATTCAGATGACGGCAGTAAATTTGCATCAACTTGCACGCAATAATTGTCCAGCCGAGGCTTGCCAGAAACTTGTCGTTAAGTTAGCCGTAAATGTTTCACTGCAGAATATGCTAAGCAATTATATTTAGAGTGTGGCTATCAGGGAACATTTGCCCGCTTTTGGAAAGTAAGTTAACAGAAAGTGTTGCCGGAAAGGTATAGGGAGAACCTCCGATAGCTGAATTGCTTCCGAATTCATAACAAATTACCATCAAAGGATTCGACACTAATTTTCGGCGGTCAATGTGACGTCAAATTCTGGCGAGGCTTTCTGTCAACTAAGGGCCAGTTTTTCAAACCGAGTTTATTTTTATCCGGGTTTTAATTAATATTGCTAGTATATCTATATATTAATAATATATAGATATACCAGCAATGATAATTAAAACCCGGATAAAAATAAACTCGGTTTGAAAAACTGGCCCTAAATGACATAAGTGAAGTGATCTTAAGCTGTGTCCTGCCTAAGGATCCAGAAATTGCCATAAAGTTAATGTAGATTTTGATTGTTTTTGGTTTGAACTCTAGCGCGGCAGGAATTAAAAAAAATAAAGAACATACTAATGTATAAGTTTGAGTGGATAATAATGATTACAGTATAAACTTGTATGAAACAGTACTAATTATTGAAAAATGAGGAAAAGTTATAAATTATTTAGGCTTATATAATGACAAAATAAATGATTTGATTAAGTAAATCGAAAAATTGAATCCATAAGATGGATTATTTTCTTAATTATTAATGTACTAGCACATGATAAAAATCAATTCATACACTAATCAAATAATAACTCAATTTAAATTCATAAATTCATTCAAATATGCACTTTTTTTCTTTAGTTCAATAGTTCATTATTGGGTTGAATTTCAATACATCCTAAATATATTTATAAATAAAGGAAATAATCCTACATTATTGTCATACCTTTAATACATCAATTCTATACTTGAAATTAATTACGTTATAGATTAAGTCCAATTACATAAAGAAGTTAATCGGGTGTATAACGAGATTATTAATTAATTAGTTCAGATGTTTAAACATTTTTATGAAAAATATAATTATTAAATTAAAAGAATAAATAAAAAATCTAATATAAATTTAGGTCATGAAAATTTCTACTTAATAAAAATTATATTTTGGTGTCGATACTTTTATATGTATCTTGTTAATTATTTGCTGTCAACAGGATTAAATAAACATTTTAAATAAGTAATTTTTTATGAAAAAGACATATATTTATTATGAATTGTAGGTACAATAATAATTATTATACATACATATTTTTTTTTATTCATCTTAAACATATTATCAGATAAATATTCAAAATTAACAAAGATGTATACAAACAATATATGTTACATATACTTGTTTTTGATGGAAATTCCATGTTTATAAATTCGAAATTTTTTTTTAATTGAACGAAAACAATTTTTTAATTCATAGGTACACAATAATTATAGAGACAATCAAGTATTTATTACTCATATTAGCTGCTAGACGTATAGACACACGTAAACATTCATAATTTAGCCTACTTCGAGTAGTTATAGCTTTAGCCACCAGTTGGCGTATCAGAATTCTAAGTTTCCCAATATTGACTAAAAAAAAATCGGTCTATCGGTTGACCCTGCGGGCGAGTTGAACTCGGGCAGCAAATTTCAGGTAATTTCAACGTCAAATTACTGTCAATTTCTACCTAGAGTGGCTTTAGGCTCATTGCAACGGAATGAGGATATATCCTGATAACGACTTTAGCAAAAAATTGTCGTACACTTGGAAATCTAACTAGACCAATCCGGTGGCGAGAATGATTTCTCTAGATCTCTAGCTTTCTAGATGATCAACATTCTAACTCAAAACTTGATGTGAAACATTTGACATCTCGATGAGGTCTAGTACGCAAAAAGTGTCATTTCAATTCATTGCTCTCTCCCACACATAAAATCACATATAAACTCGGTATAAAACAGCTATAATTTTACGTCAATTGTACACGTTATTTTACGTGTATGATATGAGAGCTAAAAGTTTGACTGATATTTTTTATATATACTGTAGTCATCGAGATGTCAAAAGTATCATTTCAATTTCGGAGCTGATACTGTGGTATCCTAGACTGCTGCGGAATCCCTGATAGCCACACTTTAAAGATAATTGTTTAGCAAGTTCTGCAGTGAAACATTTACGGCTAACTTAACGACAAATTTCTGGCAAGCCTTGGCTGGAGAATACTTACGTGCAAGTTGATGCGAATTTAACACCGTCATCTGAATGTAATTTGATAGAAAAACTTGCCGTTAATTTGAAGTGAAACTCAATCAACTTAACGTCATTGACTGGCAGTAATACTTGTAATCAAATTGAATTCAAGGTACAGACAATTTACTGTCAACTTAAAGGTAACTGGTTGCTCTCCAACACTTTCCTTAAAGTTGGCTTTAGAATACAGCAGTAGCTTGAAGTTAATTTGTGGATAAAGTGGCTATCAGGGGTGAATTTTAAAATTTCTGCCCGGAAAAAAATGTTTTTTTAAAATTTTATTATACAGAAAATGGCCTGGTAAAATTTTATAAAATTTTGCTGTGAAATCTTATAAAATCTTACAAAATTTTACAAAATTGTATAAAATTTTATAAAAACATTTTTTCCCGGGTGAACAAATTTTTCTTCAATATAACAGTTAATATACGTCAACTTCTGTTGTTTAGTATTTTAACTACATCATTAGTGTGAAATACAGTGCAAATGACAGAGAGTTTACCACAAATCTTGCTCTTTACCTTTTTTACCGTCATTTTGCCGTCAAATGTGGGGTATTAATTTCGGGCAAGCTAAGTTTTCAACTTGATGATGTCCTCACTTTCCCCAAAGCGACTCGGTCTGCAAGTTGACGTCAACTTGCTCAAAATGTACATCTGACGTAAAACAGCAAAAGATTTGCAGTGAGATTTTTTGTCAACTTGCACTGTATATTGCACTCAACTAGTATTCAGAAAAATAAAAAACAGAACTTGACGTGTAATTGCTATTAAATCGAAGGAGAAGAATTTATCTGGAAAGTAAGCATAAGCTAACTTCATATCGTCAAGTGTAACATGAAAGTAGCCAATAAAATCGAAGGAGAAGAATTTAAAGCTGGAAAGTAAGCATAAGCTAACTTCATATCATCAAGTGTAACATGAAGGTAGCCAATAGCCGAAAATTCGTCTTATCGTAGTAATTTCTTCGTTAGATCCGAAAAACGGGGGCATCAAAATTTTGTAATTTTTAATTTTTTATTAAATTAACAAAAACAGTTTAAATTTATGAAAATTAAATAGGAATATAATAATTATGAATAAATGAACTAATATTATAGGCTGACAAAGCCCAATAATTTATTAATTTGGATTTAAAATATGAGTGAGGTTAAAGTGACATATGGTTCGAGAATAGAGACACGGTCGTCTCACACCGACGCGACACACATGTTGTACATGTTTGGAACGCGTACTTGGCGCGAGACACTACCGTGTCTCCGGATTATACCCAATTCATACCCAGATTATACTCAAATCGTCTCATGTTTTGGGTATGGTTTTGAATTTTTCATACTTAAATGATACTGAGAAAATCTATTTCAAGCACAATTTATACTCAAATTATACCAAAATCAGAGAGGTTGAGGACAATATCTTTCTATATAAGTCTTTACCTGGTAAAAAGTAAATATGTTTCTTTGAAGTTTGAAGTAAATAAATTTATTGAATACATAGAAAATTATAAAAATACTACTTCAATTGAGTGCTTAGTATTATAATGATTTTTAGTAGTAAATACTTTTTTACTTTTTGCACGACTCGTTCGTGCTTTACGATCGAAAAATTTTTTTTCGCCTCACTTCGGTAACTAATCAATTATTATACCCTTGTTAGTTTACGGAATTAAGATGGTTTGCATACTATTTTGAAGAAAATTTAATGGAGATCAATTCCATACTTTTCAAAAATTTATTTAGTTGAATAAAAACGGAAAAAACATCAAAAATAGTTTTAAAAAATTTCCTGTCCGTTAAGTATGAAACCCGTATACACGATAACTTGCGAAAAAATGCAGTAATTGAATCAAATTTTTTTTTAAAAAATTCTTTGAAATAATTGTAGGTCTCCTATTGCAAATGGCTAGGTAACTCAGTGTCGTTTAATTACAATTAATAAAAGAATAAAAAAGGCTGTATAACTATATATCTATATATCTGTGTAAAACTAACATGGATGGTGATATATCTATACATTATACGGACATTTATTCCGCTAGGGGCGCTTGTGCATTACCGTCCTAGAACAGCTGTTTTTTTTGCTAATTGGTAGGCCTGAATTTTTTTTCAATTCAATTTTTTTTTATTTTTGTTTTTATTTACGTTTATTTTTTTTTTGTTATTAATCGAGATATTTTGAATAAGTTCTTTTATAATTATAAAAAAATAATAACATAATAAAAAACAAGACAAGTTTTAATGAAAGAGAATTGTATATATTTTAAATTTATTCGCACTTCCCGCCATTTTTTTTATTGTTATTTATTATTACATAATATATGAGCATTACGAGTCGTGCACTTTTGGATTTTCCAAATTTTTTTTTTTTTTTACCAAAATAAAAAAAAATTTCACTGTTATAGGAAATGTTTCTGTTTGTGTTTGATAGAAATACAATAATCATTAATTTATTATTTATTTGATTCTATTGCAATAATAGTATAGATAGTTAATACAAATATAATACATAAAAAAATCAAACCATAAATCAAAATAAAATTGTTTATTTTATTCAGACCTGTGACAGCGCTATGAGAACTTCACGAGACACTCAAATGAGAAGTCACAAGTTCGAAACCTGAGTCAATTATCGATTTTTTTTTTTTTTTAATTATTTATTAAAAAAACATAGAAATAAATTATTCAACTAATATACTTAAATACATTAAATATATCGATATCTAAGAAATTATTTTTTTATCTCAGTATAACTTCGGTATAAATTGTTCAAAAACATACCTAAATTATTATTATTGTGGATGAGTATAATTTGAGTATACTTTTAGAATTCTACTGAAAACATACCAAAATGGTACTCAAATACCAGGTATGTTTTAGATATTTTTCCGGTGTAACCGAATTCGCTAGGGATTGTATAGCAAGTTGTATATAAATTGTCGTTAAAAACGGACAAGTCCGAAGTTGACGGAAATTTGACGGAAAATTCAAGAAGGAAACTTTTGCTAAAGTAAACTGTGCTATTAGGGTGTATATATTTACAATACATCTCCACTTTCAAATCAACCGCTAATTTGCGCCAGTTCCAAACCTCAAGCAGATAATTCAAAGCTGAAAACGAGCGTGAAATATCAGCATGAAATAATCCAGCTTAATACCTTACCAGCTTAATACCTTACCCTGATAACCACACTTTAAATATAATTGCTCAGCAAGTTCTGCAGTGAAACATTTTCGGCTAACTTAACGACAAGTTTCTGGCAGGCCTCGGCTGGATAATACTTGCGTGCAAGTTGATGTAAATCAACTGCTGTCATCTGAATGTAATTTGACAGAAAAACTTTCCGAAAATTTGAAGTGAAACTTTCAATCAACTTAACGTCATTGTCTGACAATAACACTTGTAGTCAAATTGCATTCACCCTGATAGCCACCTTAAGACTGTGCCGTACTAAACGAATTTTTGAATTTTACTTTTCTTTCAATTTATTAATCAATTGTTATTAGAGAAATTTTCATAGCTTCCGAAAAAATGTGAAACACAAACTTTTTCGGAAGGTTTTCATTATTCGAGTGACGTAATTATTCACAACGTCAATAGAAAAGTAAAATTCGAAAATTCGGTTAGTACTGCCCACCCTTAACCACAAGTTAAGTTGATTGAAAGTTTCACTTCAAATTGACGGCAAGTTCTTCCTAGTGGCTATCCCTAGTGCCTATATCATGTTATGGCCTGGGAGGTTACTAGGATCGGAGCTGACGCCACCTCCTGGACAGTGGGCAGTTCGTTGTCACGCGGGACCAATTTGAATTTGAAAACAGTGATAAATTTATTGTTGACTATGATGATGATGATTATGATTATTATTTAATGAAATAATGAAATTATGGGTAAGGATAGATGTAATTGATAAAATAACTTTTAATTGAAGACTGAGTTTTATTATAAAGTGTAGATAAGATTTGGTCAGTAATAACAGTTGTGCTCGTCAATAGTTCTCGGAGAGAAGTGAAGTTACATCAGACGGCAGAAAGATCTCTGACTCTCCACTCTTCTTCTCCCACCATTCTCATACTCATACACGTACTTATGCAATATATGTACTTATACATATCAACGTTCTTTCTAATTATATACTTATACATTTATACTTCCTACTAATACACGTACGAGATGTGAGAGTTTACACATCTACGTTCTTTATTTATCCGTTCTATGATTTTACTTATTACTTATATTATTTATATTCCATTTTCCTGTACTTAAATACAATCTTTTAGTTAACTATTCTATATTTAATTATTTAATACGATTGACATTATTATTTATCATGAAACACCATTATAATTATTCTAATGCTATATTTCTATTAATTTATTTATTATACGAGTCACTCTTTATTTAATATGTATATATATTAACAATAATAGTTGAGTTCTTGTGATATGGTTTTCATTTATAAGTAACATTTATTTATTAAATATATCTTTTTCTTATTTGTTTATAGAGTATGCATTTGTTTATAACCATATTTACTGTTAACTATAGAACAAGGGCCTATTCATGATTTTTATGCGTGTGTTTTGTTTAGGTTTTAAGTATCGGGTGACAGGAAACGTTCCAAAACCACTCAAACCGTATTTATATTTCTCTGAATACAAAATAAAGATTTATTTATCTATTTATTTAAAGTTTCTTATAATAAAAATATATAATTTAATAAGTATGTGCCACGACGATTTATTATTTAAATTATTGACTAAATATTGATAAGACGCAAAAAGTGTTGTAAGATATTAATATATAATTTCAAATGAAATTTAAATGCGCGCCTATTTATGGATCTCAAGTTCACTAATTAATTAACAGGTGGAGGCACCTGAGGCCACTGAGGTCATAACAATCAAGGTAATGCACGTTGCACGATCAAAACACGAGGAGAAAACAAAAAATCAAAAGTAATAGTGTTTTTTAAATTTCAATTCTATTAATTTTTTAAAAATGTATATATACTCCTGACAAAAAATAATCTGAAAATGATATTATTATTATTATCTACTAATTTTAAATAACCGTTGATCATGTTTGTGAAGAAGGGTTTACATATAGTTAACAGAAACCTAAAGTTTATCAAACACAACCTATATAATAATGGTAAATCACGTGGATTTGCTTAGAAGTTTTTGAATTGTTATTTTTAGAAATCAAAATTGCATTATTCCCCTTGCCAACAACATAGTTAATTTCATAAATACTCATTCTGTTTAAAAATTCAATCAGTTTATTAAAAAATATTATTGAGTATTGAACTTGCAAAAATTACGTTTTTCACATTGAAAGGAAAAAAAAATCTGTCTCGTAAATACGGAGTAATTTTTTTTATTATTATCATTTATATTGGATTGCTTTTATTCTTGTATTCTTTTGAAAATTTTTAGTTAGTTTTTGAAAAAAAAATGGTGTTCAAATTATATTTGTCATATAAATGCAACAAAGATTCTTCGATTTGTTTATTTAAGTTGTGAGAAAAAAAAACAATACTGATTTCACTGAATAATCACAAGAGTGACCCTGTAATAAAAATTTGAATAAAATTTATGAGTTTTCAATTTATTATATAAATTTTTGAAAAAATATTCCCGTTTATCAAAAGCTAATTAATAATATGAAAAGTTTGAATAACAATTATAACTCATTTGTTCTAGACAGGAAACTGCATATCCCAAAAGTAACTTTAAAGATGAAAAATAATATTGTGTGGATGGATATGGAGGTATGTAGTCTTTGATTTAGTTAATCGCTCAATATAGTAAATTAATAAACTTCATCGATTATTGAAAATAATGTAAAAAGTTTAAAAACATGACTACTTGTTGACGTAAACTGATAGATATTCACGAATTGATTACAGATGACAGGATTAGATATTGAAAATGATAAAATATTAGAAATTGCTTGTTTAGTAACAAATGAAGATTTAAAAATAATAAGCACTGATTTTCAAATTGTAATACACCAACCTGATGATGTATTGAATAATATGAATAGTTGGTGTATTAGAACTCATTCTGCGGTGAGTGAAAAATCTTTAAATCATTATTAATAATATTTTTAACTTGCCGCTATAAAAAATTAAAATTACAAAGCAAAAGGAAAGTTATTGGTTTCGGTCTTATTTTCGGAACTCGAGTTTTCAACAAATGTTGTTTCCGTGGCCAAGGAATCATTGCTGAGCATTTTTAAGTGGACGTCCGTTCGTACGTGGGTGTGTAAACTAATTCTTGTCGTACGATATCTTTAGAACAAACCAATATATTCTGAAAAGTATCATCAGAACTTGGACCTACTAAGATTTTAGAGTTAATTAACCGAATAGTTTTCAAGTTATTTGAAAAACAGAAGTTAGAAAATGTTTTCTTTAAAATTTTTTCTTTTAAGTCATAAACTGGTGAACCAATTTCTCTTTAAATTCAACCAGATTTCAGTCTCAATCAATCTTTTTGATCGCTGCAAAGCACAAGCAAATCACAACTAATCGATCGATTACTTTCTAAAATATCGTATTACAAAAATTACTTGTACACGCAGAGATTTTACGGTCTTTTTTGCATCAAAAATTTATAGAAAAATTACTACACAGAAAAAACAGTTAACTTGAATCAAGGAAAATATTCTTGATTTAAGAAATTTTTTTTGATCGATTCGGAAAATAAAAATTTACTTGCACCAAGTAAAAAATTATCTTCAAATTTTTATCTTGAATCAAAATTTTTTTCTCACGTCAACATATTTTTACGCTTAAATCAAAAAATTTTCACTTGTTTCAAGAGTTTATATTTCTTAAAGTAAGAGATATTTTTTCTGGAGCAAGAATAGTATATTACACATCGAGGGAAGTAAAGTAAGAAATGTCTCAGATCACATGTAATTGTTGGCCGAGGCGAAGCCGAGGTCAACAAACATGTGATCTGAGGCTTTCTTATTTACTTCCCGAGGAGTGTATGCTATTTTTCTCCTCGACGGAGGCGGAAAGCGGCAACTTCGTTTTGCACAGCGGGACGAAAGTTGACGCTTTCCGCCCGTCGAGGAGAAAACATTATTTTTTTGTAGCAATATTGCATTTTTTCGGTTAAAGAAAATAAAATTTCTCGGAACAAGTACTATTCTTTTCACGCAAGTATTTTTGTATTCTCCGATCAAGATAACAAAAGTTGCTTAAAGCTCGGTCGTACCTAACGAAATCTCGAATTTCAGAATTCAAATTACTTTTTGAATATTTATGGGACTCGGATGATGAAAATCTTCCGAGAAAGTTCGTCTTCTGCCTTTAGTCGGAAACTAAGAAAATTGCTGTTATGATAATTATTTAATAAATAATTAGAATTCTTAAATTCGAGATTTCGTTAGGTGCGGCCTAGCCTTAAGCCAAGAGAAAAAATTTCTTGGGAGAAAAGATCGATATGGAGAAGGGGAAAGTCATCGGTGCTAGGCAGCAGCAGCGGGATTAGTTCGGTGCTCACCACGAGATCGCGCCTACAACTTGTAGTGTCCCTGGTAAAAAAGATATTCTAGAATAGTTATATTCCAAATTTCAGTACGATTTTGTTCGAGTGATCCTCTGTCATTTGACAAAGCGACAAGTACCTTTTTTGATTGTACTATAGTATATCCTATAATACATCATGACTTTAATACTTAATATTAATGTTAAGTTGAGTAATTTTTATCGAAATAAAAAAACAAAACATTACGTTTCAGATAAAAAAAAAAAAAAAGAACCAACACGTCGACCTTTCGGAGAGAGAATACATTTTTGACTGAGAAAAATTTAAGTCTTTATTAAAGAAGCAAACTTTTGGAGCAAGAAATTTTTTTTCTTGGCCCAAGCAACTTTTATTTTCACTTAAGCAATTTATTTTTCGGAGCAAGAGAATTTTTTTCTTGGACCAAGAGATTTACTCTTGGCCCAAGGGTTTTTTCTTTTTTTCAATCAAGACGTTTATTTTTTGGACCAAGAAAATTTTTCCCCTGGGGCAAGAAAAAGTATCTTGGGGCAACTAAACCTTTTTTCCTTCAAAACTTTGATTTTTTGGAGTGAGATGACTTATTTCCTTTAGCCAAGAATTTCTTCTCTTAAACCAAGAAATTTTCAATTTCGCTTCAAAAATAAATTTTTTTGGAGCAAGAGAATTTACTGTCTTGAATAAAAAAAAAATTTTTGAATCAAGTGTTTCATTTTTATTGAATCAAGAAAGAAAATTCGGAAGACAATATTTTTCTTGAACCAAGTTAACTATTTTTTTTGTGTATAGTCATAGTAACATGAGGACAGTATGGAATTATTGTACAAATTACCGATACTGTAGAAATTTTAAAAATAGATCGAACAGAATTTACAAGGTGCACTGTAATTTTGACAAAGCAACAGATAAAATTTATACCAACTGCATAGTAAAATTTATTAGATTAAATCAGAATATTTAGTATGCAGTTGGTGTAAATTTTATCTGTTGCTTTGTCAAAATTACAGTGCACCTTGTAAGTATCGCTAATTTGTACAATAATTCTATACTGTTCTCATGTTACTATGACTATAGTAAATTTTCTATAAATTTTTGATGCAAAAAATACCGTAAAATTCTCTGCGTGTATTGGATATATATATTTTGGTCCGAGAAAAAAAATCTCTGACCTCGAAAACAGCGGAAAGTTTTTCAGATTTTTTGTGACAAAATATATAATTTTGTCAATTTATCCTATTCATTTTTAATTGAAAAAATTTTATCTATCAATAGTCAGGATTACTTGATGTAGTAAAGAGTAGTAAAAACACAGTGCAAGATGCCGAAAGTAAATTAATGGAGTTTTTGCGAACTTATGCCACCGAAAAAATCACTCCGTTGGCAGGTAACACTATTTGGATGGACCGAATTTTTTTACGTAAATATCTACCAATCGTCGATGAATATTTAAATTATCGAATTATCGATGTATCAACTATCAAAGAATTAGCAAGGTGAGTAAATTTGAAAATAAATAAGAATGTTTATGATTGAAAATGAAAAAATTGAAAAAAAAAATGATAAATAGTCAAAATTCAATTTATAACATGTTTAACGATTCTTGGAATGATTATAGTTGTTATTACATTTTATATTTGTATAAATTATCATGGTAGCCACATTTCTGGAAAACCTGGAAATATCAGGGAATTCTAAAAATACTGGAAATGTCAGGGAATTTCGTCACAAAACTGGAAAAATTTTCACTTTCTATTTTTTGACTGAAAAATTCCGATAAATTTTTTTTTCTGTCAAAACTGTTTAAAAAGTGGCGCGGTTCGAATGAGATTGTAATACCATCTTGAAAAAAAATTAGTAGAAATTGATTCCAATAACGAAAAAACGAAGCAGTTAGAATTAAAAAAGCTGTTAGAAAAATAATAGTCTTAGTAGAAACCAATTGTCAGGATCTCCAAGCGATAAACATGCGTATTGACAAGTTAAAAAACCAAAAACATTAAACGTATACATAAGTATGTATACAATGTATATATAAGTTCTGAACTAATAAATTTTCTATAAATATTCTATAAAACGTTCTTATTTATGAAACTTATTCTAGTGAAAATGAAAAATTTATTGATATATTATTACAGAGGAAGTTACATAAAACATGGCTTTAAAACGAAAATAAAAAAATGATTTATTTAATAAATAAAAAAAAAATAAAAAACAATGAACATTGACAAATAATGAAATAGAGTTTCATTTAATGACAATGATTGATTATTTATTGAACTGTCTTATACCATTTTATTATAAATTAAATTAATATTTCCAATGATTTAGTATTGATACATAAACGGAAAAAACAATATAGTAGTGGCAACTCTCTGGGATAGTACTGAGTAATTTCTGTAAAAACAATCTGGACGTCGGTTTGCCCTGTGGACCACTCTTAAAATTTCAATCAATCTAATAAATATCTATATTAGTAACCGAGTACCCATTTACACATTCTCATTTTAAATTTATCTAGAAAAATGTTTTAAAATCTGTTAAAACAGTTGTTGTTAACTCATCTCCTAAAAAAAGTTTATATTTTAGAAATGAAAAAAAAAAAAAAAAAAAAAAAGAAGTTTATAAATTGAACTCAACGATTATCAATAATCTCTTACCCTGCTACTGAGCAAGTTATTTATGCCAATTTAGATAGTACTGAGTTGAAAAATGATTTTTATAATTATATTTCTTATTATAATTGTTATTTATAAAGATTGGTATGTATCAATTGTAAATTCGAATTTTAATTTTTTTTTTTTTTTCAATCTCTTTGGTGGTTAAACGAATTAATTAGTAAAAATAGGATATTACAAAATCTTAATATTTAACATAGTTATATGAGCTTGAAGGCTGACAAAGGATGCACACCAATAGACTGCTGTGATTTGAAAGCGACTTTTTTAACTTGTCTAGTTTTTTCATTTTTGTAAACCACTCAAAAATTAAGATTTTACATTTTTTTTTTTTTCGATCATTTGATCCACTGAATCAATATAGTAATTGAAAAATAAGGTTAAAAAAAAAAACTAAAAATAGTAATCTTATACACAAAAATAAGAAAAATCCCATTTCTAGACCTTAATTAAAAAAATCATGTTTTAATATAATCTCTTCCAGTATCCAATTACTTCGTTTTATCGATCGAATACTGTAATATTTTGGGTTTTTTACAAAAAAAACATTGAATGGTGAGAAAAAATTGTCGTAATTTAAAAAATTAACCTTTTTTGAAGAACTATAAAGGTATAAACGTTAGAATTTTAATGTCAATTCATTACGTTAAAAAAAAAATATGATAAGCTGAAAATTTATTATCAAATCATTTTTTTTTAGATGATAAGGTACAACAGATCAAATGTAATACAGTATTCCCTGCTTAGAACACCTCAAAAAATCCATTAGGTTCTTATAAAATTTCTATGATAATTTACACAGAAAAACAGGACTTTTTGGCACAAGAAGTATTTTGTGCTATGAATTAAAGACAAAAATTTTTTTAGGACTGGAAAAAATTTCTAGGCGCGAGAATTTTTTTCTTGCTCGAAGAAAATTTTTTCTCTCAAAATTTTTGTTTTCAATTTATAATGTCAAGAATTTTTTTTTCTGTGTATGAAAATAAATAAGTTCTATGAAAAAATGCAGTAAACAAGTATAAGCCGTTTATACAAACAGCTATGAAAAAATATCGTTTTTTAAGCGAGGTTTTCATTGATTGACTATAGAGTACTCTTGGAGCTTCATATACTTCGAACGAGAAAAAATATAAACGTCTGTTAGAATTTTATCACATAATCAAAGTTGGATGTATTATCGTGCAATACCTAAAAATGATCCTGAAGTTGACATACAATTAAAAATTTTCTGATTTTTGTCTTTTATAAATTAATTATAAAAAAAAAAAAAAAAAAAAAAAAAAAAAAAAAAAAACATCCAACAGCCGAAATCGAAGTATATATTTCCCGTAGTATATTTATTATTGAAACGCGAGAAATTTTAATAATAGTAAGCACCATTAATAATTCGTGATATAACGTTTGAATCATAATAGTTTTAATGAGTTGTTGAAATTTAAGTATTAACATGAACAACATGTGTAGCAAGTTTCATTTAGATGAATTCATAGTAGCGTGATTCGAAGCTTTTTTTATTAGCTACAAGATGCATTCAACGAAATTAACCTGCAACGCATCATTCAAAAGGTATTGAGAATTGAATCCGTAAAAAAATTAAAAAAATTTTTTTTTTTAATTTTCTGTCCTTGATCTATATGAAACAATTGTCGAAATGGTTAGTTAAATAACAAAAATTAAAGCTAATTTCGTGATCTTTCAGATAAATTTAACAAAAATAAGTTATTGGTGTCCACTCAAAAGTTATTTGAAGAGAAATTGACAAAAAATGATTTTTTTTTCTTTTAATTTGAAAAACTTTAAACACCTACAACTTTATCATATTTTAAACTTCAATCTCAAACCATATCCCATAGTAAATTTCCAGATATCTGATTCTAATTCTTATTTTTCTTATCAAAAACCCATAACTGTAGCCAGACGTTACTCCATATTTAATTCTTTAATTCTTCGAAAACTAGTCTAACCACTCGCTGTTACAACTTATTAACATAACAAGCCGAAAATTATCGACTATTGCCGAAGGCGACTCACTCGCTGAAAGGACTTTATAGTTTATACGAATAGACGGAATAGACCACACCGCTCTTAAATTCTCAAAGTCTAATTTCCCGTCTTGAAACATAACTCTAAAATATTTTCACAGGAATCTATTAATAAACATTATATTTAATTATTTATTAGGGATATATTAATATAGAAAAAAGATATAATAATTTATTTCAAATAATTTTTTAGACGTTGGAACTCACAAGTATTTGAAGAAGGACCAAGTAAAAGATACAATCATCGTGGGTTAGATGATATAAAAGAAAGTATTGTTGAATTAGAATACTACAAGAGATCGTTCTTCAAGTTATGAGTTAATATAAATTTTTTTTAAACTTGTAAAAATGAATTGTCGTATTAAATTGATATAAAAAAAATTAATTGAAGAAGAAAAATTGCGATAAAGAAAAAGTTTCCAATATTTATATTTTCTCCCATTGAAATAAACTGTCCGAAAGAATTAAATTTAATTGAATTGAAAAAATTTTATAAATCAATTTTGTTAAAATTATGTATCGATGTCAAATAAAACATTTTTTTTAGGGCCGCGTGGCAATTTAAAACTCAACGTGTCGCGTAATTTTGAATTGTGATTGGTTAAAATTTGATGATTAATAGCAGCCAATAAGGAACAAGAAGAAAAAAAATTATATATATATATATATATATATATATATATATATATATATATATATATATATATATATATATATATATATATATATATATATATATATATCATAAGTTCGTCAGTAAAAATAAAAAGTAACCATTTTATTTATCAATAGAGTTTCTGTCGTGTTACCAATATGAATAAATTCAAATCGTTAAAAAAAAAATTAAATGATTTTTAAAAACTTAAAACATTTCATTACTTACTCTTTAAAATACAGTAAAAGCTTACATATTTAAAAAAAAAAAAAGTTAAATAAATAAAAAAAAAATTTTTTCCAATGAACGAAAGAGATTTGACGATTGACAATAAGACCTCGTGTATAAAAATAGGTTTTTACCATCCCTGAATATAATTGTATTGTATTGAGTTAATTTTAAACATTTAAATTATATGATAAATTAGTTAATTTTGTAAAAATTTATTTTTCTAATAAATTATTAAATAAAATGGCTTCAAGAATAACAATAGCACAAGCATTGGGAACAGATGGAAGTGATTTCACGCATAGACAAAAAGTTGCAAGCCAATATCAAACGAGGTGAGTAAGGACAATTTTTTAAATTAAGTTTTAGTTAATTAGTTGAATTATAAATTTTTTTATGAATTTATCGACAATAGGATAGACGCGTTAGTACCCATTTTATTAAGTAATATTTTGCGAGGCTCAGGTATACATGTTAGGATTTGTTTATCATGACCGATCGGTATATTCTATACACCATGATATACTTTCTTGAATGAAATTATTTAAATTAAAGAACCTAATATCGTGGAGTCTTTAAAACAATTGATAATTTTAAGTTTGTTATACAAATAAAAAATATCAATCATTTAAATAAGATGTTTTCTTAACTTAAACAGTCAACGTCATTTAAACAAATGAAATTTGTCTATTGTTTGAGTAAGAAATCATTTCATGCTAAAATTGATTAACGATCAAGCGTGTTTTGTTAACCAGACAAAAACTCATTACTTTGTGATTATTTAGTTAGCTATTTATATTACAGCCATCTCTCTCTCTCTCCCTCTCTATATGTAGATATATAAACTAGACTGATTCATAAAAATCAACTATTTTTTTTTTTCAAGAACACACTCAAAAGTTTCAGTAGGATAAAAGAAGATGCCTGTTGGAATTTGAGTTCTTAATATTACTATTAAGTACTCCCTGATTGCAGTTTTCTATTTCTCATTTAAATAACACAAGGAAATTTTTTTTTTAATTTAAAATTTTATAACTTATTAGCTAACTATTGTACCGAGTAAGTTAATACATATTCTTGTTGGAAATTAAAAGCTCTACAAAAAAGGTCTCTTATAATTTTCCGATAAATTTACTCTTTCAAAAGTTATTTTACGTCAAATTTAAATTCATGGTCAAATTCAATATTATTTCACGTTTCTGACGAAAATATCAGTTTTATCACAAATTATAAGACTTTTTTTCTAGACCAGTTTATTTCCAATAAATTATCTATTATGAAATCGCTTTGAACGAAAATCGCAGATTAAGACTTTTAGTTTTTCTCAGAAAAATTGTACATAATTTTGAATAAAATTTTCTGAACAAGAATAAATACTAATAAAAGGTGACAACGTAAAGAAGCATATGATTCTTTCTTGTGTGCTTCGAAAATCATATATAAATGACTTTTTATCTGGAAATCTATCACTTTCGGTTTTAAAATTGGTCAAACTTGGTCAGAATATGATTTTCTTGAAGAAATTGAAATTTAAATGCAAATAACTAAAGAGCGTTGCTGAATTTCGAAAATTTCATAATAGATAATTTATTGGAAATAAAATGGTCTACGAAAAAAGTCTTACAATTTGTGATAAAATTGATATTTTCGTCAGGAACGTAAAATAATACTGAACTTCACCATGAATTTAAATTTGACGTAAAATAACTTTTGAAAGAGTAAATTTATCGAAAAATTATAAGAGACCTTTTTTGTAGAGCTTTTAATTTCCAACAAGAATATGTATTAACTTACTCGGTACAATAGTTAGCTAATAAGTTATAAAATTTTAAATTAAAAAAAAAATTTCCTTGTGTTATTTAAATGAGAAATAGAAAACTGCAATTAGGGAGTACTTAATATTAATATTAAGGACTCAAATTCCAATAGGCGTCTTCTTTTATCCTACTGAAACTTTTGAGTGTGTACTTAAAAGAAAAAATAGTTGATTTTTTTTAATCCGTCTAATATATATTGTCATCACTAGGGATTATTGCATAAATCGATATAACTTAAGATGTTCGTTCCCGCGTTTTCAAACAGCCGAGTAAAAAAATATTTTCTCTTAGATTTTGGATGTCAAATAATTGATTCCATTTAAATTTAACAAATAATCAACCGATAAACTATTATCATTAATCTATAATTTCATACTATTCAATAATCATTCTTTTTTTCTTTTACAGCGCCATGAATAAATCAAGACTGAAAAAATGTATATTGTTTCATTGTATATTATTTTTTGTTATGCTTACAAAATTACTTCCGGATATATTAGACCGTCTAGATATATTTATATTAGAGGTTGAAGAATTACAAATGCCAAAGGTATTATATATAGGTATAAATTTATACATATGTACGTGTAAGTGTTATCGGGGAGGGGGTGTGTGTAGGTAATATGTATTAAAGTGGCCCTTATAATGGGTATTTTTAAATATTGATAAACGCGTTTCCTCTAAACGTCTGTAAATACTCAGAAGAAAATTTCTCTTAAGTCAGAGCTATTAAGTTCAATATTAACACGGACTCCGAAATGATGAGTTTTAAATAAAAAAGTATATCTATTTTTCGCGATCAAAATTTGAAGTGTTGTAACTTTCCATGATTTATAAACATACAAAAATTAACCAGATATATTTTTTCTGGAAATCAGATTCTTTAAAAAAAAAAAAAAGTCTTCATTGTTGTATTCTTAAAATCGATAAGAAAAAATAGTAACAAGATTTGGAAAAAAGCTATGATTCATGAGAAATTCGGGTTTTCCTTTATTCTTATTATTTAGATGGAGAAAACTCTTATTTGAAATCTGAAAGAGATTTTTCTATAAGAAATTACATTTTTTATAAAAAAAAAAAAAAAGTTCTGTGCATAATGTAAATTAAATCAACAGACAAAAGTTACAGAGCTTTCAGAGATAGACACAAATTGGAAACTTTAATAAAATAGTTCACTTTATCAACTTGAATATTACTTCAACATTCAAGTTCTATCATTTGTTTCCCGTCTATTTTACTGATATATCGCGCAGGATTTTTTTTTTTTTTGACAAAATTTATTTTCCTACAAAATCTCTTTTCTCTAATTTCAAATAAAATTTTTTTTTTTTGAAAATAATGAAAATAAAATTAGAATTTTTTTATTAAATCTACTTTTTTTCAAAAATTGATGCTCCATAACTTTTTTCTCATTGATTTTATGAACATGGCACTAAAGATCTTATTTTTCAACAACTGAACTTCCTATAAAACTATATCTGGGTCACTTCTGTATGTTTACGAGTTATGGTAAATTACAAAACTTCAAAGTTTGATTGCGAAAAATAGATGCATTTTTTCATTCAGAACTTTCATCAGATCGGGAAATGTTAAAATTGAAATCAAGAGCTCCGACTTTGTAGAAAGTTTCTTTATGTATTTGGAGTTATTTTTAAATGTACATTAATACGTGTTTATTTCAATTTGCATTAAATGGTCAATACAGTCCAGCATTACTATGACACCATAGCATTGAAATGAATAATTTCACCGTGTATTGATTTTGCTTATCATAAAAATTCCTATTCTCTGAATTTATAATTTGCTCTGAGGGTATCTATGAGGCATTCCACGCCAAATCGGACGGTTTCAAAAATTGATTTTTCCGATTTCTTTAATTTTTTTGTATTTTTTAGTACCCCTCAAAAGAGACTTCCTGGTAAATTTTGAGATTTTGTTGATCAATGGTTCAAAAAATATTAAATTTTCAAAAAAACCGCTCTTTTTATGGTTTTTTGATCATAACTTTCGTAATAATGGTAGAAATTCAATGGTTTTTTTTTTCAAAATTTTCGTTTTTAGATGGCCTTTATAGAAAAAAATACAAAACAAATATACGAAATGTTTTTAATCGAGATATTTGAATTTTAAGTTTTCAACCGTGTTTTTAAAAAAAGATGTATCCTTCGATTTTCTTGAAAATTTTCTATCTTAAACTTCTATCCATTTTGCAACTTTTAAGCCCGGTCCGGTAGTGGGCCTTCCATAATTATTATCTTATTTAGATTTTTGAAAATTGAAGAAATTTTTTTTTCGCTATAAAGTATTATCAATGCCGATTTTTGACATTGTACACTTGTTTTTCTTGCATATTATAAATTGATTTCGATATTTTTTTGTTCTGAGTAGGGATTTAAAAGCAGTAAGTAAAAGTTAATGCTATTTATAAGCAGTTATAATAAATGTTTTTATTTATTAAGAAGCAACTATTTCGAAGCAAAACAAACATTAGATTTGCTATACAATAAAGCTAAGACCATTACAGGAGCTCAAAAATTCCATATAATTATTCGAAAAAGCGACGGAGCTATATTTGCTAATGAATACTCTAGTTTATAAAACAATCGGTAATGTAAAATTTTCGTAAGAACACGAAAATAATTAAAAACGTTTGTAATACAGTTTCGTAGCTTTTTCGAATAATTATATGGAATTTGTGAGCTCCTGTAATGGTCTTAGCTTTATTGTATAGCAAATCTAATGTTTGTTTTGCTTCGAAATAGTTGCTTCTTAATAAATAAAAACATTTATTATAACTGCTTATAAATAGCATTAACTTTTACTTACTGCTTTTAAATCCCTACTCAGAACAAAAAAATATCGAAATCAATTTATAATATGCAAGAAAAACAAGTGTACAATGTCAAAAATCGGCATTGATAATACTTTATAGCGAAAAAAAAATTTCTTCAATTTTCAAAAATCTAAATAAGATAATAATTATGGAAGGCCCACTACCGGACCGGGCTTAAAAGTTGCAAAATGGATAGAAGTTTAAGATAGAAAATTTTCAAGAAAATCGAAGGATACATCTTTTTTTAAAAACACGGTTGAAAACTTAAAATTCAAATATCTCGATTAAAAACATTTCGTATATTTGTTTTGTATTTTTTTCTATAAAGGCCATCTAAAAACGAAAATTTTGAAAAAAAAAACCATTGAATTTCTACCATTATTACGAAAGTTATGATCAAAAAACCATAAAAAGAGCGGTTTTTTTGAAAATTTAATATTTTTTGAACCATTGATCAACAAAATCTCAAAATTTACCAGGAAGTCTCTTTTGAGGGGTACTAAAAAATACAAAAAAATTAAGGAAATCGGAAAAATCAATTTTTGAAACCGTCCGATTTGGCGTGGAATGCCCATATGCAGAAATCACTTTAAATAACGTTGGATCCATTTCCATCGTATCGTCATCGATCACTTGACAATGTAATGTTAACTTGCGTCTTCCAATTTATAATTCATCTCTTTAGTAGCCTGGATTGTTTCTAAACAATCTGATAATTTTTAGTGGGAAAAGAACAAATCAAAAATATATTTTTTTAGACGTAAGCATAATATAATAAGCATTTTTTTTTTGTAATTTTTTAATCGAATTGACTTTTTATAGCCTCTATGGTGGGAGTATATTTGGTTATCAAGTATTTTAGTGCCATTTATTGGTCTATCAGCTTTAAAAAAAAATCAAATAAAATCAATGACACGTTTTATGTATGGAATAGTTATTTTAGGATTTGTACCATTAATTTATGCTATTGTTTATTATATTTCTGATGTATGGATTTATTTAACTGCTGGAAAAACAGAAGATATACAATTGTGGCAGGTAAAGCTTTCAAAAAATTATATTGAATTCAAAGACAGTGATTTTCCATTATGTGAATTAATATGCAAGTTTATTTGAAAGTAGATTATTAATAATATGCTCTTGATGTCAGCAATATTGGAAAAATCAAATAAACCCTAATAATAAAAGCTTTAGTAATTTGTTTCAGCGTGGTAGTTGATACTTTGATTTTAATACCACAATCACTAAGTTGTAGAACAATAGTGTCTTACACGCCAAGGAAGGAAAGTAGGATATTCTAACCCTTGTGCATGGAGAGAAATGTCAAGTAAATATGCCTATGCAGCATAGTGATAATTACATTACTCTATAGTTTGTATACGCAGTCATATAAGAGCGGCGTGATACAAACTATAGAGTAATGTAATTATTACTATGCTGCATCGGCATACCCTGATTAAAAATATTGATTGAAAACAATTGAGAAGCGATCGCTCCATGCAAACTGTATATCTATATATACAAACAAAAAAATTGAAATCAATTGAAATTATTGAAAAGAATTCGAATTTCATCACTTTTAATTATTTTCAATCAATATTTTTAAACAGGGTATTTATTTGACATTTTTCTCCGTGTGCGTAATCATCCACCCATGGCAAACACGCAGATTGGGACGTCCTACCTTCTTCCCTTATGTGTGTATTATTTTTTGCCAGATTTAAATCTTAACGTTTAAATTCTCAACTCTGTTTTCAGAAAGGATGGCGATTTAGTTATTTTTTTCATTTGCTTTCTCATAAGTGAAAAAAAAATTACAACTTGCGTCGCTATTAAATCAAGAAAAAAGAAATTGTTTAATTTGTTTCAATATTAATAGTCGGCTATCTAATAAACTTGCATAATCTTATTACTTTCCCCACTTAAAATTCATTATTGGAGTACAGAAAATAAATAATAATATTATTTTTACAAATAATTCCGAAAGAAATTTATTTTCCGCGAAATCACATTCCCTCTTAAATTAAAATTTTTTACTTGATTTCAGGATCTACCTTATGGTTTATTGTGGTATGCATTCATTTTAGCTGCTTGTCAAGTACACGCCTTCTCATTGTACTTCTCATCAAAATTATTATTGGCGTGGAAATCAAGAGGCTTAAGAAAAGTTGATTAAAAAAATATCACAGAGAAAATAAATTTAACCAAAATTTGTTAATAACAATAAAGAAAATAATTTAATTATATAACAAAAATTCAGAATGTATTTTTAATAATAAAATGAAATTAACAATAAATTAATGATAATGATAATCATATCTAAAATTGATAAGAATTATTATTAAGGCAATTCGGCTCTCGCAATTTTGAGGTATCAAAGAAATACTTTATTTGTAGGGAGTATAAACTATATAAGTCATTACACGTCAAATCGGATAATTTGGAAAATTTTTGTTGTATTAACCTAATATTTTTTTCGCCTCTCCGGGCGAAAAGCGTCAACTTTTCTCCCGCTGTGCGAAACGAAGTTTCCGCCTCCGTCGAGGAGAAAAATAGTATGACACCTTGGGCAGTAAATAAGAAAGCCTTAGATCACATGTTTGCTACATTTCTTACTTTACTTCCCTAAGTGTGTAATATACTATTTAGTACCTATTAAAAGGATTTCAAATTATCCGACAAGCCGTCCTAGAGAGGGCTTTTTTTTAATTCCTGCCTAGAACTACTCAAAAAATAACCTAAATGCGATTTTTTTAGCTTTTATAAAGTATCTTTCAAAAAATAGATCTAAAAAACTATTAAAAGTGTTTCTACTTTCATATTTGATTTCAAAAATGTTTTAATTTTATTATTTGTCATTGAATATTCTCAAATCTACATCAATTTAATTATATCTATTTAGATCTACGTAGATCTAATCCATTTTTTCTCGGGTTTAGGTTAACCCTCGCGGATTCGGGGTTACTGTGAAATCACAGTGAAATCACAGTGAAATCAATTTTACCGTAAGTTTACTGTGTATTGATGGTAATTTCATAGTGAATTCACAGTCGTTTTGTGCCATTTCGTCACTCTGGTTATATAGTAATTTTACAGTAATTTTATGGTAGTTCCATAGTGATTTCACTTGTGATTCTTTTGTAGGTTTAGAATAAAATTACCATACTTTCATGATAATTTTACTGTCGATCAGCTATCGATTTATGGTAACCCAACAATGGTAACACTGAGGCTTTATCATGGGTTCACAGTCAGTTTATCGTGATTTCACTACGAATTCACTGTGATTCCATAGTAATCTGATAGTGTTAACTCTGTGACTTTACAATAGTTTCACAGTCAGTTCATAGTGGTTTAACCATGAATTTACCGTGATCCCATGACAACCTAGTAGTATTAGCACTGTGACTCTATGATATTTTCACAGCAAATTATTAGCGTTTTCTCCATGATTTCACTCTACTTTGATAGTGATCTGATACGGTACATCTATCATTAATCCAATTTCAAAATCAAAAATTTGAATTTTTAATGTCATTAATCGATAGAAATGGAATTAAAAAAAAAATAATATCAATTATTTCATAAATGCTCCTATAATTATTTGTAAGTTTAGCAAATACTTGGGCACAAATGTATTTTATTTATTATAAATTTAGCTATTTTAGGAATTTCCGAGCGAAACTTTATCTGTAATTGTCTAATTTAGTTAATTTTATAAAAGCTTAAGACGGTAAAATTCTTCAGAATTATGAAAAAAAATAAATAAATAAAAAAATTGAATA
Organism: Microplitis mediator; assembly: GCF_029852145.1. Lineage (NCBI taxonomy): Eukaryota > Metazoa > Arthropoda > Insecta > Hymenoptera > Braconidae > Microplitis > Microplitis mediator. The sequence goes on from NC_079979.1 coordinate 11,725,683, forward strand.
ACTTTTTTTTTAAAACTGTATAAATTGAATTTAAACTACTGCAAAAAATAAAGAGAATATCATTTAGATTAATATTTCAATAGTAAATATTTATTATTTATCATAATTTAAAATAAAATATTCTTAAATTAAGAAAACTTGATGATTTACAAATGAAGGTAAAAATTTTTTTTTGATAAATATCGAATTCTTTTAATTTTATAGTATTTAATAAAATAATTTTTCTTATAGCTTAATCTTGAGTATATATAGTATTGAATAGCATGAAGTAACAGATTAAATATTAAGTTCCGAATGCGTGTGGTGGCCGAGTGGGCTAAAGTACATGACTTGAGCTACTCTCAATCGAAGGGTCGGCAGTTCGAATCCCATCATGCGTTAAAAAAAAATAAAATTCCTTCTTTACCGAGGGTAAAAAAATAGCATTTAATCCTCCAGAGGAATAATTACATGAAGTCGTACAAAGGGATGGATACTAAATAATTTTTTTAAACAAGAAAAATTATTTATTGAAAAACCAAGATTAGGATTATTGTTGCTATTATAATATTATTATTATCTTTGAATCAATAAATATAGGATCTCAATATTGCCCCTAAATCTCGATGAAAACTAAGCAGATCCAGGATTAAATGATTAAGAAATCACAGTAATATTACTGTCAATTCACAGCGATATTATTGTGATTTCACGAAGAATCTATAGTAAGACTGCTGTGAAATCACTGTATGATCACGGTATTATTACTGAGAAAGCATGACTGAAGCACTGCAGATCCAGCATAAACTGATAGTGAAATCACTGTAAATACACAGTAATACTACTGTCAACTTACAGCTATACTACTGTAAATTGACTGTTATGCTATTGTGATTCTACTATGAATCGATGGTGAAATCATCATAAAATTACCATCGGATGATAATTATCACACAGTAAGCAAATGGCACAAAGTTACAGTGATTTCACTGTCATTTCACTATGATTTCACCGAAATTTCACCATGATTTCGGAGTAATCCCGAGTCCGCGAGGGATTTTATTGATTTATTATGATTTTTTAAGTTTATTTTCGAAAGAAAACACTCTTATTTGTGGGTCCGATCATGCTAAAATCCATCTTAGAAACGCAGTTAATGAAATTGAAAAAAAAAAAACAGCCACAGTCTTATCACCTACCGCTGGACAGCTTCCTAGTGTATTGTACTTGCGTTAGACGTACATACAGTAAAAGCAATTATCAATCCTAAGCCACCTATCTATTATCTATTATCTATTATTAAATTTCAAATTACTCCGTTATATCTGTAGGATCAAAAGGTGATCCAATTTGTTTTATGGTTCTCATAATAAAGCTCTAATTATTTTATATTTGCGACTGCAAATAATATCAACATCATTTGTTCATCAGAGGCAAACAACGTTTACTAAAGACTTTTAATGTTGTTCTTGTTATATTTTTACAGTTGTACACTATTCATATCAATTATAAAGGTAAAATATAAAACATATAATTGAATAATAATAATAATAATAATAATAATAATAATAATAATAATAATAATAATAATAATAATAATAATAATAATAATAATAATAATAATAATAATAATAATAACAATAATAATAATAATAATTAGGATACTTAGATTTGAAAGAAAAGGATTTTAAATTTAAGTATTATTTAATAGTTAGAAAACTTAAAATTATGATTAATAAGAAATTACGAGCAACCTGCAGTCACTACGTGACTGCCCAAATATCACTACTAAATTTATAAAATACGCAGAAAAAAAAGATTTCTTGCTACAAAAAAATTTTAATTTGCACCAAGAAATTTTATGCATTATCAGTTAAATACAAAAATTGTCTTGGGGCAAGAAAAGATTTTTTTGGTCAAGAAATAATTCCTTGCACCAAGTAATTTTTTCTAGTTCTAAATAAATTTTTGTTTTCAATTCACGATGTGAAAAATTTCTTGGGGTAAGTAAAATTTTCTTTAGGTGAGTGAAGATTTTTTGTGTCAATGAATCCTTTTTTTTTTCTATGCACACTTTTTTGGCTTTGAGAAGCTTCTTAAAACCAAAAGGGAGCATAAAAATCTGTCATTTTGGAAAAAGTAACGTGACATAAATAATATAGCTATATATTCAGTGACATTCAGTCATATTTAGTGACAGAATAGTTGAAGTATTAATTTATTTCAAGAAAATGAATACGATAGTCTTTTTTCTCGCGTAATTTAATTGTAATTCGAATTATATAGATAAATCTATTTATCCCAATATTTGGCAATTAAAAAGAGTTTAAACTATGAAAAGGCAAAAATTCAAGTCAAGACCTATCTAATGATACCAGTTTCAATAACATGGACTAATTCTATCATATAAATATGGTGGAAACAAAATTTTCCTTATTCTCTTAATAATATAGATAGTTTTACGTTTAAATAGTTTTGAATTCTAAATGTATGATTCAATTGTATTCAAAAATATCTAGAATTTTAAGTTTCAATATTTTTAAATCCTGAAAACATAATTGAAATCCAAAATATATCATTGAAATTCTTTAATAAAACCTTCTATAAATTAACCCTTACAGATGTTATTTCAGAGAAAATCTTAGTTCTTAATCAGGAATTGAAATATCATTTAAATATTTTTATAAGTAAGGGAAGAGACCCCCTGCATGAAAAAACTTTATATGTGAAAACATATATGATAGAATATATGAATATTATAATGTGATATATTGTACAATATATAAAATAATATTTATATTTTTGCCGTAATAATATATGGTAATATATTGAAAATAAATATATTGCTAGAATATATCATCAATATATTTATCAATATATGACTTTTTATGTATGTTTTACGTATATATTTTAATATATCTTTTTTATATTGACATATTATATTGAAAGTAGTATATTAATTAATATATAGAATTTTGTATATTTTTTATATATGTTTTCCAATATATTGCGAAATATATGGTTTCCAATATATTGTAAAATATATGGCACTTTTTTCACTATTCTTAGGTTATCCTACCTGGGTATATTGTTTTTTCCGTGTAAGTGGAAAAGCAGTAACTTGTATAGAAATACTATAGAAAAAGTGACTACTTCTGTACGACAGAACTACAAATTAAAGGATTATTTATAGATTTAAAAGTATCTGATAGGATTTGAGTGATCAAATAATTTCCAATCTCTTTAAATTTCAGCGTATAACCCGAAACTAAATTGTGATTTTAAGATTTAAAATGATTAATTTTAAAATTATTGTTCTGAAGCAGAAAGATTTCAATAGTATTAAAGTATTTAAAAAGGTCAAGAATCATGTCAATTACAATCCTCTTCAATACTTTTAAATCTTGTACCCTTGTAGGAAAAAAAATATTGACAACGGGGCCAGTCTTGGCACAATACTGGGCTACCGAGGCTCGGCCTCCCAAGGTTGGTCCGAGATCCGACCAACGTTCAAGTGACGAGTCTTGGTTTGCCAGTCTTGGGCCAAGATTCAGCCAATACTCAAGTGACAAGCCTTGGTTTGCCAGTCTTGGGACAAGATTCAGCCAATGCTCAAGTGACAAGCCTTGGTTTGCCCGTTTTGGGACAAGGTTCAGCTAATGATCAAGTGACAAGCCTTGGTTTGCTAGTCTTGGGCCAATGTTCAGCCAATACTCAAGTGACAAGCCTTGGTTTGCCAGTCTTGGGACAAGGTTCAGCCAATGCTCAAGTGACAAGCCTTGGTTTGCTAGTCTTGGGCCAATGTTCAGCCAATACTCAAGTGACAAGCCTTGGTTTGCCAGTCTTGGGACAAGGTTCAGCCAATGCTTAAGTGACAAGCCTTGGCTTGCCAGTCTTGGGACAAGGTTCAGCCATCATACAAGTGACAAGCCTTAGTTTACCAGTCTAAATAACAAATGGTACCTAAAAACTCCTGGCTTCTGTGAACAGCGTAACAGCCTAGTGGATAAGACGCTTGCCTAGCAGTCATGAAGGACCAGGTTCGAGACCCAGCAAATGCAAAAAAAAAATTAGTTTCATCGATCCACCTGATTTCTCTGTGTACAAATTTATTTCCATATGTTACCATCCCGCACATGTCTACTAATATTTTTTTTTTTTTTTTCAATTTATTTTTAATAAGCATAGGTGCTTATTTAGCAACAGTCGTGGCACAAGTCTGGCAGCCAAGCTTGGGAGGAGGTTATCATTTCGAGACTTAGACTGGCTTGGGCCAAGCTTCAATTTAACTCTTGTCCCAAAGTTATGTAGAGTTGCGCCAGTCGTTTACCAAGCTTGGACCAATCACCGTTTCCTCTAAGGGTATCGCAATTAGGGTGTCTTCTTTTTGTGCTACTCGGCTGCCCAATTTCAAAACACAGTAACTGACAAAAACAAAATTTTTGAAATATGTATTGAATTATGTTCACAAGATTCCACTGGAACTAAAAATACGGAAATATCGATTTTAAAAAATTTACCCCTAACTGTGTTTTGAAATTGGGCAGCCGTACTGTTTTAGCATTTTAGATAGTTGATTATCGTTCTAATCGCCTATTTTTTTAGTATCACTTTCTCATATATCGCGTCACTAATTCCAACAAGACTTATAATTTTATACGCCCTTTTGGCTTTAGTCACTAAGTTTAAAGCCAAAAGGGCGTATAATCTTTTTTTTTAATTGCTAATCATATTGTAGACTTATTCTGAAGCTTAAATTGAAAAAAAAAAAGTGTTGTAAGCCAAAAGAGCGTATAATTTACGTATACCACGCTCTTTTACATAGCCTCACTGTTTTTTTTTTTTTTTTTTCATATTATGATGCAAGATATAATGTAGAATGTGAAAAGCTTCAAAGAATTAGGTGAATAAATGTCAACTTTATATATAAGCATTCCACGCCAAATCGACCACTCTTGAACCCGACCTCTTTAAATTTGGCTGTAAATTTTTTCTCTTTTTCTACCCCATCAAAAACGTTTCTCATAATTTTTTCAAATTTTTTCACCCAACCAAAAAAAAGTTATAAATTTTTGAAAAAAATGGCTTTTTTTATTTTAAATAGCTATAACTTTTTCAAAATTCGACTGATTGGGACGTTTTTTTTTTCAAAATTTTTGTTTTTAAATGTACTTTTCGAAAAAAAATACAAACAAATTATTGCAACCTATCTTCATTGTTTTTTTGTGAATTATTGGAAAACATCAAAAATTTTTCGATGTTTACCATTTTTGATTTTTGATTTTTTTTTTCATATAAAACTTTAACATTTTCTGCAAATTCTCAAATTTTTTCAGAGTGATGTTTTTTTGATTTATATTTTTTATTCCCGATTGAAAAACAAAAATTTTTTTAACTAGCCTTATTTCTCATAACACCATGCTTCAAATTTTTGAGAGTGCTCAGAGAACTTTCAAATTTGGAAAAAAAAAATAAAAACAATAAATTTAAATGATAATCATCGAAATAATTTGAATCTTGTTAGAAAAATCAAATTAAAAAATAGATGGACCTTCTGAATAATTTTTTTTTATTTTTTTCTAAAAACTACATTCAAAAACGAAGAAAATGAAAAAAACAAGTTTTCGTTTGGTCCATTTTTGGACAAATGCTGGAAATTAAAAAACAATTTCTTCTACACTCATTATTTTATGGTTAAAAGAATTTTCTTTTGAATTCCCAGCATTTGTCCAAAAATGGACCAAACAAAAACTTGTTTTTTTTAATTTTTTTCGTTTTTGAATGTAGTTTTCAGAAAAAAATACAAAAAAATTATTCAGAAAGACCTTCTATTTTTTAACTTGATTTTTCTAACAAGATTCTAATAATTTCGATGATTACCATTGAAATTTATTGTTTTTATTAACTTCCCGCTAAGATAATTGTAAATTTTCAAAAATTCAGGAAGTTATTGTTTTCAGCCCGATTTTCGAAAATCGAGTTTTCATCAGATGTCGACGTTTTGAGGTCCTAGGAAGCTATTCTGACTATTTTCAGAATGATGTCCGAGCGTATGTTTGTGTGTGTGTGTGTGTGTGTGTGTGTGTGTGTGTGTGTGTGTGTGTGTGTGTGTGTGTGTGTGTGTGTGTGTGTGTGTGTGTGTGTGTGTGTAAAATCTTTCTAACTTTTTAACTAATGAACCGATTTGGATGTTTAAGGTGGAAATTGAAAGAGCTCTCGGCCGTCAACTTTCCTGGAAATTTCAGATCATTTGATCAAGTAGATTCGAAAATATTGGCGAATTACGAAAAAAGAAAAATTTTTTTTTTAGTTTTTTAGCGATTTCTCAGAAACGACTTGAACGATCGACTTCAAAATCTAATCAGCTCTAGAATTTGATAAAACGCGTCGATCGCCGCTTCAACTATCTCAATCGGTTAATGCGTTCGAGAGATATCGTTGGAGAAAAAAATGGTGAAAAACGGGTTTTTTCAAATATCTTCGAAACAGCTGAACGGATCGATTTCAAATTTCTATCAGCTCTAGAATTCAACAAAACGCGCCGATTGCCACCTCAAACGTCAAAATCGGTTCATTAGTTCAAAAGATATCGGCGCTGAAAAGTTAAAAAAATAACATAAAATGTTATTTTTTCCGGATAAATCAAAATTTAATGTACTAAATGTGTCTGAAATCATACCAACTCTTTCTCTTTATAATCTCTGTCGATCATCATATAATGACATCTAACTTGTTCTTTAGTTTAAATCATATTATCAGCAAGAAATAGAGAAAACCCAGTTTTTAATATTTTTCTCGGATATTTCATACATTATTGCTCTGACCTAAGTCAAAACTCACTTAAATCTTGATTTTGATCACTGACATTGATTTTGGCCTCGATACGTTCATTTCATTGAACACAATCGAGAATACAAATTTTAAAACCGCTTTTCCATTAATAATTTTCGATTCTTATCTTGTCAAACTTTAGCAAAAAACGTAACTTGGTTGAGCTTGAAAAGCTCATAAAAAATAATCGCAGGTAATAGCATTATCGAGCTCGAAAATATATTCACAGTACTGTTTTTAAGCTCCTTGAGCTCGAAAACAGTGGGAAGTATTGGGGCTGGCCCGCAGGGTTAACCAACGCCCAGATTTTTTTTTCCAAATTTGAAAGTTCTCTGAGCACTCTCAAAAATTTGAAGCATGGTGTTATGAGAAATAAGGCTAGTTAAAAAAATTTTTGTTTTTCAATCGGGAATAAAAAATATAAATCGAAAAAACATCACTCTGAAAAAATTTGAGAATTTGCAGAAAATGTTAAAGTTTTATATGAAAAAAAAAAATCAAAAATCAAAAATGGTAAACATCGAAAAATTTTTGATGTTTTCCAAAAATCTACAAAAAAACAATGAATTTAAAATAAAAAATTTTGAAAAAAAAAACCCGAGTCGAAATCTCAAATGTTCGTTGAACGTTTTAAACGTTTTAAACGGGAATTCAACGTTTCAGGCGTTAAAAACGGGACTTTAACGTTTCAGGCGTTAAAAACGGGAATACAACGTTTCAGTCGTTGAAAACGTGAATGCAATGTCTAAAACATAATAAACATGAATACAACGTTTTGGGCGTAATTATCAGTCCAAACGTGGGTTCAACATTTTGAACGTTTATCGAAAACGCAAATAGAACGTTTCAATTTGAAATAAAAAAATTCGACAAATTGTTGACTCTGCAGGCCATCTCTGAAACTTCCCACTATTTTTGAGTTCAAATTGGTAAAGGATATACCTACCAGTAACTATTGAACCTTTATGACCTCAAAATATGGCTTTTAGAAATTTTCGAGCTTTCCGAGCAAACAGACCCACACAAATGAACCTCAAGAGTTGATGAAACATCAAATTAAAACATTAAGAGTTGATGAAAACTCGATATTCGAAAATCTGACTAAAAACAATACTTTCCGACATTTGATTATTTTTAATCATCTAACGGGGATAGTAAGAATAAAATACTACAAAAGTAAAAAGATTCTCCTCGAATGTCGAGGCAACATAAAAATCACCATCCTTCGACGAGTAACGAAACTACCCTTATAAGCCGATTATTACTTTTTGTGGCATTAAACCATCAGACCACTTTACTTTTTTCCTATTTCGAACAAATTTAAGGACATTTTGCCGAAATTTCGAAAAAAAAATTTTTGGGGGGAGAGACAGAGGCCCCCTCTAAAAAATAATTAAATTTTTTTTTTTTTTTTTTTTTATGTGTTCATCATTAAAAATGTCTTTCTTTCTCTTGGCAACGATTTTTAGTTTTATATTACTCAAAAAAAATCATTTAAGGTGTAATAAATCGTTCCCCCACGACTAGTTAAATTACTAATTGTTATTTAATAAAAAATAATGATTCTATATTTATTTGTCATTATTTTTAACCCAAAAAACGTGTTTGTTGATTTTTTAAATTACAGATAATTTTGCTTTATTTAAAAAATTTTATCAATTAAAAAACAAATTATTATTTTCGAATATTTTTAGTGGCCAAATTCGCCCCAGCTATAGAGAATATATAATGAGGCTATAGAGAATATATAATCAGGAAGAAATTCTAGTCGGGATTGAGAGTATTTTTAATACTGTACCGGCTTGAATCCAAGCACGTGTTATTTCAATAGGAATCAAAATTCATAGAAGATTACCAATTTAATGAGCCATAATTTGCATTTAAAGATAACAATAATCAATTACCGTATTTAAGTTTTTAATGTTTATAACTTTATCTTCGCGTTTTTAACGTCTGAAACGTTGGGTTCACGTTTCCAACGTTTGAAACGTTGTATTCCCGTTTTTGACGCCTGAAACGTTGAATTCCCGTTTTTAACGCCTGAAACGTTGTATTCACGTTTTTAACGTTTAAAACGTTCAACGAACGTTTGAGATTTCGACTCGGAAACGTCCCAATCAGTCGAATTGTGAAAAAGTTATAGCTATTTAAAATAAAAAAAGCCATTTTTTCAAAAATTTATAACTTTTTTTTTGGTTGGGTGAAAAAATTTGAAAAAATTATGAGAAACGTTTTTAATGGGGTAGAAAAAGAGGAAAAATTTACAGCCAAATTTAAAGGCGTCGGATTCAAAAGTGGTCGATTTGGTGTCAAATGCCCATATATAAAATTGCTGTTCAATTATTAAACGATTTACCCATTATAAGATACTTGTAAAAATCCGGATTTAGTAATAAAAATGAAATCAATGTGAAAATAATGTTTGTATTTTTGAATACTTTTTTTACTATTCGTTATGAAAATTTAAAATTTCCAAATAAGGGAAATCATTGGTTTTGGTCCGATCTTAAGTGTGTGTGTGTGTGTGTGTTTGTGTAAACTAATTTTTGTCGTACAATATCTTTAGAACGAATCAACCGATTTGAACGTGCTTCGCGGCAATCGAAAGGGCTCATCAAGACTTAAATCTCAAAAGATTTTGAATTCGATCAGTCTAGTAGTTTACGAGTTATACGGAAAATGAAAATCAAAAAAAAATTTATTCTTAGGTTTTTGTTGCATTACCTTATAAATTTCTCTACCAATTTGTTTCTAAGTTAGATCAAGTCTAAGTCTCAACAAACACTTTCGATTACCGCAAAAATCTCTCTGAACTCGAAAACGGCCGGAAGTTTTAGGGTTGGCCCACAGAGTCAACCGTTTTTCAGATTTTTAATGTTAATGTGTTTTAAATAAGTCGCGCTAATTTTAACAACACTAGCGTAGTCAAGTCAAGTGGTAAAGATTTCTTTTCTTACCGTTGTGGACACGTCTTGCTCTTTGCCACGAGTGCCACGGATTCTACTTCTACCACCTCTACATCATATACCATTTGGCGCCATTTAAGATTTCAGAGATGGCGTTAAAATCTACTAAACTTCCGCATCAAAAAACAACGGCAAAATATATATTATCGTTCCGAAAAGAGAGTTCCATTCGTTTTTTACCCCTTCTATGATTATTAAGGAAATGCGCATGCGCCAACGAGTGTAAAACTCGGAAAGCCGACGATAACCGAATGAGACTGCCTTCTTGAAACTGCTATAGCATCCGTTTTCATATGCATCATTCCCTATCTCTTATAACATCTGTCTCTCTCTGCTAGCGTTCTTGGTCTTAAAGCAAGCTGGAAATCGGAATAGTCTGTGAAAATCGTATATACGGTATCAGCATTATGAACGCAGCGAAATATTGCATCAGATTATTAAATTAATAACTATTAGTTTGACCATAAAATAGTTTAAATTGTGTTCAGTGCTAAAATTAATTAATAATAACATTTTTTTTTATCCATGAAAAAAGCTTATTTCTCACTAGAGTAACGCGTTCTTTTCATTTTTATATATACTATAGATATATATCTTGAATATTAAAAAAGAATCATAAAATAATGGGTGGTGATGAAGGTGTAGCAGTACAACACAAAACGCAGCAGAATTTAGCTACGTTGGTAATGTTTTTTTTTTCAATTATTAATTCATTCTCCTACTTAATAATTATTTAAATCATCCAAGGAACTTTCAATTTCTGTTTCTCAATTGTTTTTTGTTTTTCATACTTTTTAACCTTAAAAATTTCAGATTATAACATTTATATTACTATCTAAAATTTATTGGCAAACTCTTTTTTTATTTTAATAGATTATTGTTGTACTTGCTTATAATTAAAATTTATATTTCAGGATACGAGTAAGCTAACAGCTTTGTCAGCTGAAGTCATCAGTCGTCAGGCAACGATTAATATTGGTAATAAAAATTATAATAATTTTTATATGTATATTTATATTTATAAGTGATCCAAACTTTCCACGATAATTAACTTAATTTTTAATTGATGTACAAAAAGCGTTATGTGGCTTGTCGACAACTTATTATTTGTCTGGTGATAGTTTTAAAAATGTCTTGAAATTTTTTTAATTACTACCTATATCATTTTTATCATTAAAATATGATGGGTACTAATCAGATTTGAAATAAATATCTAAAGAGATAATGTATCGTCATTACATGTATTTCTATTAGATTTTTATTTTCTCTAGATCGATTTTCATGAATTTTTATGAAATATTAAGTTTTCATTTAGCATAAAAAATGGGATTTAAATTTTATTGATTAAAATGTTAAATGTACATCAAGATCGAAACGTTTTTCGCGAAACGAAATGAAAAGTAAAAAGTTTACTAGATCTAGATCTCTGAAATGTTTCGCATCGGTACTAGGATATCAGCTAAAATTGCAGGCCACCTCCAATCTTCGGAATTACACCTTAAGTCACTCTTAAACAGTCAAATTACGTGCATTTTTTTTCATTATCGTTGCGCGAAAACCGTTTCGATCTTCAGGTACATAATATTAACTGATAAAGTAATATACGAAAATACAAACTGTTAGTGTTCCGCTTAGAGCAGACAGAATATTCTTTTGTAATTATGAAAAAATTTAATTTTTGTTACTTATAGTCTAAAAAGAAAAAAACTTATAATCCATAATATAGATTAATATAATAATAGGGGTTTTAAATATTTATGAGAGTTATATATTCGGTAGAGCGAATAAAAGTGTTAAAAAATTATTAAAAGCAATGTAGTCATCTCAACCCATTTTTAAAAGTTTGTTTTATTGAAATATTTTGAACCTTTATATATATTATTGGTTTATGATAACTCATGTAACATGTGCATTCTTTGTCGGAAGGAATTTTTTAGTTATTGATTTTTAATTTTTCACAATGGAAAAAATTATTAAACGTTTTTTTAAATAAATTTAAGGAAGTGTACCTATTAATCCGGTAACAAAGGCAAACTAGAAAAATATTTTTATTTTTAATTGCAAAACGAATGGTGTTCTTAACTTCCAATATCGTTTAATTATTATAATCGTAGCTCTTATTAGCGACAAACTACACGGAGCAATTGTTCTTGTTGGAAATGCTATATTGTCATCGTTAAGCTGGATTATGTTGGCCACCTAACGAAAATTCGATTAAACATGTATTAAAAATGACTATGGCTATATGGTCATTTTTGTAATTTGTCTTAATTTCCGTTAAGTGACTAACATGGTCCGACTTTACTATGGTATCATAACATTTCGATTAAGAATAATTTCCCAGTGTAGTAGAGATAAAAATAAGACCATATTTATTTAATTTGATTAAATAATTCATTTTTAACTTACCACGAAAAATCCATCAGGAAAATTGGGCTTTTAGAAAATACGTTGATAGTTTTAAATACGATGCCCATTTTCACTGATTCACTAGATTTCAAAACAATATGACCTTCTTTGAAAGTAGAGATTTTAGAAAAATTCATTTTGTGACCAATTTCAAAAGAATTCTCGAAAAATAAAATTTTATAAAAAGTTTTTTTTTTTTTAATTTGTCTGTTAAAAATATTTCCTGAGCCAGTTGTCGTTATTTTAAAATAATAAACCTTCGTTTATTAGATTAATAATTTTAACGCCATATTAATTATTAACAAAGTTTCACTACTGTAGTTTTGTCATTTATTACAACACTAATTATATCCCCATTAAAATATATAAAATCGCTATCTACTATAATTATGACATCAGTATGAACACCTTTAAACGATAATTGATGTTTCTTACGTTGTTTAATTGAACAAAACACATTTTTCATAAAAATGAACTATAAAATAAAGTAAATTACAACTATCACTTTGATAGTCAACGAAAGTGATCACTTAATTTGCAAACTACCTCCCGTGTGTCTTGAGCTTTTGCTTATTATATCACACTTACTTATGTACTATTTTCCAAATTAACTTCTTTAATTTTAATATTTAATGCTCTTCTCTAACGTGTTTGCTTACTATAAATAATACTTGAAAAGTATGTAAATATACCTCTCTAAAATGATAATTGGTTATTCATAATATATACAGTACATGAACCATACAAAAATATACCTTAAAATAACAATAAATATCATTAAAATCTTTTACATGAGCATTATATTCGAATAACAATAAAATTTCAATTCGTGTAATGAAAACCGCATTTATTTATGTAATCGGAAAATTCGTTTATAAAATTTCATTATGTAATTATATCTACTAGATCTAAATAATCAAATAATAATTTTATTTTTATGTAAAATCCCAGGCACAATCGGTCATGTAGCTCACGGAAAATCGACAATTGTCAAAGCAATATCTGGCGTTCAAACTGTACGTTTCAAGAATGAACTTGAACGTAATATCACTATCAAACTCGGTAAGTCATTTTTTTTTCATTTTAATCCATTAATTGAATCATCAATTATTCATTTAAAATAAATATAATAAACCTGAAGATCAGAACGTTTTTCGCGCAATGAAAATGAAAAAAAAAAAATTATGTAAATTGGCTACTTAAGGGGTAGTTCCAGAGGTTGGGGGTGGCCTAAGATTTTCGGCTGACAAAACAGCATCTAAATGCAAAATATTTCAGAAATTCAGTCATCCAATAGATTATTTACTTTCCAATTTTTTTTTTCCATTGCGCAAAAAACGTTCCGATCTTTAGGTACATTAAATATAAAAGAAAGGAAAAAAGATGAACTTAAAATATCAATTGAACCATTATTATTGTTACTTAATCGTTCATAGTTTGTTTTAACACTATCACAAATTGCAGTAATTTCCAATAAGTAATTAATTATAATTATTTCTTATAAAATTTTTTAATATTTATAATACCCCTCGTAAAATTATTTGTAAGCTTTTGAAACTTATGTTTAAAAGCGTTAAAAAATATTTCTACGAAGATTTTGAAGAGGATTCAAATGATTTCCATCAAAGTGCTAAAAATTATAATTACCAATAAACAATATAAAAATATATATGCATAAATATATAAATCGAAATAAAACTGGCAGCCGGTGTGTGCAGGGATAACTTAAAACAAAGACAAAAAATACAAAAAAAAAAAAACTTGAAAAGAAAAAAAACTATGAAACAAAAAAGAATGACGCCAATTTTCAATGTTTGGCATTGCAGAAGCACGTGCAGCTGAGACAACTGGCGAATTGGCAGATGTACCTGGACAAGATGATACAAGTGATATGCCGCCATTATCTTCCAAACGTACACGATCAAGTTCAAGATCAAGTATAACTCCACCACCACCGGCGCCAAAACGTTCCCATCTTGATGTAACGACTCCAGCTACCACCGATCCAAACAAAATAAACAATCAGTTACTTATAATTGATCCATTAACACCAGCACCGACTCCATCTCCATCACCAACAATGTCCGAAACAATTGAGCCCATCATTCAAAATATCCAACTTAAACAATGTTGCGTTTTTCTAGAAGACATAAGCAAACTTGCATGCAAAAAATTGATTACAGCAAACTCTGTGAAAGAAGGTTTAAAATCAAAAAAAAAATCTGGTAAAAACAAAAGAAAAACTGCAAAGAAAACAAATATTTATGAAGTTGAAAAAATTTTAGATAAAAAAATAAAAGACAACGAAGTTATTTATTATATAAAATGGAAAAATTGGTCATCGGATCATAATACATGGGAACCAGTAACCAATTTAACTGATTGTTCTGCTTTAATTGAAGCTTATGAAAAAAATCAAATCGATTTACTCAACAAATTTCGTGAACTAGAGAATTTTTATCCTACAACTGCGGATGTCGAAAACTACATGAAACAATTGATTAAGCGTAGTCGTACAGTAAACAATCTTAATTTCAATAACGATGAATTAATTAGCAATTGCAAATTATATTTAAAAATTAATAATTATATGAGTAATGAGGATGGTGATGTAAACAATTTACCTAACAACGTTGCGAAAAATGCAGGTAATATTGAAGAAGTCACGAAAAATAAGATGAACAATGGAAATATTGTTAAAGAAGTAACAAATATAATGGATATTAAAAAAATAACTGAAAAAATAAAAACTGGAATTTTAAATATGATGTACTGTACAGCGCGTCGTGAACAATTGGATTCGCTTAAAGATTGGAAACGTGAAATAAATAGTTTAACAAATGGTAAACCGATCATTGAAATTGAAAATAATGTTGATTTAGAATCAGCACCGACGGATTTTTTTTATATAGAAGACTATTTACCTGGAGCTGGTGTTACTATACCAGATGAACCACCAATCGGATGTGAATGTGTATCATGTAATGCTAATAGTGCGTGTTGTTTTCAACAAAATGACAGTTTATTTCCTTACACAAGTTCATGTCGTGTACGTGTACCAACTGGTACACCAATTTACGAATGCAACAAACGTTGTCGTTGTAGCGAAAAATGTCCAAATCGAGTTGTTCAACGTGGCTCACATCTAAATCTATGTATATTTCGTACAAATGGCCGTGGGTGGGGTGTTAAAACAACGAAACACATTAAAAAAGGTACATTCATAACGCAATATGTGGGCGAAGTTATAACAAATGAGGAAGCTGAAAAACGTGGGAAAGAGTATGATGCAGCTGGGCGTACTTATTTATTTGATCTGGATTACAATGAATCTGAACACTGCCCTTACACTGTTGACGCGGCAATTTATGGAAACATATCACATTTTATTAATCACTCATGTGATCCAAATGCCGCTGTCTATGGAGTATGGATTGATTGTCTTGATCCTAACTTGCCTAAATTAGCATTGTTTGCTACACGTGATATTTTTATTAATGAAGAAATTACCTTTGACTATATGCGTGAAGCAAGCAGTAGAGTTATTGATAATTTCAAAGATGGAAATAATTCAGGTATTGGCGGAGGTAGTTGTAGCGGTGATTCATTATGGAGACAACGTTTAGAATTACCATCATTGTATAATAATGACGACGATGATAAAATTAAAAATCGTACTCGATGTCAATGTGGTGCTAAATGTTGTAGACAATATCTTTTTTAACGTGAAAAAAACAACTTTTTTTTATTCTTTCTTTTAATTTTCTTAAAAAATTCATACTGTGTAATGCGCGCAAATGTTTTGATGAAATAATAAATAATTTTTTACACTGTTAAATTATTACTCAATAATGCCATTAAGTGTTGATGCTAATGCTCGAATATCTTGATAGGTTTGTTTAACTTTTGTGTCTGCAATTAATTAAATGAACAAAAATAAAAAGTTTAAAAGAATTTATAACTATTACGTTTAACATTTCGTTAAAGAATTGGAGAGTGATTGAAATTAGAAAAAGAAAAAAATGAATTCAATTTGATTGTTTAACATGAATTAGCATAATTTGTTCTACTTAGTAACTGTTAAGATGAAAATATGATGAGGATTATTATCATTATTATTATTATTATTATTATTATTATTCTCATTATTATTATTATTATTATTATTATTATTATTATTATTATCATTATCATTATTACTATTACTATTATTATAAATTTCAAAAATAATAAAAAACAATAAAAAATTTAGTCGTTACCCCTGTTTCTTAAATAGATTTTACTGAAATCCGACTATCGTATTTCTTCTTATGGTGTAACTTGCATAAAATTATGTTATAATATATTTTTTGCAACACCTGCTTTGAAAGTTTAATTTTCAAGCGCTGTGAGTCATCGGAAACCTCAAATATATTCAGCCTGACTTATAACACACTTGTGCTATAACTGCTATAACTGTACAGTTTTAACTTATTAAAGTTACTATCTTAACGTATTAATAAGATGTCATAACCAGTGACTTTATTTAATTTTGCTCTCTGTATCTAATGACGTGATTGTATTTTTAGTGACAGAAATGCCACCACACGTTGCGACAACACATGACATTTTATCATGATACAGAAGTTATTAGACAATTGACAATTTTTTGATTTTTAACTTCCCGCTAAGAAAATTATAAATTTTCAAAAATTAGGGGAGTTATTGTTTTTACCCTGATTTTCGAAAATCAAGTTTTCATCAGATGTCGACGTTTTGAGGTCCTAGGAAGCTCTAGAACTTTATAAAAGGCGTCGATCGCCGCCTTGACCATTTCAATCGGTCAAATTGTTCGAGAGATATCGTTAAAGAAAGAAATGGTAAAAAACGATTTCCTTCGATTATCTTTGAAGTGACTCATCCGATCAATTCTAAAATCTGATCAGCTCTAGAACTTTATAAAACGCGTCGATCACCGCCTTAACCACCTCAAAAAACGGTTTCTTTCGAAAACAATGGCACTAAAAAGTATTTTCGAGCTCGAAAATGTAGTCACGACAATGTTTTCGAGTTCAAGGAGCTCGAAAACAACGGGAAGTTTTGGGGCGGGCCCGCAGGGTCAACCGATAGACAGATTTTTTTTTTTTAAGATTTCAAGCCTAAAATATTTCGTTATCATACTATTTTAGGTAGATTTTTTGAAAATCTAACTATTGTATTTGTCCTCATGGTCGATTTTTTAAGGAATTTTATCATAAACTATCATAATTGGATCAGTAGGGTTCAAAAATACCACTCTTTCCATCCATTCGAAAGCTATCGAAACTGGAAGTCAAATCTATAATAAATCTCCAGATCTTTTTACTTTTCCAGCAAAACTATCAGACTTATCAAAAAATGTCGTAGGATCTTTTTTAAAGACAATTTTATTCCCTACAAATTATTCTTAGTGAAGTTTTTTGAAATTCCGCATTTTTTTCTAGTTATTTTCATTTTAATGCCAAGCTCGTAAAATTAATAGTCTTCGAATCTATTCTGAGAACTTAACATTAAAATGAAAATAACTAGAAAATTGTCTTTAAAAAAGATTCTATGACATTTTTTGATAAGTCTGATAGTTTTGCTGGAAAAGTAAAAAGATCTAGAAATTTATTATAGATTTGACTTTCAGCTCCATTAGCTTTCGAATGGATGGATTTATCAAAAAATGATAAGAGACCTTTTTTATAGGGCGTTAAATTCTCTACAATAATATGCTATGGACTTCTTTATATGAGATGCGAATGCCGAACAAGAAAAATAAAAAAATGAAAATAATTGTTTCCAAGGTTATTTAAATGGGAAATGGAAAATTAGAAATAGGCACCTCTAAATATTAATATTAAGAGCTCTCTCGCTTTTAACAGGATTCTTTTCTTACCTTTCCTCGAGTTTTCAGCCTGTTTTTTTGTTGAAAAAAAAGTCGCCTCAAAATCGCACACCCTAGTATGTCGATATATATATATTAAGGTGATTCGTTTTGAACGACTATTTTTTTTTTCACTCCCACTTAAAAATAGTGTTATAGACATTGAAAAAAAAAATTCCCTGCAAGTTTCAGCCCTTACTTTTAATTTGCCATTACTGGGGCTCGAACCCGCATCCTTCTGGATATCAGTTGAAACCTGGTTCCACTCTGCCAAGACCACGGACTCTACTTTTAATTTAAAGTACTTTATATTTGATTTTGAAGTTTTCCCATTTAAAATACATAGGAAAGTTGGGATTTTTTTTTTAATTCTCAATAACTCAGCCGCATTTCAAGTTATCGGGTCGCCGTTTGCGGCATTTTGTAGGTAATTTAATACTCTTCAAAAGTCTCATTAATGATTTTACTCGGACTCTAATTGTTTTTTCTGTATTGGTTCTGAAAATAATTTTTTTAATAATAATTTGGGTTTTTAGTTAATATTAACTAAATAACGAAATTTACAGAAAAAGTGCAGGTAACGATTTTTTAGGAAATTTTATTCGCTACAAAAAAGGTCCTCTTAGTTAAGTGGCTTAAGTTCTCCGTTCACGTGATATAGGAATTTTAGTAATTTTGTAAATAAAATATTGGTCAAAAATTTTTCCGAAGTTCATCAATTTGACCCCTTCTGATTTTAATGACTGGAATAAATTACTGAAAGGAAAATTATTTACTGATTTAAAATTGAAATGAAATAGCATTTGTTGGAATTTTTTGACAAATATTTTATCTACAAAATTACTAAAATCCCTATATCATGTGAACGAAGAACTTGAGCCACTTAACTAAGAGGACCTTTTTTGTAGCGAATAAAATTTCCTAAAAAATCGTTACCTGCATTTTTTCTGTAAATTTCGTTATTTAGTTAATATCAACTAAAAACCCAAATTATTATTAAAAAAATTATTTTCAGAACCAATACAGAAAAAACAATTAGAGTCCGAGTAAAATCATTAATGAGACTTTTGAAGAGTATTAAATTACCTACAAAATGCCGCAAACGGCGACCCGATAACTTGAAATGCGGCTGAGTTATTGAGAATTAAAAAAAAAATCCCAACTTTCCTATGTATTTTAAATGGGAAAACTTCAAAATCAAATATAAAGTACTTTAAATTAAAAGTAAGGGCTGAAACTTGCAGGGAATTTTTTTTTTCAATGTCTATAACACTATTTTTAAGTGGGAGTGAAAAAAAAAATAGTCGTTCAAAACGAATCACCCTAATATATATATATATATATATATATATATATATATATATATATATATATATATATATATATATTAGGGTGGGCCGAAAATCCGCTTTTTTTGAATTATTATTATTAATACCAAAAATATTTTTCTTTGTACAAAAAAAAATTTTATCGGAAAACAAAAAAAATTTTAGGTCGATATCTTAAGCTCGCCAAATTCCGCTAAAGTTAGAAGTTGTTTAAAATTTTTTTTCCAACTTATTTTGATCGGAAATTTAATTCTCTACAAAAAAGGTCCTACAATAAAATTACGTTAAGTTGATAGTTACTGAGATATTTGCAATTTTGTTCTAAAAAATATAATTTTTCAAAATATTATCACTTTTTCAGGGTAAAATATGAATTTTATCAAATAAATTTCATAGAAAATCAAATTTCTTACAAAATTGGCCTTGTGGTAAAAACTTGAAATTTATAGTTATTCAGAAACTGGCAGTTTTATGTTTAGATAGTCACATTTCTCGGTATTTAGGGGCTTTCACCAAAAATCGCTATTATCTTTGTAACTATCAACTTTGAATAAATTTTTATTGTCTGTTTTGTAGAAAATTGAATTTCCTATTAATTTTTTATCATAAAATTTATTTTTCACCCTGAAAAAGTAATAATATCTTGAAAAATTCCTTCCCAGAGAGGAAAGTAACACGGGCCCAAGCTTGGCCCAGACTTGGCCCAACTTTGTAGAACCTTGGGCCAGGCTTGCAAGCCAGTCTTGGCCCAGCTTTGGTAGAAGCCTGGAATGATAATCTCGGGCCAAGCCTGGTTGCCAGACCTGGCCCATGCTTGGTTACCAGACCTGGCCCATGCTTGATTGCCAGACCTGGCCCAGGCTTCCAGGAAACGAATAAATTTAATTAAAAAAAATTTATTATTATTAACCTCGTAGAATTCATGATCATTAACGTTTTAATTATTTAAGGGAGGTAAATGATGTGAAAAAAATTCGGTGGAAATTCTGCTGGACTCTGGGCGCGAACTGCCGTCCTTCTGATTACTGGGTCCAAACGGTAGCTACTGGACGAACCTACTAACGTTGAACTGGTACATTTATATGATCTACTTGTATAAACCATGGGTATATCCAAACTTGGGTAATCCTACCTTGGCCCAAGCCCGGGTAATCATTGTAACGGCCAAGGCTAGGTTACCCAGTCCTGGCCCAAGTCTGGCTTGCCATTGGATGGCCAAGGCTAGGTTACCCAGTCTTGGCCTAAGTCTGGGTTGCCATTGGACGGCCAAGGCTAGGTTTCCCAGTCTTGGCCCAAGCCCGGGTAATCATTGTAACGGCCAAGGCTAGGTTACCCAGTCTTGGCCCAAGTCTGGCTTGCCATTGGACGGCCAAGGCTAGGTTACCCAGTCCTGGCCCAAGCCTGGGCCAATATAGGTGTGCCAAAGCTAGGTTCCCCAGTGCTGGGCCAAGTAGGGGCCCGTTGTTCAACTCTGGCAGCTCCTGTATGGGTTTTTTTAAAGCAAAATTGCAATTATCTCAGTAACTATCAACTTAACGTAATTTTATTGTAGGACCTTTTTTTGTAGAGAATTAAATTTCCGATCAAAATAAGTTGGAAAAAAAATTTTAAACAACTTGTAACTTTAGCGGGATTTGGCGAGTCTAAGATATCGACCTAAAATTTTTTTTGTTTTCCGAAAAAATTTTTTTTTGTACAAAGAAAAATATTTTTGGTATTGATAATAAAATTTTAATAAAAGCGGATTTTCGGCCCACCCTAATATATATATATATATATATATATATATATATATATATATATATATATATATATATATATATATATATATATATAACCAATTTTGTCTTCACGATTACACCTACAATTCTTATCGGATCCTAATGAAATTTTCTACATTTATTCTATAGGCGATTATCTTCATCAAATTCGCAGATGGGCTAAATCGGTCTATTTGTTTAAAAATTATGGCTGTTCGAAGTTTTTACGATTTTTTCTTCCAATAATTTGATATCTTTGAAAGTTTGGTCATCATCAAGAAAATTAGAAAATATGATTTTGATTCTGGATAACTTATGGATTTCCCATTATAATCTAATTTCGTCAGTTCTATTTCGTTGTGAACAAAATAATCTGTAAACTTTACAACTATTTTATATTTTCAAAGTCTATATATATAAATGTGTGAACGTGGCGGTGCGAGTCAACCATGTCTCACCGATGTCATATGCCTGTTTAACTTCTCTCGTATTCAAATTTATTATAATAATAAATGAATATATAAATTTTAACTGTTATTTAACTATTTGTTTAATAATCTATCATTATTCTTTACCAATTCCATGAGAAATCTTTGAGCTTAATATTTAAATTTTCATTTAGAAGTTTCTAAGTATTTGCTTGCGCCGTTTTTGATAATTTTAATGAATTCATAAATCCCGAATTTTTTATGAATTGTGTAAGTTTTCATCAATACATATTTTATTACGTGTGTATATTTTCGTTTCTAACCATGTTTACTCAAAGTCAGTTTATCAATTCGAGAACAATATTTGAATCGCGGATCAAGGATCTCGGATTGAAAAACTGATCTTCAACCTTAGTAAAAATGAAAAAGAGCCGCCTTCGTTTTAAACTAAGCGCGAGCTAGCGAAAAGTCAGGGAGGTGCTGAAAATTTTCGAAAAATCTACCTTCCATTCTGGCTGCCAGATGGCATTTTTTATACTTATCAATGATTAAATAGTATTATAACATGTGTCGACCGAGGCGTACAAGATGCTTTTGGTGGCTAACAAATAATTTTGAAAATTAATCATTTTTAGGTTATGCGAATGCAAAAATTTATCAGTGCGATAACTCAAAATGTCCACGTCCGACTTGTTACATTTCCGGTGGATCTAGCAAAGACGATTCATTTCCTTGTTTCCGACCGGCTTGTTCAGGACGATTTCAATTAGTACGACACGTTTCATTTGTTGATTGTCCTGGTCACGATATTTTAATGGCTACAATGCTTAACGGTGCTGCTGTTATGGATGCAGCACTACTATTAATTGGTAATTAATTGAACAATTATTTAATAAGCAATAATTACTTATTACCAAAAATTCAATTGCTTATAAGTACACATTATTTTTTTAGCGGGCAACGAATCATGCCCTCAACCGCAAACATCGGAGCACTTAGCAGCTATCGAAATCATGAAGTTAAAACATATTGTTATACTACAAAATAAGATTGATTTAGTGAAAGAAGGACAAGCTCGAGAACAGTACGAACAAATTATAAAATTTGTTCAAGGTAAGAATGAAAAAATATACAACCCACTATGTAGATTGTAATTAATGAAGCGAAATAATCGCCAGTTTTTACTTCGATAAAGTCACATGCAATTACTCCGTCAATCGGTGTCATTTTTGTTTTCTTCTGGATAATTAACAATATTTTTCAAATTCTGACCAAATGTGCGCTAAAATTAAAAATAAAAAAAGTAGGGTTGAAATATATTTATACCTATCGAAATAAATTGACCGTTGAATCATATTTAGTCAATTTATTTAATACTTTGTTAACGCTCCATGTTTTTAATAACAATGAATTAATTTAATCTGCTAATAATGCGTGAGTAATGGAAACTTGGCTACATTCACTATCGGTAAAAAATAATCATTGTACTCCTATAAAAATAATTTTCGTACCACAGAGAAATATAAGGCGCTGGGACCTACACGGAGAAAAAAATATCGCCAGAATGACTATCCAATGTATCCTCAAATGACGTATCGTCAGAATAACGATTCGTATACCTAATTTAAGAATACTCTCATATTAATTTAATAATCTATAGTATCATTAAAGTAAAGATACGTTTTTGGGTTAGGTTAAGTATTCGTTTATTTAATTTAACAATACGACGAATAGTCTTTGTAACGATATGTAGTTTCGTTGATATAAGTATCTATATTGCCAGCGTGAGGATCCGTATAGCTAAATTGGCTATACGTATCATCGTTCTCGGTTGCCGGATGCCTAAATACAGAGTTTGCGCAATAGTCATGTCAGCGATTCATAAAATGCCTAAAATAAGGATATGGATCGTCATTTTGACGATCCACTGTGAGGATACTCTGTATAGCTGAATTGGCTATACGGCGTATCGTCAGAATAGCGATACGTATACTTAATCTGACGATATTTTTCTCTCCGTGTAGTCCAATTCAATAAGACTTTGAATCGGAATTTCTAGAAGTCACTGAATTTTTTATATAATTTTCTAAGACATTTTTTGACTTATTGTAACGCCAATCCAGCGAACGTATTTTCTTTCGTTGACATAGCGGTGGTGTAAAAGCTACATAAAATTTAACAGATTAAATAATTTGTACCTGTCTGAAAATCAATACGAAAAAAAAGGCCATTCGGCAGCCGAAGTGGATGGTAGATTTTTTAATTAATTTATATAAAAAGTTTCATACATACATATCTTGTGATACATGTTAATGTAGAGTCAAGATATGAAATTAGGCTCGTTTTCTAAGAGTGAGGGTAAAAAAAACCAAGGACTATTCTCGATACAGAACTTCAGATAGTTAATTTTTTGAAACATTATATAGGTAATCTACCAAACTAACCTTCACGTAAACAAAGTATAGAAAATTTAATTAGTTTGAGATCATAATTATAATCACTGTTACGATGGCAAGACCAGTTATAATTATAGGACGTACAGGTACGATTGAAACATCATAAATAATAAAAGAAATACTTTTAAAATATAAAGTAGCTGTGAAATTTACAGGTTATTTTGTTCACAATAAAATGAAACTGACGAAAATGGGAAATGCTTAAGTTATGTGGAATGAAGACCATATTTTCATGAGCCTGAAGTTAGCAGACAAACGAAAAATAAAATATTTGACTGCGGATATCTTTTGAACAATTTGAATTATATACAATTAAATGAATGGAATAGAATTCTATTGAAATAAACTAGATATGCTAGCAATTTTTTTTTTTTTAGCTCACTGTTTTGGATTTATTCAAAAACAAAATTTTTAGCAAGCTAACCTGACATTTCAAATGATCGGAATAACTTCATATTGTATTACTTTCTTGATGACACTATTATTTAAGGGCGCCTTGGTTTTTTTTTTTGAAAATCGAAAAAAAACTTTAGCACGTCATAATTTTTGAACAAATCGTTGAAACGAAAAAAAAAAAAAACTCACCTCTTCGTTTTTTTATTATCTAGAGGTGCAATTTTTTTATTTTCGAAAATTGCTGTCATATTTTGAAAAAATGATAAAAACAATTTTTTCGAATCTTTTAACTAAGCATATGAGTGAGAAAAATTATTTTAAAGATAGAACTGAACATGCCGTCTTTTTCTCTTTCCAAAAGCTACGTATGCATGATTTCATTTTTTTTCTATTTTAATTTAAATGGTCAATATGCTCAGTCAATCAAAATTTTAAGTTTTTTGAATTTTATACCTCGTTAATGGCATTTTACCAAAATAAGCCTAAGATACATTTTTGTAGGGAATTTTATGTTCTACAAAAAAGGTCTCTTATGATTTTTTGATAAATCAATCTGTTCAAAATTTATGGAAGCTTAAAGTCAAATTTATAGTAAATTTCGATGAGTGTGAATGTGGCCGACAATTAACAATTTTAAAATTTTGGAATAAATAAATAAAATGTAAGTACAATAAAAATTAAAAAATATGTGTGTAAATAATCGAAATATTCGTACCCGCATTATTTTTAATTTCATTGTTTCAATTTATTTATTTATTTACCTAAGAGATCGATTGAAGTCGAGCAAAAACGCTATTTTTTTTAAGAGCTTGACAATAAAATGGAAATAAATTAACCGTTATGAAGAATTTAAAAAAAAATTTTAAAGGTTTAATTGTAGAGAATAAACCGTCTACAAAAAATTCCATGGCATTTGATGATAAGTTCGGTAGTTTCGCTGGAAAAGTAAAAAGATCTCGAAATTTACTATAAATTTGACTTTAAGCTTCCATAAATTTTGAACAGATTGATTTATCAAAAAATCATAAGAGACCTTTTTTGTAGAACATAAAATTCCCTACAAAAATGTATCTTAGGCTTATTTTGGTAAAACGCCATTAACGAGGTATAAAATTCAAAAAACTTAAAATTTTGATTGACTGAGCATATTGACCATTTAAATTAAAATAGAAAAAAAATGAAATCATGCATACGTAGCTTTTGGAAAGAGAAAAAGACGGCATGTTCAGTTCTATCTTTAAAATAATTTTTCTCACTCATATGCTTAGTTAAAAAATTCGAAAAAATTGTTTTTATCATTTTTTCAAAATATGACATCAATTTTCGAAAATAAAAAAATTGCACCTCTAGATAATAAAAAAACGAAGAGGTGAGTTTTTTTTTTTTTTTCGTTTCAACGATTTGTTCAAAAATTATGACGTGCTAAAGTTTTTTTTCGATTTTCAAAAAAAAAAACCAAGGCGCCCTTAGATAATAGTGTCATCAAGAAAGTAATACAATATGAAGTTATTCCGATCATTTGAAATGTCAGGTTAGCTTGCTAAAAATTTTGTTTTTGAATAAATCCAAAACAGTGAGCTAAAAAAAAAAAAAATTGCTAGCATATCTAGTTTATTTCAATAGAATTCTATTCCATTCATTTAATTGTATATAATTCAAATTGTTCAAAAGATATCCGCAGTCAAATATTTTATTTTTCGTTTGTCTGCTAACTTCAGGCTCATACATTTTCAACATTTTTTGATTTCATTAAAAAGTTCAAGGCTATCAAATTATTGAAAGAAATAGTCAAAACATAAAGCTTAAGGTCATAAATTAAAGAAATCTTTAGTTTGAAGATCTTTCAGCAAAATAATTTTTCGAGCCACAGTTTTTTCGGAATCATAAGAAATAGCTCGAGTCAAAATTTTTCTAAACTTATTGGTTTTGTTTTTTGGGTCTACGGGGCCGGGAAAATTTTTTTTTAGGAAAATCAATTATCGGTTCGTTTAGGAAATTCATTCAGCTACAATTTGCTTTTTTATGTTTTTCTGTACGACAATTTGCTGCTGAGATATCAGCCT
Source organism: Microplitis mediator (assembly GCF_029852145.1). Classification (NCBI taxonomy): domain Eukaryota; kingdom Metazoa; phylum Arthropoda; class Insecta; order Hymenoptera; family Braconidae; genus Microplitis; species Microplitis mediator. Next base: position 11,752,186 of record NC_079979.1, read on the forward strand.
TTAAGGTAGTTTCGCACCCAAAACTCTCAAACTTGACCCCCACTTTTTTTGTTTTTATTCGAAAAATTATACTTCAATGTACTTGAGAAAAAAAAAACAGAATTTTTTACTACGTCGTTTAGGAGATATAATTAGTTAAAATCATGTAATTATACACGGGCTCTTATGATTGTCCTTATTCAATTTTACCGGAAATCAATGATTTGTAAAAAATTCACAAACTTGATCTACAAAAAAAAACTTTTTATTGGATAATTTCAAATCTAAAGCGTATAATAAAAAAGTTTCAGAATGATTTACCTCACGGTTTTTTTTAAATACATAAATCCAGTTGACATTCGTTATGTTGAGGTTATATACCTATTTAAAAAGTAAATAAACACAACATGTTAGTGAGATTATGGTACTAACTGTAAAAAATTTATAACAGTTGGTATAACCACGAACTATTCTAGTACTAGTCAATCTAATTTATATAAATTTTCTAATTATGATTATTTAATTTTAATACGTATGGATTTTATCTTAGTTAACACTAGTATTAATTGTAATGATAATTAACGAAAACAGTTGCTTCATTACTTGTGAAAAAAAAAAAAAGTTATTTTTTTGACTTGGGAATGCGAGTGTGAAACTACCTTAAATGGAAAAGGATTTTTTTGCCTTTGATTATCGATATCTCAGCAACTAATGGTCGCACAGTAATTTAGAGGACAGCTTTAGAAACGAATAAATCTCCCACAAGCTTCATTTTTGATTTAAAAAAAAAATTTTTTTCATCCTTAATATCAATTTGAAAAACCTACATAACATGAACTTATTATGGTTCCTTTGTTAATCAACCGCTGCTTTAAGAATATTGATAGAAAGGGGAATGTTGCCGGGTGATTTTACAGCTTAATGTACCCCCAAATGCCCTGGAAATTTTCAAATCGATCCATTGAACCGTTTATCCGGGCCGATTGCTTAAAGTTTTACAAAACAATTAAAGGAACAAGTTTTGTTCCTTAATTTTTGTAATCATAACCAAAATGGAAAAATTAATTTTTTTCGGATTTTGTTTCATTTTTGCGTTAGGTATTCAGTAAATGTAAGGTAAAGAAAAAAAAAAAAATTGCGAAAAACGAGATAGAACAAAAATTTTTTTATTTACGTTTTACTCGGGGTTTTTAACTTCTTCAAGTTATTGTTTTCACCCCGATTTGCGAAAATCGAAATTTCATCAGGTGTCGACGTTTTGAGGTCTTAGGAAGCTATTCTGACTATTTTCAGAATGATGTCAGAGTGTCTATATGTATGTGTTTGTGTCCGTGTGTATGTATGTATGTATGTATGTGTGTGACCAGTCTATAACTTTTTAACTAATGAACCGATTTGGATGGTTAAGTCGGCAATCGAAAGAGCTTGTTGGACATCAACTTTTCTGAAAATTTTAGATCATTTGATCGAATAGACTCGAAAATATTGGCGAATTACAAAAAAAAAAATCGGTCTGTCAGTTGACCCTGTGGGCCAGCCCCAAAACTTCCCGCTGTTTTCGAGCTCAAGAACCTCGAAAACATTATTGTGAATACATTTTCGAGCTCGAAAATACGTTAGTATGCTGTTGTTTTCGAAAAAAAACGTTTTTCACCATTTTTTCTCCAACGATATCTCTCAAACGAATAAACCGATTGAGACGGTTGAGGCCGCAATCGACGCGTTTCATCAAGTTCTAAAGCTGATCAAATTTTGAATTCGATTTATCGAGTCGTTTTTGAGATATTTCAGAAAAAATAGAAAAAAATTTCTTTTTTAATTCTTTCGACAACGGTTTCTCTTGAACGAGTGAACCGATTTTGATGATAGAGGAGTCATTTGACGCGGCTTATAAAGATCTTGAGCCCAGTCCATTTTGGAATCAATCCATCGAGCACATTAAAAGTTATCAAAAGAAAACATTTTTGAAAAAATTTTATTTTTGGAATATTTCTGAACGAGCCCTACCGATCAAGCTCAATTTTCTTACAGCTTCAAGATATTGACAAGCCGCGTCGAATGACACCTCGAAGTTCAAAATCGGTTCATCCGTTCAAAAAATACAGGTATTTACATACGTACGTACGTACAAAGATACATACATACACTCGGACATCATCGTGAAATTAGTCAGAATACTTTCTAGGACCTCAAAACATCGACATCTGGTGAAAATTCGATTTTCGTAAATCGGACCGAAACCAATAACTTCCCGAATTTTTGAAAATTTACAATTTTCTTAGCGGGAAGTTGAAAAAATTTTTTTTTTTTAGTTTTTTAGTGATTTCTCAAAAACGACTTATACGATCAACTTCAAAATCTAATCAGCTCTAGAATACAATAAAACGCGTCGATTGCCGCTTTAGCCATCTCAATCGGATAATTCGCTTGAGAGTTATCGCGGGAGAAAGAAATGGTAAAAAACGGTTTTTTGCGAATATCTTTGAAACAACTGAACTTAAAAATTCCAAAATATTATCAGCTCTAGAACTCAATAGAATACGTCCATTGCTGCCTCAACCATCAAAATCGGTTTATTCGTTCGTGAGATATCGTGGGAGTAAGAAATGCTAAAAAACGGTTTTTTCGAAAACAATGGTATGCAAAAGTATTTTCGAACTCGAAGAGCTCGAAAATGTATTCACAACAATGTTTTCTAGCTCCTTGAGCTCAAGGAGCTCGAAAACAGCGGGAAGTTTTGGGGCTGGCCCGCAGGGTCAACCGATAGATGGATTTTTTTTTTTTCGTTTTTCGGAAGCGTTTGAAATGTTTAAAATCGAAGATCGGCTAAATCGGTCGATTAATTTAGAAGTTATGGCTGTTCGAAACTTTCACAATTTTTTGAAAAAATCAGTTTTTATTCACTGTTAAAGTTTATATAACTTTAAAACTAAAACTGATAAACAATTTACGTAAAAAGCATCTTAAAGCTTGTTTAATAAGCTTTAATTTTTTACCTTAAACTTGATGTTTCCACTATTTTTTGTGATAATTTGATAGCCTTGAATGTTTGGATATCATCAAGAGAATTAGAAGATATGGTTTTCATTCCGGATAACTTGAGTATTTACCATTATAATCTAATTCCGTCGGTTATATATCGCTGTGAACAAAATAATCTGTAAGCTTTACAACTATTTTATATTTTCAAAGTCTATATATATTGTAACGGGTTTTTCAACACCGGGGATCTACCGGAGTGAAGTCCGAGTACACGCACTCTTTGGCAACCTTGTTCAAAATGTAAAGTTGGGCGCCAGGTGATTTGTTGATCACCAATAAACAAATGTCGAAATTGTCGGCTCAGGGTGGCGAATCGGGGAAAGGTCACTTACGATTACAATGAATAATTGATCAGAAGTAAACAAAATAATTAGTCGTATATTAAATAAACAAAATTATTGATCGGTATCAAACACAAATAACCGGTTTACAAAAACATAAATTGCCGTTGTCGGCTTGGCTCGATAGAAACAAAAAAAAATTGCTCGTAGATATCGTACTTAATCAAACCACAGTCAGTTCGTTACTCGAAGAAAACAGTCGATTGTCGAAGTAAAATAAACTTATTTTATTTTTCACACAGAATACTTGATGAGTGACGTCAGAGTCTTGTAAACCGCAAGACTCGGCTGCCGCTACGAATGAGACACGGGTAATCCGTAATTCTCGGAATTGATCGATTGAAATACAGTCGACTCTGTCTAAAGATTCTCTGCCTAAAGGTTCCCGCTGTCTATAGGTTTCAGGATACATTGCTTAAAGGTTCCCGGATATTCCCCCGCCCGCTTTCTCGAGTGACGAATCACAATTCAGTTTTCGAGCGCTAACTTTAAATGCACGTTTTTTTGAGGTTATGTTTACTGCGTAATGTGTTCGTTTTAGCGTGCGCCTCGGCGCTCGAGGGGAATATATTGTAGGGGAAGTGCTGATGGTGGGGAGGGAACCTTTAGGCAATGGTCCTGTACCGACGTGGAACCTTTAGACAGAGTCGACTGTAAATTAATATAATATTTTATTTCGGTGACGCGTTCAAATTGCTCTATAATAAAATTATTACGCGCAATTAATTATTTATTAATTATTATTACGCGAACGCGTCTCACTTGTTCAATAATAAATTCACTCGCGCACGTTGTTTGGTTTCATGCCGATGCTTCGGCTTGTTCACAAAAGGCGGTTTATTGTTCACTCGGAATTAATTGATTACCGGTTAATTGTTCGTTGATCAAACTCGGATTGATCGTAACAGTCGTAAATCGCGTTGTTCAAGAGTCGGAATCGAAATTGGTCGTTTGGTCTGAGTCGATTTGTTCAAAAAACATAAACGCAGCCGTTCAGTTCGAAGTCTCTCCCGGATCTGTCGTTTCAATCCATGCGGTGAATCGATTGCTCGGTCCAAGTCGAAATTATTGCTCTTAGGTGTCACCAAAACTTGCTCATCGGATAACGATTCATTATTTTTCAAATAGTATTGAACCACGGGTCAATGTCGAATTTTCCTCATGTTACAATATAAATATGTGAGCGTGGCGGCGCGAGTCAACTGTGTCTATATACTGATGTCATATGCCTGTTTAACCTCTTTCGTATTCAAATTTATTGTAATAATAAATAAATATAAATTATAACTGTTATTTCCCTGTTTAGAAAATCTCATAGAATCCAATAGATTCTCATAAATTCTCATAAAGATTTTATAAGAATGAATGAGTTCTATGAAAAGTGCTATAGTTAAGTATAGGGACTTATACACACAGCTATAAGAATCTATCGGATTTTTTAAGCAGGTTTACCTATTTGTTTATTAATCTATCATCATTCTCTAATAATTCCGTGAGAAATCTTTGAGCTTAATCGTTAAGTTTTGCTTCAATATCTAAATATTTGCTTGCGTCGTTTTTGATAATTTTAATAAATTTCTAAATCCCGAATTTTTTATGAATTGTGTAAGTTTCCATCAATACATATTTTATTACATATGTATATTTTCGTTTCTAACCATGTTTACTCACAGTCAGTTTATCAATCCGAGATTTTAGTAATACGCGATTAACTTAGTATTGCTCGTACATTTATCTATAAAGATATATTGTCAATATTTGAATCGCGGATTAAGAATCTCGGATTGAAAAACTGACTTTCAATAATTGGCTTCAACCTTACTAAAAATGAACAAGGACCGCCTTTGTTTCAAACTAAGCGCGAGCTAGCGAAAATTCAGGGAGTTGCAGAATATTTTCGACCTATCTACCTGCCATTCTGGCTGCCAGATAACAATGTTAAAGATTTTTTTTACAGCCCTTGTTGGAGGTTGATAACATTTTTACTCCTACTGATAGTTTTCAAATGCTTAAAAATAATTTATGTAAACAAATTCGGCAACTCTTCCAAAAATTCCGATTTAAGGTTGATTTTTATCGGACTAGTTCGCGTACTACTACGTTTGCTCATCACTGGTGCGCAATCACATACGAATAGAAATATCCTACTTTCCTCGCCAGGTGTGCAATATACTATAAGAGGCAAAATGTTTTCGGTCCGGAAGAATAAGTAACCGATGAATTTCAACCCGTTGGACTGTTTTGGTCTGAAATCTGCTTGTTTCGTCTAACTAAACACAAACTAAAATTACTTGTTTGTGATTCGAAAAATAAAAAAAAAAAATAAACGCTTTCCTAAACTTAATTAATGTATTTTAAATTTGATCATTCAGGTACTGTCGCCGAAGGTGCACCAGTAATTCCAATCTCAGCTCAATTAAAATATAACATTGAAGTACTCTGTGAATACATTGTCAAAAAAATTCCAGTTCCGCTTCGTGATTTTACATCAGAACCTCGTTTAATTGTCATACGATCATTCGATGTTAATAAACCCGGTTGTGAAGTAGATGATCTTAAGGGTGGTGTCGCTGGTGGAAGTATTTTAAAAGGAGTTTTAAAGGTAGATAAAAAAATTATGACAAGTTATAAATATGGATATTTCCAATACTTAGAAATTAATAATTCGATTATTTTTTATGAATCAATTTTTTTTTATCAGGTGGGTATGGAAATTGAAGTACGCCCTGGATTAGTATCCAAAGACGGTGAAGGAAAATTAACATGTCGTCCTATATTTTCACGTATCGTATCTCTATTTGCTGAACAAAATGAGTTACAATTTGCAGTTCCTGGTGGATTAATTGGTAATTTATTATTTATCTTTATTTATAGAATATTATACGTCAGAAAACTTAAATGTAGATCAAATTAAATGCACTAATGTCGATAGCTAACAGATAAGTAGACATTATAAAAAATAATAGTAAAGTATTATAGCCGGATTGAGACTCCACTTAGGTGTGTCTATCGTATTGGCAGGGAGTCTAGTATATGGTGGGGACAACTAAATCGATCGCAGCGCTCGCTGTGGGCACAATTTCGTTGAATCATGCTCTCATTGAAAATAAACACGTGAAAATTAAGTTTAAAAATAGTTCATAATAGTTATTGTGTCGTTAATGTTTGCCTTTGCTCATTGTTTGAGGTTAAAACAATATTTTAAAATTTATTGATTCGAATCCGGTTTGGATAATGATTTTTATCATTGACTAAAAATTATTTTTTAACCCTTCGTTACTCGCGCTATACGGTGATTCCCCGCACAACACTACTCAACCTAATAGAGTTGGCGTGAATACGAGTGAGACACTAGAAAAAGCGCGTGTAACGAAAAGTTAAAAAATCATTATAAGTTAGTATTTTCTTAGTTATGATTCACAAGCAAATTATCATGAATTAAAATAAAATTATTTTTTTCAATTTTGTTAAAAAACTCAATTTACTATTCTACGATTTTTTCAACTTTTATCATTGTAGCTGTCACGTATTATTTGTTTTGATTTTATCGGTTAACCTTTTATTCTGTGCTAAAATAATAGTATTTATTATTTATTAAAATTTTTTATACTTAATTTTTTTATCGAAATATATTTAATTTAATTTTCTCTATCAAAAATACAACTGCACTTTTGCATTTATATCATTATAAACTTTATATTTTGATTTTATAACGAATTTTTATTATTTACACTAATTTTATATATCTTTTATAATTCTCGAGCATGATTTTTTGTAACCATCAGATGTCGTTTTCGTCACGCTCCCTGCCGATACCCCACCTAAGACGCCATGTTGGAAATTTTATATATTGAAATAGACGTAGGGACGTGGTACTGCGAGAGGCGTGAGTTGTACAATGCCACCTCGCAGAGAGAAGCCGAACCGCCACATATATATTAGGGTGAGCCGAAAATCCGCTTTCTTTGAATTTTCATTATTAATACCAAAAATATTTTTCTTTGTACGAAAAAAAAATTTTTAGGATAACAAAAAAAAATTTTAGGTCGATATCTTAGGCTCGCCAAATCCCGCTAAAGTTAGAAGTTATTTAAAAATTTATTTCCAATTTAATTTGATCGGAAATTTAATTCTCTACAAAAAAAAGTCTTATAACAAAATTACGGAAAGTTGATAGTTCCTGAGATAATTGCAATTTTGTTCTAAAAAATTTAATTTTTCAAGATATTATCACTTTTTCAGGGTAAAATATGAATTTTATCGTATAAATTTCATGGGAAATTAAATTTCTTACAAAATTGGCCTTGTAAAAATTTGAAATTTATAGTTATTCAGAAACTCGCAGTTTTATGTTTAGATAGTCACATTCCTCGTTATTTGGTGGCTTTCACCAAGAATCGCTATTATCTTCGTAACTATCAACTTTAAATAAATTTCCATCAGGTCTGTTTTGTAGAAAATTGAATTTCCTATGAAATTTTTATGACAAAATTTATTTTTTGCCCTAAAAAAGTGATCATATCTTGAAAAATTTCATTTTTTAGAGAAAAATTGCAATTATCTCAGTAACTATCAACTTAACGTAATTTTATTATAGGACCTTTTTTGTAGAAAATTAAATTTTCGATCAAAATAAATTGGAAAAAAATTTTTAAACAGCTTCTAACTTTAGCGGGATTTGGCGAGCCTAAGATATCGACCTAAATTTTTTTTTGTTTTCCGAAAAATTTTTTTTTTGTACAAAGAAAAATATTTTTGGCATTAATAATGAAAATTAAAAAAAAAACGGATTTTTGGCCCACCCATATACATATATATATATATATATATATATATATATAATGTAATAAATCAATTAAACCAACTAATTATGTTAAAAAATTATTTCATTTAACGAACGAATTTAACACAGTAAAATTTGAGAATATAATTGAAGTGCTTAGATGCGTGTATGCAGTTCAGCGGTATAACTTATTGTGTCTCTACGAATGAGGTAAAGACGGAAAATAGAAAAATCGATGTTCGGCGTAGATTGCCGAAATTAATCGATCGCTTATCATTGTAGCAAAGCTACATATCTATATATATATATATATATATATATTTTTTTTTTTTTCGATAACTTTTCTTATTAAATTATCTTATTAATTTTAACTATAATGATTTTTTTAATTAACAAAATAGGTGTTGGAACCAAAATAGAACCTACTTTATGCCGTGCTGATCGTTTAGTAGGACAAATATTGGGAGCAGTTGGTGCATTGCCACAAATCTATACTGAATTGGAAATTTCCTACTATCTTTTGAAACGTTTACTTGGAGTAAGGACTGAGGGTGATAAAAAAGGAGCTAAGGTAATCAAGTATTTATTTAATAAATTATTAATACAATAAATATTTTGCATTAAACAATATTCGAATATCTATATTAGGGAGTCCGTTATTTCCCAAATTAGATTTTTTTTACTAGGCCATGATATAAATCATTGATTTGTGATCCAAAAATAATACAAAAAAATAAAAAAAGTTTATTCTAATGCCGTTTAACCCTGCCTAAGTATTGATACTTTCCCATTGCAGTACAATGAGAAAAATTTTATTACTCTGTAACAGGGTGTATCTTAACCTTGCCTAGTTTTTGGCCCATTTATAAATTGATCTTAATAAGGGCGCCACTGGAAGATAAACTCGGCCTTCCAGAACCGGAGATGTTATTTTTCAAAAATCAGGGTCTTTGAAATTTTATAAGAGTGAGGAAGGATGAGGAATTGAATTGATTTAACACAATTTTTATTTAATATAATTAATAAATTTTATTTATCACATAACAACTTTGCCCAGCGGGTTTTTATTTTCCTTATAATTATTTTAAAAAAAAAGTTGTCCACCGGACTTTTATTACTTAAAACTAATGAGTCCCCTGGACTTTTATTCTGATAACTATGGCCATTAGCCAGATCCCCTGGATCATTAATTTAATTAATTTTCCCTGGACTTATACCAATTTTTGCCACCGGCCTGATCCCCTGGATCTTAATTTAAAACTTAATTCCCCTGGAATCATTTTATCTTACAAACACACACACGTGCGTTAATAAATTGTCTACCGGACTTAACTCACACACGCATATAATTTAACGATATGCTCTATTGGTTCACTGACTAGATTTAATAAGTGTTTATTATTTTATTCAGTCTGAATAAGAGTCTTCACGCTGACTCGAGTAGAATTAATTTTTACTTTGCAAAATTTTCAATAATTAATAAACTTAGAATTGACATCAATTTGGTCTAATTTGATTATTTTTAATTAATTACTTATGCACTTAGTCACTAATTCACTTCATTTAATTTCTAACTTAATTTTTATTCAGTCTCAATTTCAATTTGTAAATTAATCTAGTTTTAATTTTTGGCTACCTGCTGAAAAATTAATTTTTCGTATTTAAAATTATATAATTAACAATTTCTGGCTTTTCTGCCAATTTAAATTTATGGAGAGGGAGTCCGATCCCCTTCGATTATAACTCCCGGTGACAGTCGATAAACTAGATCGTATTTAGAGATTTGAAGGTCAAAGTTGGTCTTGCTTAAAAAAATTGGCGTTTTTGTTTGAAATTTTATTTCTCTCTAACACATAGACATAGAATTAGGCGCTATGAACTTTCTTGTAGCAAATTTATCGCTCTTAAAAAAAGGTTTCTTACACTTTTTTCGTCAATTCCTGTAATAAAATTTAGATGAAATATATGTGAAGGCAAACTATTCGTAACCTAATTGGTTGAAAGCGAAAAAATATATGCAAACAACACAAAAATATACATTAAAATAAATTTATGAAAAACGACACGTGCGCGCGAAACATGTACGCTAGTCCACTGATTTAAGTGATATCGAAGCTTAAAGTTGATAGATTTAAAAAATAATATTTTTCGATTAATAGTATATTACACACCTAGGGAAGTAAAGTAAGAAATGTAGCAAACATGTGATCTGGGGCTTTCTTATTTACTTCCCAAGGAGTGTATTCTATTTTTCTCCTCGAAGGAGGCGGAAAGCGGCAACTTCGTTTTGCACAGCGGGATGAAAGTTGACGCTTTCCGCCCAGAGGCGAGAAAAATTTTATAACTCTTTTGCAAACAGATTATACTTAGGCTCCTAACAGTTAATCGTCAGAAATTTACAGCTCTACAAAAAAGATCTCAGATTTTTTTAATAAACTCAACCGTTTAAGAGATATTTGAGCTCGAAACATAAGGAATTTTTTATATCACCAGAGCGGAATTTTGAGTCGGTTTGTGAGAGTTTTTTTTTCCAACTTACAGCTTAAATATCTCTTAAACGGTTGAGTTTATCCAAAAAATCTAAGCGATCTTTTTTGTAGAGCGGTAAATTTTCGACAAATAACTGTTAAGAACCTAAGTATATATTTGATTGCTTAAGAGTTATAGAATTTTAATCGAAAAACTTTATTTTTTTAATCTATCATCTTTGAGCTTCGACATCACTTAAATGGTTGGATTCACGAAAAAAGTGTAAGAAACCTTTTTTGAAGAGTGATAAATTTACGACAAGAAAGTTTTGTAGCTCTTAATTCTATGCGTAAGAGAGAAATAAAATTTCAAACAAAAACGCCAATTTTTTTTAAACAAATCAAACTTTGACCTTCAATATCTGTCAAATGGTTGGATTCACGAAAAAAACATAAGCGACCTTTTTCGAAGAGCGGTAAATTTCCTACTAAAATATGAATTAGTTATTGCTGTACACTTATTTTTAAGTGAGCTCGCGTGATAAAATTTTTCTCATTGTACTAAAATAGGAAATTATCATTACTTAGGCAGGATTAAACGGCATTAAAATAAACTTTATTTTTTAACTTCCTGCTAAGAAAATCGATGATTTTCAAAAAATTCGGGAAGTTATTTGTTTCGGTCCGATTTTCGAAAACCGAGTTTTCATCAGATGTCGACGTTTTGAAGTCCTAGGACGCTATTCTGACTATTTTAAGAAATGAAAAAACACCGTTTTTATTTTTTTTTTTTCGGATATCTAAAACGTAACTTGTTTGAGCCTAAAAAGCCTATAAAAAAACACCGGATTCGAAAGCATTTTCGAGATTGTTTTGGGGTTGGCCCGCAGGGCCAACCGTTGCCCAGATGTTTTCTTATTATTTTTGGATCACTAATAAATAATTTATATCATGGCCAAGTAAAAAAATCTGATTTGGGAAATAACGGACACCCTAATCTATATACATTACATTTTTTTCTATTACTAATGGCAAAAGCCAATCGTCAAATTAATAGATTCCATACAGTATATATTTTTTTATTAATTTTTTTTTTTTTATTTTAGGTACCAAAATTATCACGTAATGAAGTCTTACTTGTTAATATCGGATCTCTGAGTACCGGTGGACGTGTTATTGCAACAAAAGCTGATTTGGCCAAAATTTGTTTGACAAATCCTGTCTGCACTGAAGTTGATGAAAAAATAGCACTATCACGACGTGTTGAAAAACATTGGCGCTTAATTGGTTGGGGACAAATTCGTGGAGGCGATACTATTAAACCAGTAATCGATCGTCAGTAATTGAAAAAAAAAATTATTGTTACTAATAATAAACAATTAACCAGATAATAAATCAAGAAGCTGAAAAAAAATCATTTAATTATACAAATTTATATATCGTAAACAATAATAATAATTATTATTATTCTTAAATTTGTATTATTATTATTTGTGTATTATTCTTATAATGTTTTTGATAAAATTAATAATAACGATAAAATTAATTATGATAATCCATCGTTAACTTTTTTATGGAAGATTATTAGAAAGTCGTTGATCATTAGAAAAATTTTACTATTTATTTGGAAATGAGAGGTACATTTCACTGAGAGAAAAAAAGCATTTAAAAATTCAGAATTTCTATATAATAGATATTTTCTTTAAAATGATTCCAAGCAAGTAACATCTAATACTTCCAGTGACAATTTTTACTAGAGACATATAGCTGAATTTACAAATGAATTTTCACGATAAGAAGTACTAAAATTAGGTATCAAGAAATTAATATTGTTATTTTTATTTGCTAATCTTTCAGACCCTCTAGATTCATCTATAAATAGTTCTCTCAAATAATTTGGTTTTCCAATAGAAAACAATTTATAAAAATATGTAATCATAAAATATAATCGTCTGGAGTTTACCGAAAGCTATCTCAAATCACGACTATGAAGAGTTATGTTCATCACACGCCTTAGATTAAAAATGAATCGTATTTCACTGTTTACAGCAGGCTGTAATTTTAAATTATTTTCAACAGCAGAGTCAATAAGTATAACAAAACAATAATCAATGAGTGGCAGAATAGTTGCTGAAACCAAAACTTTTCTAATTTCCGGAATAAAGATATTTTTTTCGAACTTTTAGATTATATAGAGCTGAATTAAATTTCTACGTGTCTGAGATACATGATTTTTCAATGAGAGATCGTTTTTAATAAACAATCCAAAGCATTTCGTTGAATTTACATAGCGTAAAGCAACACCATCAATAACATTAAGTGGGAGCAATATCTAATAATTTGAGTTTACTGTTCGATCCAAAGATCATCGCTTTAATCTTAGTTAAATTTATCACTAACCATGTTCTCGAGTCCAATCAAAAATAGCTTAAGCATCCTCAGTTACTGATCTGAACGCACCATATAAATGCATTATCAAGGAATTTAGATAAATATATTTTTCTTCAGCAAACTAGCCATATTTACAATATATGATCCTTCTAGCTACGAGATGTACAACCATAAGAAATAGAATAGATCCTAAAACGGAGTTCTGGAGCACTCCAGAAGACGTTTCTAAAAATTCAAGCGGTGAATTATTCTCATTCCGTATGGATTGAAATCGTTTAGATAGATAGGAGAAAAACCAAGCAATAGTATTAATAGAGAATTCAAGTTCTGTCATGGCTATTAAAATGGCTTTCGGATCAACAAGATCAAACGCCTTACTAACCCTCGTGGAATTGCCATAATGGTATTTCTACGGTATTTTCCTAGTATTTTTTAGGTATCAGTATTATTACGGTATACCCACGGTATAAATGCGGTATGTTTGTGAAATTTTATCACCGTATTAACACCGTAAATATATTGTGTTAATACCAAATTTATATAGGAACTATACCGTATTTCTACTGTGATTATACCATTATATACTGTGATACTCCATTTATATGGTTCTTATTCGCGGTATTCGTACAATGTTCACGCCGTATTTATACGGCGTTGATGCCGTATAAATATAGTGATTATGCCGCATTTATACGGTGATTATGCCGTCTCACTCTTACCAGCTGAAAAATACTTTCCATATCTTTCAGTTTTATTAACAAGCAATCTTCAGATTCTATAACAGATACAATGTGTCTTACTACAACTTGCATTGTTAAATGACTTATCTTTTCACTATGATCTGCTTTTAATTGTTAAATAAAAAAATACAGTTCATTTTCACTTTCAAAAAAAAAACTTTTCAAAAAAATATCTCTCATATAAAAAAATAAAAACTCTTGAAGAAAAAAAATTTTAATTTTAGATGAAAATTTCAAGATAATTATTTCCTTGCGGTTTCACCGCGACGGTGGAAATACGGTCGAACCACGGTGTTTTTACCGTCAAAACACGCCTTCAGTGTTCTGACAGTGAAGCGGCGGAGATTCGACGGTGATTTTACGGTCGGACCACGGTGGTTTCTGTGCAGCCACGCTACTGTGTTCCGACCTTGTCCCCACTGTGTTTTTACGGTGGCTTAAGGGTGTTTCGAACGCGAGTTCACAGTGTTCCGACGGTGAATTTCCAGTGTTTTCTTGGTGGTTTCACGGTAGTTTGCTGTAATTTCCACAGTGAGCTCATAGTGGTCCCACGGTGGCCTCACAGTATTTTCGCGTCGATTTTTTAGCGTTTTCACTTTGATAGTTCGGTATTTCCTCGTTGTTTTCACGATAATTTCATGGTTTCTTCACCATTGATATATTTTTTTCTTATAGTTTCCAAATCTTTGTCAATCATATTTTCTTATTTTCTCAGTATTTTTGATAATTATCTTTTCTAAAGTGTATTGTTAAATATCTTTTCTATAGTGTATTTAGATAAATTAATCTATAAAAGTGTTAAGTTTTGTGATTCGTCGTCACCGAGAGGTTCCCGATGTTCGGGCTATCTATATTTTTCTCAATTTATCTATAAATTGTCTTATTGAGAAGATTATTTGCATGTTTAGGTTTCCACTATATTTAAATGGTGTTTATGGGTAAATGGTATAAATTCAGGTATTTGTTTGTTTGATGGACCGAGCGTACTGGACCGCGGACCTTTCGGGCCCTCCGCGTCACTCTCGCGTCATCTTTACCGTATTTTATTTGGTTTGTTTTGTTATTTTATTTTAATATTAATTTAATTAATCGGCTTCTTTCGCGTCATAAGAACCGCGACCCTCTCTCCACAACCTAGCATACTGAGCGCACCAAGACATACCGCTACCACCGCTGACGTCTCTCATCTCCGAAAGATTTAGATATTAGGTTTTAATTTACGTGTATGTTTAGACCGGTTGCCAATACCGGGGAAATAAAAGTCGGCTGGTGCCCGTCAGGATCTGGAGGAGATGGGAGGAGTGAGCAGTGGGCGAAGTGTAACGTAGCCCGATTTGTTTAATTTGAGTCTGGAGTAATTGAGTAAATTTTATTGAGTAAAGAGTTATGTGTAATTTTATTGGGTTTAATAGAGGGTAAGAAAATATTACGTTACAAGTTACAGGACTTTGAATGTCAACGAAAAGTGAAGTTTAAAAAATATTAATTTTTTGAACTTAATGTCAACGGAAAGTGAACTTCATTTTTCGTTGACATTTAAAGATCTGTAACTTTTTTCTCATTCATTTGACGTACATAAGATATCAGTACTTTTTGTAGGAAATTTAATTTCCTACAAAAACGTGCTTGTAAAAATTTTGAAAAAATAATTTTTTGATAGAATAAAAATGAAAATTAATTTTAAAAAATTTACCACTCACGAAACTAAATTTTTGTTGATCATTGAAGCCCCGTAACTTTTTCCCAGTTCATTTGACCTACATAATGCATTATCACTTTTTTTGTAGAAAATTCAATTTCTTACAAAATTATACTGAGTGGAATTAAAAAAAAAATTTTTTCATAGTCTTAATAACGAAAAACTAAAATGATAAATTTTCGCCTGTATTTTAAATGGGAAAGGGGACCCCCCTTTGTGATAGCTCAATTTTAAAGATATCTGGCTGAAATTCGGTGAGGAGTTGGGCTGGATAATTACCCAGACGTAGGACTGTTGACTACCGAACATCTGGTAATTAAGTTGCACTTGGTTTTTCCTTGTGGAACCAAGCGATATTTCCATCCATCTTAGAGTTGAATACCAGGCGGGTAGCCGGTATTCCGTAACAACTCATTACTGATTGCGTCTGAACAGAGGTTGAAGGAGAGTAGGAGTGTTTTGGAAAATACGAGAAATTGATACGAGAACGAGAAAATTTGGAAAAGAACGAGAAGGAGGTTACACGAGATATACACAGTCCAGACCAGCTACACAGACGAGAGAGGACAAAGTACGGACCAAGACAAATACCAGACGAGCACAGCTCATCCAGGACAAACGACGGAGAAAGAAATCAACGTAAACCGTGATAGGTATTTCGTAAAATACACTAATCACAGAAATTAAGGATAGAAAAAAAATCCGAAATTTTTAGGTGATTTTCAACATGCTGTAACTCGGTAAAAAATGGTCGTATAAAAAAACTAAAAAAAGCAAATTGTAGCCTCAAGTTTCTAGTTTTCAGATCTGAACCTCAAAATTTTTTATCATGTACGGTTCCGGAGTAATCATAAGAAAACCAACGAAAAAAAATTTTTCAAAATTTTTGCTGGTCTTTCAATACCTCTATCGGCGACAATAAATTTTTGTGAATAATTCGACTGTCTGACTTTTCTCGGAAATTTTATGCCCTTTAATTTGGTGGCCTTAAAAAGTCTCTACGACGATTTGGCGCCGAGTTATCATTGATCAAAGCAAAAAAGTCCATTTTGGCTTTGATAATCAATAACTCCGGATGTATTGGTCGTACAGAGAATGGAAGCAGGGTTTTGAAAACTGTAAAACATTTTCTATAAGGCAAAATTAGTGGCATTTGATAGAAAAATTTTTTTTAAAGCGATATTGTTTAGTAAAAAACAGGTCAAAATTCACAAATTTAAGGATATTCGGAAATCTTGCTATACCTTTGGATATAACGGATGAACAAAGGATATCTTCGTCTTTTTTTCTACCTCAAAGTGTCCTGAAAAAACCCTGAAAATTTCAAATCGCTACGATTTTTTGTTCTTAGTGCCCCGAAGCTTTAAATTTATCGATTTTGTCAAAAATCACCATAATTGGTAGTTTCTCGGTTTTTGTTCATTTTTTCGATTTGAAAATGGTTTTTTTACCGATAATCTTCATTTCTTTGATCAAAAAGATCGATTATCGAAAAAAATTGAAAAAAAAAAATTTTGAAAAAAATTTTTTTTTTTTCAAAAATTTTTTTTTTTCAAGATTTTTTTTTTGTTGTATCCGCAATGATTTATCATTGTCAAAAAAAATTCCTCAAATTTTTTTTTTACCGCTGTAACTGCGTCTGCTTTAAATGTTAACTTAACAAACATACGCTTTGGGTAACGCTAATGCCGGTGGTAAAAAAAATTTGAGGAATTTTTTTTGACAATGATAAATCATTGCGGATACAACAAAAAAAAAATTTTGAAAAAAAAAATTTTGAAAAAAAAAAATTTTTTTCAAAATTTTTTTTTTTTTTCAATTTTTTTCGACAATCATTTTTTTTGATCAAGGAAATGAAGGTAATCGGTAAAAAAACATTTTCAAATCCAAAAAATGAACAAAAACCGAGAAACTATTATTTATTTATTAATTAGTTCAAGCTGTACAGTTTATCACTATTTTACATTCCCATCCCAAAATGCCCTTTATATCTTACTTTTTATACATAACTTAGTTTAACTATAATACCATAATTTACTTCCATACTTCAATACTTATGTATGACTAGGGAACGGTTTTACATTCATAATCACATAAAAACATTTAAGTAACTTCAGAAGCTACCTTCATATAAAAATATATTTTATTTTAATGTTTATTGCACTGCGTCTGTTTACTCTTCTCTTTTTCCGGCTCTCTCGATTGCTGCGATCAGGCTGCACACCTCTCGAACTGGCGGACCTCTTAAAAGTTCTTTAACCAAAAAGTCTAAATCCGCCTCATATTTATTCACAGTCAGGGCCTGGATTGCCTGCGCTGTTTTTTCACTGCATAAGTTTCTGGCTTCTCTACAAGTTAGAAGATGAGCAAGTGTTTCCTGTTGATTGTTGCAAATACGACAGCTCCAGTCCTTAAATCCTTTTTTGCCACAACGGTCAATATTGCCGCATCTTAGTCTGGCCCACGTTTCTTTTACCCAACTTTCACCAGATTCGTCCTTCCAATAGTCCTCGCAACCTTCTGAGGTCTTTGTGAATTTGTAGAGTGGGCAGTAAGTTGATTTCTGCACCATTTCTCTAGTCTTCTTCTCTTCTAGGACCCGTAGCACTTCGAAGCCGTCATCTAGCCTTTGCTGCACTTCGTCTGGATCGTGTCGTCTCCAGATGAGCTCTAATATGTCTTCGCATTTCATCAACTCCAGCGTTTGTGTTACTGCTTTACCCCACTTGGATGGTTTACTATTCAATATGTTTCTTATCTCTTCCCTCAGACATAATTTAGGCCACCTGGTGTCCTCCATTCTCAGAATGTCCACTAAGTATCTGCTGGCCCTCTTCCGTGTCATGTACAGGCTGCTCTCTACTCCCGCCTCCAACCTCCAGATATACTCTGGTGTGTTTTTAGCCACACCAAGCGCCATTTTGTGTGCTCTTGTATACAACCTATTGTAGTCTTCATTGAAGGCCCAACCCCACACTTCAACTCCATAGAGTGCCCCTGAATTCGCCAGTGTTGTACAGGTGTAGTCTCTCTCTTAGCGTAGCTCTTCCCGCTCTTTTGATAAGTCCCCAAGTCGCGTTTATTGCTTGTTGGGTCTTACTTACTAGCCATTTCGTGTGCTTCTTGAAAGAACCTGAGGCTGTACACCAGTATCCTAGGTATTTGAATTCTGAGACCACTTCCAGTTTTTCTCCCTTGAAGCTCCATATTTGTTCCTCAACCTCTCTGCAGCCAGCTTTTACTATCATGATCTTGGTTTTTGAAGCATTTACTACCAGGTCGTTACCATCAGTGTATTTTTCCAGCTCTTTTAACATTTGTTTCAACCCTTTAGCAGTTTCAGCAACTAGGCACATGTCATCTGCATACTTTATCACGTAATATTTCCTACCACCCATCACTGCACCACCAACGTCCTTCGTACTCCAGATTTCATCCACGTCATCCGTAAATATATTAAACAGGGTTGCGCTTAGTGCGCAGCCTTGTCGCACTCCTTCATACGATTCAAAGATCTCAGTGTCTATTTGGTTCACAGTTCTGCTATATATTGCCTTGATCATCTCGAACATCCTTCCGTTGATGCCAATTTTGTTCAGTTTGCTGAAGAGTTTTTCTCTGCTTACACTATCAAAGGCGCACTTGTAGTCCACGAAGCAGTAGAAGAGTTTGCCCCCTGGCTGTCTCAGTTTATTTTGTGAAAGCGCATTAATCACGAAGATGTGGTCCCTGGTACCTCTTTTGCTACGGTATCCTGCTTGACTTTCTTTCAATATCTTGTTCTTTTCTATCCATCTGTTCATCCGCCTAGCCATCATGTTGGTCAGGATTTTATATCCTGCTGTCAGTAATGATATTCCACGATAGTTGGTTGGATTGTCAGGATCTCCAGCCTTGAATATCGGCTCTATTATTGCTGTGTCCCATTTTTCAGGTAGTTTACAGCTTTTCCAGATGATGTTCAGTAAGTTTAGTAGCTCATCCAGTCTTTCTGCTGGTATTGCTTTTATAAACTCTATTGATATTCCGTCTTCGCCAGCTGCTTTTCCATTCTTCATTTTGCTGAGTGCTTCGTCTAGCTCTGACTTCGTGAACTCAGCGTCAAGTTCCTCATTGCTTATTTTCTCAGCAGGTTCAGCGTTTTCTTCTATATTGCTCCTTCTATGTATATCCGTGTCTGACGATGAGTTTTTGCTGTTTAAGATCTTCTCGAAATGTGCTTTCCACTGCTTCGCGCTGATATTGTCACTAGGAGTACTTCTTTTGTTTCCGCGGAAGTAGTTGACTTTTTTCCACCACTGGGACATGTTTCGCGTTTTATCAAGCTCCTTCCATAGGTCTTCCCTCCATTTTCTCTCTTCTTCATTGCAGATTTCTTTTAGTTTTTTTCTGCTGTTTTTCAGTAACTGTTTGTTTTCCTCGCATTTATTTTTTAAGAACTTTTTGAGGTTCACCCAAGTTTGTTTCTTGGCAGTTCTGCATGCTTCATTGTACCAGGGGTCTGTGCTTCGTGTCTTAGCCGTCTTTCTTTTCTTGTACATGCCGCAGTTTCTCGCCGCTTTCATTAATAGCGCCTTTAGTTGTGGCCATTCTACTGGGTCTTCTTCCAAGTCAAACCACTCCCATTCTTCTCTTATGTAGTCTTCATACTCTTCTTGCTTATCTGCGCGCCACTTTAGCCTTTCTTTACCCGATTCACATTGCTTTTTTGCCTGATCCTGGTCCTGGGCATCTATTATGTCTTCTTTTAGTGTAATTGTTACTGGCAGATGGTCTGATTCTGGCCTGGCCTGAATTTGCAGACTGCTTACTTTGTTTAGTGCCATTGGTCCAAGGCATACTACCAGATCGAGTACTGACGCACACACTTCATCTTTACCTCCAACAAAGGTGACCTCCCCCGTTAAATCTCCATTGACTCGGCCATTTGCCATGTACAGTCCCCATTCTTCACATATCCTCAGCAGCTTCCGACCTTCAGTATTAATAGTTTTGTCTTGTGATCTCCTTATCTCGCCTACATGCTCTTCCCATTCACTGTCACTATATCCAGTTTCTTCGCCGACTCTCGCATTGATATCTCCGATCACATATGTAATCTTGCCAGATTTCACAGCTTCGAATAACTGCTCTTCAAGATCTTTGTGTGCTACTTTAAGTCCAACATTATTGTACATTGTTATTATGTAATACTTATCAGACGTGGCCAGCAGTCCTAGCTTCCACTCTTTGACGCTCCAATTTTTGGACATACCGCTCTTGATGCCAAGAATCTGTCCACCGCTAGCTCTGCCTCTAGTATTCTTTCGCTTTACTGCCGCCTTGAACCACCAGTGATACTTACTATTTAATGATTTTACAGCCTTGTTTTGCGCTTCCTTGGTTACCCATGTCTCCTGTAAGATAATAATGTCAGCAGGTTCTAAAAAGTTCTCTGCATACTTAGCGTTTTTAATTCCTGCGATATTCCATAGTATGATTTTGATCCCTTGTTTACTGCTCTCCATGGCTCCGAAATGGCTGTTGCATTAAGTCGCCATTTAGATCTTCCCATCTCCACCAGGTGCCATTTGCCCACATTCTCATGTAGTTGGTTTTTGCTACTCTTCCTCGCGCGATCTCTTTGTCCACTTCCTGCCTGATCCATGCTTGCACATGGGCTTCTCTTCTAGTATAGTCATCATTTATCCATAAGTTCGATCCTTTCAGTTTGCTTTTCTGCGCCATTATGACTTTCTTCGGGTTGATTGACTCTAGCGTCGTTATCAGTGATTTTTGAATTGTCACAACCTTCTTTACTTTTGTACTGATACCGAACTCTGCATTCAACCAGTTGGACATGTTGTTGCTGTCCTTCCAGTCAGGGTTGAAATCTCCTGTGATGACAATATTGTTTCTTCTTCGACGTCTTTCATCCACCTCTCTCTTGAGCTCTCCAAACTTCATGGCATCTGGCTTTTCTACCATAGACTCAGGTTTACGTTTTCTGCTTCCATCGTCGTTGCTCTTTTGGGTATCTTTTCCGTTATCAGTACTGCCTTGTTGTAGTTTTTTATCTCTTCTATTTTGCGTTTTACCACTCTGCAGCACTTGCTCCGGATCAGGACTTATTCTCGTGTTTTTATGTTTTGTCCGCTGACTAGTTGACGGTACTTTTCGCAGGTAGTCGAGGCTTTGTAGCAACCTATCGGTATCCTGGGCTGTCAAAAACCGAGAAACTACCAATTATGGTGATTTTTGACAAAATCGATAAATTTAAAGCTTCGGGGCACTAAGAACAAAAAATCGCAGCGATTTGAAATTTTCAGGGTTTTTTCAGGACACTTTGAGGTTGAAAAAAAGACGAAGATATCCTTTGTTCATCCGTTATATCCAAAGGTATAGCAAGATTTCCGAATATCCTTAAATTTGTGAATTTTGACCTGTTTTTTACTAAACAATATCGCTTTAAAAAAAATTTTTCTATCAAATGCCACTAATTTTGCCTTATAGAAAATGTTTTCCAGTTTTCAAAACCCTGCTTCCATTCTCTGTACGACCAATACATCCGGAGTTATTGATTATCAAAGCCAAAATGGACTTTTTTGCTTTGATCAATGATAACTCGGCGCCAAATCGTCGTAGAAACTTTTTCAGGCCGTCAAATTAAAGGGCATAAAATTTCCTAGAAAAGTCATACGGTCGGATTATTCAAAAAAATTTATTGACGCCCATAGAGATATTGAAATACCAGCAAAAATTTTGAAAATTTTTTTTTCGTTGGTTTTCTTATGATTACTCCGGAACCGTGCATGATAAAAAAATTTGAGGTTCAAATCTGAAAACTAGAAACTTTAGGCTACAATTTGCTTTTTTTAATTTTCTTATACGATCATTTTTCACCGAGTTGCAGCATGTTGAAAATCACCTAAAAATTTCGGATTTTTTTTTCTATCCCTTAATTTTTGTGACCATTGTATTTCAGACAGAGAGGCCGGATTTTTCATGCAGTAGCTGCCAGAGTTAAACGAAGGGAGCCTACTTGGCCTAGCACTGGGAAACCTATATTGACCCATGCTTGGATCACGATTGGGTACTCCATCCTGGCCATCCCAAACGTTACCCGAGTCTGGGCCAGGACTGGGTTCCCCTGCCTTGACCATTCAATAGCAAACCAGCCTAGGGCGTCCAATGGCAACCCAGACTTGAACCAAGGTAGGATTACCCAAGTTTGGCTATGCCTATGGTTTGTTAAGTAGATCATATAAATGTATCAATTTAACATTAGGTTCGTCCAGTGGCTACCGTACAGACCTAGCAATCAGAAAGATGACAGTTCGCGCCCAGAGCCAAGCAGAATTTTTACCGAGTTTTTTTCACATTTACTTCCCTGGGATAGTTTAAACGTTAATGATCATGGGCTCTACTAGGTTAATAATAATAAAAATTTTTTTTGATTAAATTTATTTGTTTCGTTGGTGTATAAGTCAGGACTGGCAACCAGGCTTGGCACGGTGTTATCATTCCAGACTTCCAACAAGGCTGGAACAAGGCTGGCTTACAAGCTTGGTCCAGAGTTCTACATAGTAGAACCAAGCCTGAGCCAAGCCTGAGCCCGCCATACTTTCCTCTCTGGGTTATCGCATTACGAGGCGTGCAATCAGTAGCCTATACCCATTAACAATTAATTCCGCATCGAATGGTCATGGTCCTATGCCGATATTTTCAGTAGTTTTCTTGTGTTTGGCGAACAAAAAAAAACCTTCATCATATATATTAAATATAGATTATTAAGAGACGAAAAAAATAAGTATTCATATAATACACTGTAAAAAATTCGCGGAGTGAATGCGGATTAAATCCGGAGTGAATGCGGAGTGAATGAATTTTTAATTATTCATTCCCCTCGGAGTGAAATTCACTCCAGAGAGGAGTTTTAAAAATTTTATTAATAAAATATAACTCCACTAAGTAAAATCGAAATAAAAATTCGCATATTACAGTAATGATCAACCGATACGCCCACACACATGCGCACACCCGAAAACACATACGCACACACGCACGCACACATTCGATCACACCCGAACACACACGCACACATCCGAACACATTCGCACGCACACACCCGATCTGACACACGCACACACACACGCGCACTCACGCACGCTGTTTAACAGTTTAATATAAATTAATTTAAATGTTAAAACTCCGGACCGGAGTGAATTCGGAGTGAAATAAAATCCGCATCACTCCAAGATCACTCCGCTAAAAAAAACTCCCAATTCACTCCGCATGCGGAGTGATTTTTTTTAAAACTCCGGAACTCCGAGTGGCGGAGTGAATTCGGATTTAATTTCAATCCGGATTCACTCCGAATTTTTTACAGTGTAATTAAGGAGAAGGGGAAAAATGTAAATTCCGCGCCATACATAGAATAAACGGAGAATGCGCATGCGCGAATTTTATATAAATTATAATATAATTATTAATAAAATATTTAAAACAAATGATACGATGATAAAAATGATGGACCAATACTATGACCTAACGATTAAGAGAAAGAATATGATAAAAAATAACAGTTTAATCATAAATGAGGTGCTAAATAGTAAATTTTTTTTATAGAAAATTAAAAAAATTATTTAAAAAAAAAACAAACGGAGACTTAACGATTAAGGTCATTTTTGTTCCGAAATTCTTAAAATGAGGTGCTAAAATTGTGTAGGTACACTTTCAATATAATTGCTCAGCAAGTTCTGCAGTGAAACATTTTTGGCTAACTTAAGGCTGGGCCGCACCTAACGAAGTCCTGAATTTAAGAATTCTAATTACTCTTTGAATATTTATGGGACTCGGATGATGAAAATCTTCCGAGGAAGTTCGTCTTCGACTTTTGGTCGGAAGCTAAGAAAATTGCTGTCATGATAATTATTTAATAAATAATTAGAATTATTAAATTCAGGACTTCGTTAGGTGCGGCCCAGCCTTAACGACAAGTTTCTGGTAAGCCGCGGCTGGAAAACACTTGCGGGCAAGTTGTTGCAAATCTACTGCCGTCATCTAAATGTAATTTAACGGAAGAACTTGCCGTCAATTTGAAGTGAAACTTTCAATCAACTTAACATCATTGTCTGACAGTAATACTTGTAGTCAAATTGAATTCAAGTTAGAGACAATTTACTGTCAACTTAGAGGTAACTGCTTGCTCTCCAACACTTTCCTTTAAGGCTGGGCCGCACCTAACGAAGTCCTGAATTTAATAATTCTAATTACTTTTTGAATATTTATGGGACTCGGATGATGAAAATCTTCCGAGGAAGTTCGTCTTCGGCTTTTAGTCGGAAGCTAAGAAAATTGCTGTTATGATAATTATTTAATAAATAATTAGAATTCTTAAATTCAGGACTTCGTTAGGTGCGGCCCAGCCTTAAGTTGGCTTTAGAATACAGCAGTAGCTTGAAGTTAACTTATGGATAAGGTGGCTATCAGAGTAATTATCACTCTGGAATGCTACAGATTTCTATTGAGAATCTTAGAATGGGCGTGACCGGCGTGACTTAGATATTAGTCATCTGGTGGTCAAGAAATAAACTACTCAAAGTAGGCTGCTTTGAATGTTTACTATATCAAATCAACTGGCTTATTTATGTTTTGATAATTTATTGAAATTATTATGTGTTAAAGATTATTATAGTAAATAATGCGTGTTTCAATTCATCACATTTGTCAATTTGTTAGTGGAAAACCTCAAGGTAAAAATTTTATCGGCGATAAAAATATAATAAATCACGGACACTTGTTGAACTTTGGTAAGGTTAGCGAGGACAATAATTGTTTAAAAATTATTACTTTTTGTCTTTAAGAGGCACACCTAGTGTGACGGCCTAAAAGAAAGTGATTTTTGGGAATTTTTATTAAAAAAACTACTTTATTAATTGTTTCAAAATTTTAGGAGTATAGTTATACATGTTTTAAGAATATACAGCGAAATTTTTGAAGAAAAAAATTAGATATTTTTTAAGTTATGCACGATCTCCGACGGGGCGAAAAAAAAGGTCCTCCGCTGCTGCAGTATACTGCATTACGTAATTCCGGCCTTCTCCGTGGATGAAATCTAAAAAAAAAAATTTCTCGTTAAACTAAAAAATATTGTCCGTACAATGACCTACGATAAAAAAAAATCAAAAATTGACAAAATGACGGCGTTTAAAGAAAAAGGCGAATTTCACCCAAAATTTTGGTCGTTTTTGGCCTGTCAAAATTCGATTTTTGATCAGATCAAAAGATCTGTATGAAGATTGTATGAAGAACTATATACAGAACATGTAAAAAAAATTCGGTAGTGATCGGATCATTTGTTTTTGAGTAATCACTGCAGCAAATTCGGAAAATGCTGTTTCGAGAACAACGCGTTTAAAGATAAAATGATCATTTTCACTGTTATAAATGGTTTAAAATCATACTTACAGCTAATCTGCTATTCCAGGTTTTACACACCAATAAATTACTAATTATACTGAAAACTGATATAAATTGTAAAATACAATATTCATGAGATGGGTCAATCACAACATTATTGTCATTATTATACGTATACGTAATTGTCTCAATATTTCTATCTGTCGAGCGGCTGCACTTTAAATGGCTATAACTCAAAAACTATTTGAGATATCAATTTGAAATTTTAATATGTTATTTTTAAAAATGTAATCTACCGAAATATGAAAAAAAAAAAAAACAAATCGATTTTTTTGAAATTTCACACTAGGTGTGCCCCTTAATCATCAAGTATTCAAGATGATCCGGATAAAATAAATGCTGAAGTTCTTAAAGGTGGAAGAATCGTGGATATTTTTTCTTGTTAAGTTGGTTTGATGGTACATGTAAGTGCGTGGTAGCAAAACTATTTTATTTATACACTCATTGTCATTAATGCCTGGTCCCCTGCATGGCTAAGATTCTGTAGTCTGGGGGACCAGGCATTAATGACAACGAGTGTACCAGCAAACATCAAAACGGTCGAATTTTTCTTCTTGATCCAATTTATTTTTCAGTCACAACAATTTCAATTTTTTGAGGAACATGAAAAAAAGAACACTGTCATTTTTAGAAACACGACTTTTACAGCCATACAAACAATATATGTTACTTTTATTTGTTGTTGATGGAAATCACATGTTTATAAATTGGAAATTTTTTTTAAATTAAACGAAAATAATTTTTTAATTCATAAAAACTCAATAATTTAAGTATTTACTATTTATATCAGCTGATAGACGTCTAGACACATGTAAACATTCATGATTTAGCCTACTTTGAGCAGTTTTAACTTTAGCCATCAGTTGGCGTATCAAAATTCTAAGGTTCCCAATAAATATTGTCATATCCAGGGTTGCCAGATTGGGCGATTTATCGCAAATTGGGCGATTTTTATTTTTCAGTATTGGCAACAACCTACAAGTATACAAAAATATCCCGACAAATTAATTTTTTACATGACAGCGATTTATTCAAATGTGATTTATATAAAATTAGCATTGATGGTTAATTTCGTATTGTTACGTAACAATTTCTCATCTAGTGATTTACCTCTGTGGTTAATCTCTACTGTTTTCAATGTATGATGTTCCATTTTTGTTCTGTTCTTAAATATTTGTAATATTTTATTTTAAATTCCAAAAATATTATTAAATTGCAAAGTTTTTTTGTTTAAAATGAAATGTATGACAATGGTTGTTACTTTGAAAACTAAATAACTAATAAAAGATTCAATAACATAAAAAAAAATAACCTAAGCGTTGATTATTGTTTAAGCAATAATAACATGATCATTTTTGTAGTTTTTGTAGAACAGACAACTACACTGTAAAAAAAGATTCCTGACGTCAAACCATATTCGTTTGGCTCAAGTACTCCGTGCGTTTGGATCGTTTGGATACAGCCAAGCGCGTCAAGCGATTGAGCCTACCGCCCTCTACGTTTGATAGTATATTTTGCTTCAACTGAGAGTTTCTTGAGGGAAAGTACCAAGTCGTTTGAGCTAACTCTATAGTATTTGATATAACTCAATAACTTTTTTCATTTAAAAAAAAATAGAAATTAGTTCAAGTCATTGAAACTTTTGATAGAATAATGATTTTTGTTTTATATAAAATAATTAAAAATTTCACTCAAAGTAAATTGTAAGGTGATTGAAAGTATGAATTTTCAGTTAAATCAAAATTTTATTAAAGCAAATGAATTTTAGTGTTGAAAGTAATGTTTTTGTAGGTCCGTTGAAACTGTTCTTGCAATTGATTCAATAAAAAATCAAATTGTTTCAAATTGCTGTATTGCATTGATCCAAAAAAACAGTAATCTGCATCAAGAGAATATTGCCTTCAATTATTTCATCAATAATTAATTTTAAAAAAAAATTTTTTTTCTTACGTATTTTTTTATTTTGATTTTATTTTTGTTATTATTATTATTACTATTAGTATTATTATTATTTTTTTTTTATTAAGTATTGGGACAATTTCATTATA
The DNA here is from genome assembly GCF_029852145.1 of Microplitis mediator. NCBI lineage: Eukaryota > Metazoa > Arthropoda > Insecta > Hymenoptera > Braconidae > Microplitis > Microplitis mediator. The sequence continues at coordinate 11,780,138 of NC_079979.1, forward strand.
GTATTTTTATAATTATATTATATACATTACACTTCACCAATAATTCTGACATACTCAGTTTTTAGTGAAAAATTAAATAATCGTAGAATTGGTATCCGGAGGAATCGAACCCCCAGCACCTTACGCGCGAGAGTCAGGCGCTTTACCGCTACGGTACGGGACCAGTAGAAAAGTTTTAGTTTAGTTGTGCTTCTAGTACTTTGTTCTCATATTGAATGGATATATACAGTCAATTGCTTATACATTGATCTAAACGTGATAAATATGTGACTCTTTTAATAAATAAATTTTTTTATTTAACCGATAATATAAAGATTTTCATTCAAATATAGTTCGATATTTTGTAACGAATACATTTATATTCTTGTCGAATATTTTTCAGTTTTAATGTGAGTGCGTCAAATTATTCCTACAACCTCGTCGGATTCTCTCCCCAAGAAACTCGTCGGTTGACACGACACGTTCGGTATTATAGGAAACTACTTTTGTTTTATTGAAACATGTGAAGTCAAACTAAATGTTTCAAGAGCTTCAGTTAAATTTCTTAAAATTGAAAAGTTTGCTTCAACAAGTTTCTATTTTTAAATCAAGAACATCGAAACTTTAATTAAAATATATTTTACTATTCGTTCAAATGTTAATTTAATTACGGTCAAACTTTAAAACTTTAACATGAACGTTTAATCAATTTCTCACAATCGAGTAGAGATTTTCATTCAATAAAAACGATTTTCTTGAGACAAACTAGTTTTCGTTGGTTCAAACGAATTTGGTTTCACTGAAAAGGAAATTTGTCAACCTCTTAGGGAGTTTGATTTCAGTACCTTATTTTTTACAGTGTACTACAACAGCAGAAAAAATAAAATAGTATCACAATTTTTAGGACTCATTTTCGTCATCGAAACTACTGCAGTTGTATTATTTGATCATCTTAAAACGTTTTTGATAAATATTGGACTTGACATCAAAAATTGTTTTGCGATTGCCACTGATGGTGGTTCAAATTTATGTGGATGCAACCACTCTCTCTATACACTCATGAAAAAAGAGAATGAAAAATTAATTTTAGTTAAATGTGTATGCCACTCATTACATTTAGCTTGTTCATATGCCTCTTCTAAACTTCCCTCTAACGTAGATTATATGCTCCGAGAATGTTACAATTGGTTCAAAAGATCTGCTATCAAAAGAAATGAGTATTTAAAAATTTATAAGTTGATGAATGATGGCAATGAACCTTTAAAGCTGATACAGCTTTCAACTACAAGGTGGTTAGCTAGAAGTAGTGCAGTCAAACGACTTCTCGACCAATGGGATGTAATTAAGCTACAATTCCAATTGCTAAATAGAGGCAAGGATTATCAACCAACGGTAGGACTTGATGCTATTAATTATCCCAATATTGAGGATAATTCTCAAATTGATGACAATTATGAAAGTACTCAACATTTTACACAAGACCCCTCTGATAATTCTTATCAACTTAAAGATGATCAAGATCGTTACGTCGTACGCGAACTTGGAAAAATGTTTGAAGATCCGGCCAATTATTTATATTTTACTTTTCTGAACCCAATTTTGACGGAGTTTGAAGAACTAAACGTCAAATTCCAGAAAGATTATTCTGACTATGCTTACTTATTAAGTGAATTAGAGGAATTTGCATTGGGTTTATACGGAAGAGTTCTATACCCATCCCATGTCAAACTTGAGGTTAATTTTTCTTTCAATTCGATTTACCTTCCTATTGATAAAGTAGACTTTGGCTTTAAATTCACAAATCTAGCGGATGAATATAAAAAGAAAAAAATTATATCTTTAGACAGCTTGCATAATGTTAAGTTAAGATGCCATGAATCTTTAGTTAAAGCATGTACAGAAGTGTCTAAACGTATTTCTAGTAACACTGAGATACTGCGTAAAGCCAAGAATCTATCTCCTTCTATTTGTACAACTTTAAATCGTCCACCGTTTAAAGATTTACCTTTGGAATTAGCTGATCCGGACGACATTCCTCAAATTGAACGCCAATGGCGCAAATTAATAAATGTTGACTTCACCCAAATATTTTCTGGGAATATTCCTAACAGAGGAGATGTATTTTGGGCAAAATTGATAACGATTAAAAATTCTTCTGGAGAATTAGCTTTTGAAGAAATTTCAAGATTTGCATTAACTGTTTATAGTTTCCCAATTAGTAATGCAACCGTAGAACGGGTATTTTCACGAGTCACTTCGATAAAAACAAAAACTAGAAGTCGAATGGGATTAGAGTTATTATCATCTCTTATTCGCATTAAAATGCTATTAGAAGAAGACGGAAAATGTTGCTTAAATTTTGAGCCAAATGCTGATATGTTGCAATATAACTCAAGTATTTATAATAAATATCAAACCTGTGATGAAGAAGATGATATACTCTGTACTGATTTTTAAGTATTATACTCCAATTTAATACTAATGATCTCTTTTATGGCTGTTAGATAATGTGATTTTAATTTACGTTAGATAGATTATTAAACATAGTTATTTACGAATTCATTTTATTTATGACTGAATATTTGTATAAAAATATAAAAAAATCAATAGTATTTTTTATAATATAGCATTGATATCAAAGTTAAAAATAGTAACTAATAATAACAAATTAATATTTAAGATTTTAAATAAAAGCAAAACATGTGATCATTTGAATTATAAAAATTCTGTATTTTTAAGTATCGTACTCAAATTATATACTAATTATCTCCTGTATGGGTGTTAGACATTGTAATCTCAAATTAATTTAAATAATTTATTAAACATAGTCATTTAAGAAATTATTTTATTTATGACTGAATATTTGGATGAAAATACAAAAAAGTAAATAGTATTTTGTATATTATAGCATTAATATTAAAATTAAAAATGATTATAACTAATAATAACAAATAAATAGTTAATATTTAAGATTTTAAATAAAAACAATAAATGTGCTTAATTGATTTATAAAAAAAAATTCTGCATAAAAATATACTGTTTTTTATTTTTTTGTTATAAAAACCAATTTGTGACTTTTGAATCATCAATAAACATAAATAGTAAATTTATTTTGGAGTATATCGAATGTTTTCTATAAGTGCTTTATAAGTTTCTATGAAAAATTTAAAAATTCTAGTTAAAAAAATAAAACAAATAATTTTTATTGAAAAATTCATTTTAAATTACGCGGTAAATTTAAGTATACTTTCATGGATAGACTAAGAATGCAACTACCAATAAAATACTTTTCAACTTATGATTGGGCGACATGTTAGAATATTTTGCGATTTTTGAGTATAGATGGTGCGACTTGGATGAAAATTTTCTGGCAACCCTGGTCATATCATTCATCATTCTATTCACTATCCGTTCGTTGTAACCAGTGCTGCCAGATCGTGGGATATTTTTACCCCTTCCCGCGGTGAAATAGCATGGAGTGTAATGGCAGGAGGGGGTAAAAATATCCCACGATCTGGCTGCACTGATTGTAACCTTTTAAAAAACTATTCATTTTGTTACGGTACAGATTCACTTACTTTTTCCATAAATAGGCGTCGAATTTTGAGTTGTTTATAGCTATTCACTTATTGCATTCAAATACATTTTTTTAACTATAACAGTGAATTACTAAATAAATAAGTGAAGATACGAGTAAAAAAAAATGATTCTAAATTTAAATTCATTCCATAAAATAAATTTACTACCAAAACGTTTTTTTTTTCGATGGTTAATTCCTGTTTTCAATAAGTAATTGATTTATGATATAATACTGAATTATAATTAACGCATAAATTATTTAAAAAATCTTTGTATAAACAATAAAATAATATTTCTGTTCAAACTATTATTAATATTTTTCATGTATTTATCTGTAAATAAATATTTTACTCAGTGTATCAAAAAAAAGAATAGAAGAATTGGGCTCTGATTTAGCGTGTGCTGAGTGGTTGATAAGAAATGGCGCTGCTGTAAAATGGAAAAAAATTTCCAATAATACTGATCAAATTGATAACAATTACTCAAATAATTATGACAAATTACCATCGACATCTAGTGGAATGAAATATGTTATCTATGGTATTGATGCAACTGATTCAGCAATAAGTCATGAGGGATTTCCTCATTTTGGTATACAATACTATTCATTAATTATTACTTACGAATAATAGCGATCATCTATAACTAACGGATTTAGAACTCATAAAAATAAAAAATACTTATCTATACATCAAAACATATTTTAAACATGAATGAAAAGTCGAGAAAAACATTTTATTTTTCTACCTTGGATTAATGCATTTCAAAAATATTCTCAATTGAGTACATTTATTACAAAAAAAAAAAAATTTTTTTTGATTACACTAATATATTATTTATTTTTTATTTTTATTACAACTACTAAAAAATTTATTTGTATAATTGATATTTTGCAAATGATTGATAATTATTGTATTTTTTTTTCAGATGGTTGTAAACATATAGCTGAAATGAAATTAATTAATTGTCTTTATATTGGTAACCAAGCATTGAACTATTTAAATTTATTAAAAGATTCATTAGAATACTTAGAAATTAAAAATTGTGGTTTGATAACTGATGAAGGACTTGGCCATTTAACTCAATTAACGTAAATAATCATTAAATCTTTTATTTTATTGTAAATATGAAACTTAATACGGTTTTTTTTTCAAGTTACGCCTTATTAAAAGAAATGATTAGAAAAAAAAAATTTTAAACACTTTTTAATGCTTTTGAATACTTTTTAATTGCTCTTCTTATGGGAGTTTAACACTGCAAATCGTTTCTTTTAATCAAGGACTGCCTCCCAATAATCGTTAAAAAAAATTTGTAATTTTTTTGCTTCCGGAATCTTCATGAGTATATATACTTATGTATTCGACTGTGTCAAAAAAATCGAGTAATATTTCTATTTAAGTAGGGTAAGAGCACCAGTACCCAGCCCCTAACCAGTAGCCAGCCGGTCATATACTTTGACATTGGCTCAAAATGTATATAGATATAATTTAACATGAGGTGGCTGGCTACTGGTTTGGGGCTGGGTACTGGTGCTCTTCCCCTATATCAAAAATATTATTTAGGATGACAAAAAAACATTATTGTGAAAATTTGAGCACTTGATATTAATAGGAAGAGGTTTATCGTCTCATTTTTTTTTTTTTTTTTTTTTACTAATTGGGTCTCTGTCTCATAACTCCCAAGCCATCGAGATAAACGAAATCGGCTTAAATGCATTTCTTGAAGGAAATTAAAAACTCTACAAAAAAGTTCTGATAGAAATTTTTCGTCAGATGAACCGTTTCCTTAGAATCATGCCTTGAACATTGGTATGGTTTTACAATTTGATTTTTCAACTTTAGAACTTTGTAATTCATGTAAAAATCACTACTCGGAAAAAACCAATAAATATCCTTAAAGAAAACGAAATGCTCTACAAAAAAAAAGTCTCTTAACAGTTTTGACTAACTTCACTCTTTCAGAAGTTATTCAAAGTTAAAGTTTGAGTCAAAACGACTTCAATATAGAGTAAGATCACGTCAAGTGGACCCCTCATTTTTCACTTGATCATGAAAATTAAGTCTATGTATTTTTAACTTCCCGCTAAGAAAATTGAAAATTTTCAAAAATTCGGGAAGTTATTGGTTTTGGTCCGATTTGCAAAAACCGAATTTTTATCAGATTTTGACGTTTTGAGGTTCTAGGAAGCTATCCTCACTAATTTCACGATGATGTCCGAGTGTATGTATGTGTGTACGTACGTACGTATGTATGTAAATATTCATAACTCTCGAACGGATAAACCGATTTTGATCTTTGAGGTGTCATTCGACGCGGCTTGTTAACGTCTTAAAGCTGTAAAAATTTGAGCTTAATCGGTAGGGTGCGTTCGGAGATATTTCAAAAATAAAACTTTTTCAAAAATGTTTTATTTGGATAACTTTTAATTTGCTCGATGGATTGATTCCAAAATCTAATCAGCTCTAAAACTTTATAAACCGCGTCGAATGCCAGCTCAACCATCAAAATCGGTTCATTCGTTCAAGAGAAACCGTTGTCGAAAGAATTAAAAAAAAATTTTTTTTTTATTTTTTCTGAAATATCTCAAAAACGACTCAATAAATCGAATTCAAAATTTGATCAGCTTTAGAACTTGATAACACACATCGTTTGCTACTTCAACCGTCTTAATCGGTCAATTCGTTTACGAAATATCGAGCTTTTTGAGCTCGAAAACAGTGGGAAGTTTTGGGGCTGGCCCGCTGGGTCAACTGATAGACAGATTTTTTCTTATGTAGTCACTATGAAAAATTAATCCCTCAAACGATTTTTCAAAATTTTCATTTTATCAACAATTTTTTTTACTATAAAAACTTTGAGTATTTTTACTTAAAAAATAGATTCCAAAACAACCGTTAAAGATAAATTAATTAAATTTTCAGGATTTATTGTGAAATATCTATATTCAATAAAAATGTTAATAGCTCAAAATTTTCTGTTTATTATCCTATTGTTAATTAACTTTTAAGTAAACAAATAAAAATTTCATTGATTTCTCGGTCAAAAAATTAAGCTTTTTTTCATGAGATACATGTGTTATTTATTAAATTTTCAGATTTCGAAAGAAAATTTTACTGCTCGCGATCCCTGATTAAAAATATTGATTGAAAACAATTGAGAAGCGGTCGCTCCATGCAAACTGTATATCTATATATACAAACAAAAAAATTGAAATCAATTGAAATTATTGAAAAGAATTCGAATTTCATCACGTTTAATTCTTTTCAATCAATATATTTAAACAGGGATTAGTTTAAACAATATGAATTTATTTATCACCGCGCGCCGGCCGCTGAGCGCTCTCAATACAGTGCGCGGCCGAGCGTCTCTGGCTCTATTGCAGCTTTGGTCAGTCATAATTGAAAGTAACATTTAAAAATATTATAACTAAACAAATCTTTTTTTTTTACACAATATCATGAATAATAGAATAAACAATTTTTTATTATTAAACTGAAACAGGGAAAACTAACTAATAATTAAGTTTAATTATTAGTTAGCTTTCCCTGATTATTGTTTAATAAATAATTAATGTATTAATAATTACTTAATAATTTATAAATTATAATTTAATAATAATTATTATTTATTAATTATTAAGTTTAATTATTAGTTAGTTTTCCCTCTTTCAGTTTAATAATAAAAAATTATTTTATTCTATTATTCACGATATTGTTTAAAAAAAAAAAATATGTTTGGTTATAATATTTTTAAATGTTACTTTCAATTATGACTGACCAAAGCTGCAATAGAGCTTCAGACGCTCTGCCGCGCACTGTATTTTGAGAGCGCTTAGCGGCCGGCGCGCAGTGGTAAATAAATTCATATTGTTTAAACTAATCGCGAGCAGTGAAATTTTCTTTCGGGATCTGAAAATTTAATAAATAACGCATGTATCTCATGAAAAAAAATCGGTCTGTCAGTTGACCCTGCGGGCCAGCCCCAAAACTTCCCGCTGTTTTCGAGCTCGCTGAGCTCGAAAACATTATTGTGAATATATTTTCGAGCTCTTCGAGCTCGCAAATACTTTTGTATGCCATTGTTTTGTAAAAAACCATTTTTTAGCATTTCTTTCTTCCACGATATCTCGCGAACGAATTAACCAATTTTGATGGTTGAGGTGGCAATCGACGCGTTTTATCAAGTTCTAAAGCTGGTCGAATTTTGAAATTGATTTATTCAGCCGTTTTTGAGAAATTTCAAAAAAACCAAGGAAAAAATTTTTTTTGAATTCTTTCGTCAACGGTTTCTCTTGAACGAATGAACCGATTTTGATGGTTGAGGTGGCATTCGACGCGGCTTATAGAGTTTTAGAGCTGATTAGATTTTGGAATAAATCCATCGAGCAAATTAAAAGTTATCCAAATAAAACATTTTCGAAAAAATTTTATTTTTGAAATATCTCTGAACGCACCCTACCGATTAAGTTCAAATTTTTACGGCTTCAAGACATTAACAAGCCGCGTCGAATGACACCTCAACGATCAAAATCGGTTCATCCGTTCAAGAGTTATGAATATTTACATACATACATACGTACGTACGTACGTACGTACACACATACATACACTCGGACATCATCGTGAAATTAGTCAGGATAGCTTCCTAGGACCTCGAAACGTCGACATCTGATGGAAATTCGATTTTCGTAAATCGGACCGAAACCAATAACTTCCCGAATTTTTGAAAATTTACAATTTTCTTAGCGGGAAGTTAAAAAACTTCATTTTTTTGACCGAGAAATCAATGAAATTTTCATGTGTTTACTTAAAAGTTCATTAACAATAGGATAATAAACAAAAAATTTTAAGCTATTAACATTTTTATAAAATATAGATATTTGACAACAAATCCTGAAAATTTAATTAATTTATCTTTAACGGTTGTTTTGGAATCTATTTTTAAATTAAAAATACTCAAAATTTTCATTGTAAAAAAAATTGTTAAAATGAAAATTTTGAAAAATCGTTTGAAGGATTAATTTTTCATAGTGACTACATAAGAAAAAAATCGGTCTGTCAGATGACCCTGCGGGCCAGCCCCAAAACTTCCCGCTGTTTTCGAGCTCGTTGAGCTCGAAAACATTATTGTGAATACATTTTCGAGCTCTTCGAGCTCGCAAATACTTTTGTATGCCATTGTTTTGTAAAAAACCATTTTTTAGCATTTCTTTCTCCCACGATATCTCGCAAACGAATTAACCGATTTTGATGGTTGAGGCGGCAATCGACGTGTTTTATCAAGTTCTAAAGCTGATCAAATTTTGAAATCGATTTATCGAGTCGTTTTTGAGAAATTTCGAAAAAACCAAAAAAAAATTTTTTTTTGAATTCTTTCGTCAACGGTTTCTCTTGAACGAATGAACCGATTTTGATGGTTGAGGTGGCATTCGACGCGGCTTATAGAGTTTTAGAGCTGATTAGATTTTGGAATAAATCCATCGAGTAAATTAAAAGTTATCCAAATAAAACATTTTCGAAAAAATTTTATTTTTGAAATATCTCTGAACGCACCCTACCGATTAAGTTCAAATTTTTACGGCTTCAAGACATTAACAAGCCGCGTCGAATGACACCTCAACGATCAAAATCGGTTCATCCGTTCAAGAGTTATGAATATTTACATACATACATACGTACGTACGTACGTACGTACACACATACATACACTCGGACATCATCGTAAAATTAGTCAGGATAGCTTCCTAGGACCTCGAAACGTCGACATCTGATGGAAATTCGATTTTCGTAAATCGGACCGAAACTAATAACTTCCCGAATTTTTGAAAATTTACAATTTTCTTAGCGGGAAGTTAAAAATACATAGACTTAATTTTCATGATCAAGTGGAAAATGGGGGTCCACTTGACGTGATCTTACTCTATACTTATTTTTACTGTTTTTATTCTTTTCTGCCGCATTAAAATTGTTGAAATTTTTAATATATTTCTTAAGAAATCCACCTTCCATTCTAGCTACTAGATAGCGTTTTTAATTTACCCGAGAAAAAAAAATGGCATATAATCTACATGCAGGGTTCATATCAGATAATACAAGAAAATTGGCCCTATACAATCTTATGTGATTATATGTTATTATATATGCTCATATATTGTCTTGTATGTTCATATATTGTTTAGTATAATCATATATAATTTCATCATAATATATATGATCATATTTTTTTCCGACTTAGGATGGTTAAATTATAGGTTATTAGTTGTGATTAATTCATAATTTTTGTTTCAGAAATTTAAAAACTCTAGAGCTCGCAAATTTACCAGCAATTAAAAATAAAAATTTCATGAAGAAAACACTCGATAATGAATTAAAAAATTGTAAAATTATTTATGAATGATAATAAATCCTTTTTATTTGAATTCCCTTTTTAATTATTGAAATTATCAATGAAACATAAATTTAGATTTGAGTTTTTAACACATTCGTCTTGACTAAGCAAGTTGTATGTTCAACTATTAAATTATACTAACTCTGAATATTTTGGTTTTTTATAAAATATCCCAGTGAACACGGCTACGTAACGGAGACGTCACATCAGGAGACACGGTCCCTAGTGGCAATATTGATCAATTCTGGAGCAAATCTTGAGCAAGTCAAAGAGAATACAGCGAAATATTATATCTGTATATTTTGTGATTTCAAGATCTTGTCTAAGATAGCTACTGGGGGTAGTGTCTCGCGTCAAGTACACGTTCAAACACATGTATATGTGTGAAGTGCCATAGCGCGAGCCTACCATGTCTCTTTACCGTAGACCGAACGGTATTGAGCTCCAATTTTTAAAAACTTGAAAAAAAAAAAAAAAAATTTCTAAAAAATCCTTTTTCAGTCGAAAGATGATTGTTCGTCTTAAAATTATGAAAGTTTACCCATTTTAGTCATGGGAAGTAATTCCACAATTGCCAGAGAATGAAAAGATGTAAGAAATGTCACGATCCAGTAAATATTGAAATTTTTCTACAGCGATGATTAATTTTTTCGCCACCAGCGGTGCTTCAGTCTGTATTTTTTACTATATTTCATTGAGTTGTATGAACATTTTATAAAAATTAAAACTATCGATAGTTAAATTATTAATATCAGGATACGACTAACCAATCGATTGCAACAACGTTTTAGATATTAATGCTATCATAAATAAATCCGTGTTGATATCTAAGATGAATTTTATTTATTTGACATCAGAGTTTACTTGTAATTTCCTTGTGTTCCGATTTTGCATATATACCACTCAAAAAAACTTTATAACTTACTTAGTTTTATTTGTGATTGCAAATTGTCATAAATAAAAAAAAATTTGAATACAATTTCAATCAAACTGATATCAATTTTTTGGTCAATTAGTATTCTTCAACTGATAATAGATTTCCATCAGTTAAGTTAAGAGTTTTGATTAAATTTATTGCTACGTCCCAGCCTGCTCGTCAGCTGGCTCTGCCAATTTTAAATCTTAAATAATAAGAGACCGACCTGAGACCTATCAAATCGATATATTTATATAATTGTATTATTAATAATAATAATTAAATAACACGAACCAGCAAGGACTTCAACAATGTCCAATCCCGGATTTGTCTCTTCTCAGCTCTTATATTGCCCATTTTAGAATATGGAACAGTAATATGGTCTCAATTCACAGAAACCTCAATCAACAGGGTTGAAAGGGTTCAACACAAGTTTTGTAAATCCTTACTATTCTCCAATCCTAGAATGAGTTTAGGATCAACAACGGATGATGATCGAAGAGAATATGGGATTAATAGGCTTATCGAGCGACGGAAGGTTGCAGATATGATCTTTTTCTATAAGATCTTCAATGATCTTATTGATGCACCGGACATCTATAACGCTTTCAAAATTATCACGAACGATCGAAAGCTCAGGCATAACCGCCTGTTGAAAACCACGAACTCAAATCGAAACTAGGTGATAAATGGACCAAATAACAGGATATCCAACTTGGTGAACTCCCTGCATGACTCAGTGGACTTTTTTGGTGGATCCTTCCAGGCTTTTCGCTCCAAGCTCAAGAAAAATATCTTGAAATATCACTAACAATTGCTACTAATTCTTACTAATCAATTGCACTTGATTCTCACTAGTCAAATATTTGTACAATTTTCGAGCTAAAACTTGTAAATTCAATAAATTTTGAATTTATATTTTATAAATTTAAATTCAAGAACGTGTAAATTGATGTATATTGCCGATTGGCGTTTATATATATATAGTTATATATATATATATATATATATATATATATATATATATATATATATATATATATATATATATATTAGACTGGGCCAAAAAAAATTGACTATTTTTTTTTTTCATAGCTATATCGAAAAGATTATTCAGAATGACAAAAAAAAAATTTCATGAAAGTTTGAGCCCTTAATATTAATTTAAAGAGGTCTATCATTTTTAATTTTAATTCATAATTTGATGTTTTACGTCAGAACTGCTAAAACATTGGAGTAAAAAAAATTCATTACCACTTATTCTGATGTAAAATTAAATTCCCTACAAAAAAGGTCTGATTAAAAATTTTTGTCAGACAAGCCGTTTCCGATTAATTAAGGGGTCTACCCTCTTTAGAATTTTGAAAAAATCGAATTTTTTTTTTTTGTATTTTTTGAAAGTATACATATTTAAAAGTATCATACTGAAAATTTATAAAGATCCGAGCAGTCTAACTGTACTTTTGGACGACGTTTTCGGAGCGGTACGGCCTACCTGCCTTTGTATTCATTAGCAGCTGCAACCTTTTTCAGGTATACTGACAAATGTATAATATTATAATATACTTTCGGATGAAAATGTGCACTATGAAGAAGATGAAGGCATAATGTATGGTGCAGGCATCGCTGATTAGACGTAAGTAAGATTTTTTCACGATTTTTCGTTACAGAAAACTTTTAACGCGTTTTTCTCGGAATGACGTTTTTGGACGGCTTGTTGATAAAATCTCCGAAACTATTCAACCGAACCTTACCAAAATTTAACCACATGTTCTTGATGACTATAGCTATGGCGCATATCATACGATTTTTGAAATTTTGAGTTTAACTATTTAATTTTGGCAAAGAACGACGGAAAAAACGTGATTTTTCGTACTTTTTCGAAAAATGGCTGCCATTTTGTCATTTTTGAAAAAAAAAAAAATCGTATGATATGCGCTATAGCCATTTACTTACTGAATCTAAAACTATTTTTTTTTTTTTTTTTCAGATCATCCATTCCAGATATTTCATCAACAGCGCACACTCATCTTTTTTTTTGGACCAGTCTTCTCCCTCATTTTTATGTATAAAAACTGATTAAAATAAATATAAAAAAAATTTTCTTGTGTAATCAAATAGTGTATTTTTTAGGCCTAACACTTTTTATGTCCATATTTATGACGTATACCGGTCAAAAAAATTCGTGAAAATAGCCTTATCTTTGCCCGTCTAAAGAGGGTAGACCCCTTAAGCTTAATAAATTCATATATTCTTTCGATTTAACATTTTTACTTTTGAATTTTGTAACTGACGAATCAAGAAATATCTAAAAAAGATCATGACAGATTCTTAAAGGAAATTTAATGCTCGACAAAAAAGGCCTCTTAACATTTTTTGCTAAATTCACTCCTTCGAAAGTTATTCAAGGTTGAATTTGAGTCAAAACGATGTCAATAACGTAAATAACTTTCAAAGGAGTGAATTTAGCAAAATATGTTAAGAGGCCTTTTTAGTAGAGCCTTAAATTTCCTTCGAAAATCTGTCATGTTCTTTATTAGATATTTATTGATTCATCAGTTACAAAATTCAAAAGTAAAAATGTTAAATCGAAAAAATATATCAATTTATTAAGCTTAATTAATCGGAACCGGCTTGTCTGACGAAAATTTTCAATCAGACCTTTTTTGTAGGGAATTTAATTTTACATAAGAATAAGTAAAAATGATTTTTTTTACTCCAATGTTTTAGCAGTTCTGACGTAAAACATCAAATTATGAATTAAAATTAAAAATAGCGATGATCGACCTCTTAAAATTAATATTAAGGGCTCAAACTTTCATGAAATTTTTTTTTTGTCATTCTGAGTAATATTTTCGATATAGCTATGAAAAAAAAAATAGTCAATTTTTTTGGCCCAGTCTAATATATATATATATATATATATATATATATATATATATATATATATATATATATATATATATATATATATAAATAACATTGTTTATGAGATATAAGCACTGTAAGAAATAGAAAATGCTAATTTTTTATAAATAAATGGATATAGTTAGAGAACTACAACAGATAAACGTTAGGTTGAAAATTGATAAGAAAGCTTAACTCATACTGTATAAAAACGATTTGAAGGTCGAAAACTGTATCTGCAATAGTTGCAAAGTTACAGCAATTTGTTTGTTGACAAATCGAGTTAATGCTTGGACTTTGTCGTGCTTCAAAATCCAAATGTTTTTTAAAAAATTGAAAAAAATTTTTTTTGCCATATTGTTGCAGGTTGCTGTTTTTGTCATTTTTTTATGTTCTAGAAAAAAATTAAAATAAAAAAAAAATTGTTTATAACAAATTGTTTAATAAATAAATGAATCAATTGTTGACAAAAAAAATTTTCTTTTTGCCATTATATTTAGAAATGCAAATTATGATTAAAAAAAAAACGATTCCTTAATTATTTATTTAAATAATCAAAATATTAAAAAAACGATTATAAACAATAAGATATTGTTTTTAAGAAAAAAATTTTTTTTTAAAAATCATTATTTTCTTACGCTAACAATATGGTGAAAAAAAATTTTTCAAAAATATTTAATTAATCCATTTGTTTATACAAAACTTATAAACAAATGGCATAAAAAAATTACCCTGGCGGATCTGATTTTACGGTATTTTTCGGTATCACTACCGTAGTTTACGGTAATGTCACCGTAGAATTACCGTACTTGATTAGGGTGGCATTACCGTAAACTACGGTAGTGATATCGAAAAATACCGTAAAATTAGATATGCTCATAGGAACAATAATTGTACCGTACCTACTTTTTCGGTGAAACTATCAGACTTATCACGAAACGTCATAGAATCTTTTTTGTTGAGAATCTTATTCTTTAAAAGTTATCTCCGATAATGTTTTTTAAAATCCCGCATTTTTTCTAGCTATTTCCATTTTAATGTCAAGCTCTTAAAAAAAATTAGTGTTCTGATCGATTTCAAGAGCTTGACATGAAAATGGAAATAACTAGTAAACATTGCGAAGTTTGGAGACACTTTATTGGAGGTAATTTGTAAAAAATAAAATTGTGTACAAAAAAGACAGTAATATTTTATGATAAGTCTGATAGTTTCACCGGAAAAGTAAAAAAATCTAGAAATTTGCTATAAATCTGGCTTTCAAGTTTAGAATAAATTAATTTATTAGAAAAATTTAAATTCAAGTTAAGAATAAAATAATTCTTGTAAATAGTACGTAATAAATCGAATTTAATTATTTTTCCTAACTTATTACAACAACGCTAAACTTAACCAATAAACTTAGCATGTCATAAACAAAAATTAAAATGATTATTATAATCACTTGTCAAGCATATTTTCACGCAAAAAATGTAAAAAATCACATAACATAAATTTTCATGTTTCAATTATTTGAAATCAATTGATATATCATTTAAATCCACAATGATAATTATTCAATAATGTAACGCTTATAAAATGAACAGGAGACACTGTGCAGAAAATCTAATGGATGATTATTTGGCGAGGGAGCAAGTTTCAGCTACTCACACGAGGGAGCGTGTTTCAGGTTTCAGCTGTCTCAAAATAGCCCGGCAAATTCAAATGTATGAAACTTAAAAGAAAGAAAAACTTAAAAAAATAGTTTTCTGATTGCTTTTAAGGGGTAACGGTAACCGATTTTCAATTCAATTTAATTTACGGATAAACACTAGAAACCTAAAATAGAGAGTCTTTAGCGTTTTTTAAAACCTTAACAGAGGGCTAGAAATTTCGTATTTTCAAAAATTCTAATTCGTCTCCGAGAAAAATTTTTTAAAAATTCCCATTTACCCAACGAGTGCAACAAAGATAGTCCCGTTTATTTTTCTGAGTGTGAGAAAGAGGTCCGGTAGCGTATCCCCTTAAGAGCTCGACATTGAAATGAAAATAACTAGAAAACAACGCAGAATTTCGAAAAACTTTATTCGTAATAATTTGGAAGGAATAAAATTACCTTCAAAAAAATTCTTATGACATTTTGTGATAAGACTGATAGTTTCGCCGGAAAAATAAAAAAATCTCAAAATTCACTATAAACTTGACTTTAAGCTCAAATAACTTTTAAACAGTTGGATTTATCAAAAAATAATGAGAGACTTTTTTTGTATAGCGTTCAATTTCCTACAACCATAATAATCTTGCATAAACATCCGTTTCTTGGTTTGTGAGCTTTAAATTTTCTATACTTTCAATTTTTGGACACCATGAATAAATAAAAGTGAAAAATGTTAGTACATCAACTTTTTTATGTCCATTTTTCTCATAGCATTTCCAATTTAACCCATACCTGAATTGTAGTAGATTTTCTAAGATATGTTTATCTTATTTGTTGGTAGATTTAGCCATTTTTTCTAGCCTTTTATTTTTGAGTCTCAAATGGTAAAAGTTATTAACTTGAAGTAAAATTTAAGTACTTGCCAAATTTACAGAAATACATTTAGATAACTGTATTCTACGGTGGCAGACAAAAAATTTACGGTAAGAATACGGTAGGCTTACCGTAAAAGAATTTTATACCCATTTCGGAATTTTTGCGGTAGATTACCGTAACTTACCGCAATTTTTCGTGAAAATTCGGTGGGATACCGCAATTTTACCGCAAAATTCGGTAGCAATACGGAATACCACGGTATCACGGTTTTTTACGGTAGTTTACGGTAATTTACCGTAAATTCACCGAAATTTCGGTTTTTTACCGTATTTCAGGTCCGCTAGAGTAAAAATGTAATCATATAACGCCTAACGAGGATATGAAATCAGTAATAGCTTAAAATTTAAAAAAAAATTATTTAACATACATTATTTAAATTTTTAATTTTTTTGTCACTTCAAAAATTAATAACTAATGAAATAAAGATATTTTAAAAACTTTTATCACGTCATCTTGTTGAGTATGTTTAGAAAAAGGGCTCCAAGAAGCACAAAATTTATAGATTAATTATTTAAACTTTTATACCGCCTTTTATGACAACATATACCCGTAAAAAAAATGTTAATTAACTATTGAATAACTTTTTGAAAAATGGTGATACAACTTTTGGTACCGCGGAATCATATTCTTTGAAGTGTCTTTCGCACGCCGAAACTGCCGCGCAAAAGCCGATTTTCAACGTTAAATAAAAATTATAAATATTGGAGCTACGATTCGGGGAGTCGAGAACTCTTTTACTGAAAGTTCTTGCTCTATCAGAAACTTTTTTAATATTTGAGCTATTACTTATACTTTTTGAGATTTTGCCAAAAAGCTGGACGGCTAATTTTTTTGCGGTTTTTTTTAAAGAACAATTGTAATTTTCTTTTCCAAAAAAAAAAAAAAAAAAAAAGGCTTTTTTCTAGACGCCATTCCGGATCGTTTAAGCCATCAGCCATATTTTTAGGAGACCTATAACTATTTTTGACAGGTTTTCATCTTCTCGACTAGACTACAAATACCTAAGGAACACAAAAATTTTGTTGTTTCGTTCCATTCAAATCAACAATTGATATTTTTTGATATCTTTTTCGATAAATTTATTTGGAAAGTTACAAATTTTTTTTTGATTATCTTAAACGTACACAGAAAAAAAAGTATTTCATGTCGCAAGAAATATTTTGCACTATGAATTGAAGAAAAAAAAATTTGGAAAATCCAAAAGTGCATGACTCATAATGCTCATTTATTATGAAATAATAAAATAATAATAAAAAATCTGGGCGTCGGTTGACCCTGCGGGCCAGCCCCAAAACTTCCCGCTGTTTTCGAGCTCAAGGAGCTTGAAAACATCACTGTGAATATATTTTCGAGCTCTTCGAGCTCGAAAATGCTATTACATGGAATCATTTTTTCATGAGCTTTTCAAGCTCTAACAAGTTACGTTTTATGCTAGAGTTTGAAAAGTTAAGAATCGAAAATCATTAATGATGAAGCGGCTTTTAAATTTTCATTATCAATTATGTTCTCTGAAATAAATGTGTTGAGGCAGAAATCAATGTCAGTGAAAAAAATCAAGATTTGAACGAGTTTTGACTTAGGTCAGAGCAATAATATATAGAATTTCCGAGAAAAACATTAAAGACTAGGTTTTTCAATTTTTTGCTGACAATATGTTTAAAATTACGGAACAAGTTATATGACATTATCTGATGGTCGGAAGAGACTATAAAGAGAAAGAGTTGGTATGATTTCAGACACATTTTAGCACATTATATTTTGATTTATCTGGAAAAAATAACATAAAATGTTATTTTTTTAACTTTTTAGCGCGGATATCTTTTGAACTAATCAACCGATTTTTACGTTTGAGGTGGCATTCGGCGCGTTTTCTTCAATTCTAGAGCCGATTAAATTTTGAAATTGATCAAATGAGTCACTTCAAAGATAATCGAAAAAAACCGTTTTTTATCATTTCTTTCGCCATCGATATCTCTCGAACAAATTAACCGATTGAGATGGTTGAGGTCGCATTCGACGCGGCTTATAAAGTTCTAGAGCTGATTAGATTTTGAAGTCGATCGTTCAAGTCGTTTCTGAGAAATCACTAAAAAACTAAGAAAAAAAATTTTTTTTTTTTCGTAATTCGCCAATATTTTCGAGTCTGCTTGATCAAATGATCTGAAATTTTCAGGAAAGTTGAGGGCCAACAAGCTCTTTCGATTGCCACCTCAACCATCCAAATCGATTCATTAGTTTAAAAGTTACAAAGAGTTTACACACACACACACACACACACACACACACACACACACACACACACACACAGACACAGACACACACACACACACACACACACACACACACACACACACACACACACACACACACACACACACACACACACACACACACACACACACACACACACACACACACACACACACATACATCAAAGTTCGAAAAAAAATAATTTTTTTTTTTGTATAATTATTGTTTTTACTTTTTTGTTATTACTTGGTGGAATTTTTTTTTTCTAATTTTAATTTGCAATCTTTTATATGAAATCTATTTTTATGCAAAAAATATTTATGAAATAATTCAAAACCGTGACGATTAACTTTTTTTTTGTATTTGTGTCAATCAATTGATAAAATAGATTGTTTTATTATTATAATGTTCTGCAGTGGCGAAGTTAGGTACTAAAACGTTTAAAATTTGAGAATTTTATTGAAGATTTTATATGGAAGATTGCAAATTAAAATGAGAAGGAAAAAATACCCCTAATTAATAACAAAAAAGTAAAAACAATAATTATACAAAAAAAAAATTATTTTGTTTTTGAACTTTGGGGGCTTGTAACTTTTTTTATATTGTAGTTAAGAGCATGACTATTCGAGACATTTTTGTAGGGAATTTAATTTCCTTCGAGGGTATGAAATTCAAAATTAGAAAAAAATATGTTTTCTTTGATTTTTCCGCGAAAAACTAAAAAAAATTTTTTTACGTATATTTTAAATGGGAAAATGAACTTGTAAACCGCCAGATCAATTTTCGAGATATCGAGCTAATTTTTTAGGAGGATTTTTTTTAGGTCCCAAAGAAACTTTTGAGACTATTAGACCTAGAAAAAAAAAAATCATTTTTTTTTGACACACCCTAATATATATATATATGTGTATAGTTATACAGCCTTTTTTATTCTTTTGTTAATTGTAATTAAACGACACTGAGTTACCTAGCCATTCGTAATAAGAGACCTACAATTCTTTCAAAGAATTAAAAAAAAAAAATTTGATTCAATTACTGCCTTTTTTCGCAAGTTACAATGTATACGGGTGTCAAACTTGACGGACAGAAATTTTTTTTAAACTATTTTGATGTTTTATTCTGTTTTTATTGAACTAAATAAATTTTTGAAAAGTATGGAACTAATCTCCATTAAATTATCTTCAAAATAGTATGCAAAATATCTTAATTCCGTGAACTAACAAGGGTATAATAATTGAAATAGTTGCCGAAGTAAGGCGAAAAAAATTTTTCGATCGTAAAGCACACTCTGATGCTTCGCATCATGAGTCGTGCAATTTTCTTAGGACTGGAAAAAATTTCTAGGCACAAGAATTTTTTTCTTGTCTCATAATATTTTTTCTTGCTCGAAAAAAATCATTTCTGATGCCAAGAAAATTTTTGTTTTAAATTTAAAATGCAAAAAATTTCTGAGAGCAACTAAAAATTTTCTCGGGACGAGCAAAAATTGTTTGTGTAAAGAAATTCTTTTTTTTTGTGTAGTTTAATGCAATATAAAAGAACAAAAAAATTTAGTAATGTGGAAAAACTTGGCAAATCAGTATCAGCTTTAATAAGTCATAAATGAATTTATTGATTCGCCAAGTTCATCCGTAGCATTCAACAATTTTTAACTTCCCGCCAAGAAAATTGTAAATTTTCAAAAATTCGGGAAGTTATTGGTTTCGGTCCGATTTACGAGAATCGAATTTTCACCAGATGTCGACGTTTTGAGATCCTAGGAAGCTATTCTGACTAATTTCACGATGATGTCCGAGTGTATGTATGTATGTATGTACGTACGTTCGTACGTACGTATGTAAATACCTGTATCTTTTGAACGGATGAACCGATTTTGAACTTTAAGGTGTCGTTCGACGCGGCTTGTCAATATCTTGAAGCTGTAAGAAAATTGAGCTTGATCGGTAGGGCTCGTTCAGAAATATTCCAAAAATAAGATTTTTTTTTAAATGTTTTCTTTTGATAACTTTTAATGTGCTCGATGGATTGATTCCAAAATGGACTGGGCTCAAGATCTTTATAAGCCGCGTCAAATGCCACCTCAACCATCAAAATCGGTTCATTCGTTCAAGAGAAACCGTTGTCGAAAGAATTAAAAAAAAAATTTTTTTTAATTTTTTCTGAAATATCTCAAAAACGACTCGATAAATCGAATTCAAAATTTGATCAGCTTTAGAACTTGATAAAACGCGTCGATTGCCACCTCAACCGTGTCAATCGGTTTATTCGTTTGAGAGATATCGTTGGAGAAAAAATGGTGAAAAACGTTTTTTTTCGAAAACAACAGCATACAAAGGTATTTTCGAGCTCGAAGAGCTCGTAAATGTCTTCACAATAATGTTTTCGAGGTTCTTGAGCTCGAAAACAGCGGGAAGTTTTGGGGCTGGCCCGCAGGGTCAACTGACAGACCGATTTTTTTGACTGTTGTTGATTTGCTGCGACAATATTTTAAGTAATTCATTTTTGCTTATTCTTTGACGTTAGTAGATATATTAGCTACTACGAAAAAAAGTTTGAAATTAAGTTTTGAAAAAATTTGGCTCGATACGGTCGGAATTTAAATCAATAAATATTAAAAGCTCAATATCACAAGAACTATCAGTCTGGGAGATTTGGCCAAGAGAATCTTATTTGTAAGAAAATTTTTTTCCTACAAAGTTGTCATTAACAATTGTTCTGTTAGTTTAGTCATTCTTGATAGAATCGCAAAAATACAAGAATTACATACAAAAATTAACTTAGGTGGGCTCTACAAACCTGACGGTTTAAGTAACAGTTATACTGCGATTAGAAAATTTCGTGCATCAGTATTCAATATTCGGTAGAATGCGAGTTTAAACGTACGGTTAGCATAATATGCATCTGAGTTATAGGAATTAAAAATGAAATGATCAAGATAAAGAGTTACGTAAACTTTGAATGAAACTAGCGAGTTAATGTATGAAACATCCGGAAAAAGATGTCAGGAACAGTGATCTTTCATAATTTTTGATGATAATATTTAAACTAACAAATCTACTGCAATAATTTATGTAGCGATCATCAAACACCATGAAGCAATTATAAAAAACGCCGGTAGAAGTTTTGGAACATATGAGGAATTACAATATGCGTTGTTCGAAAAAACGAAGTAAATTGTTATTTTTTTAATTTTTCATCGTCGATATCCTTCGAACTAATTAACTGACTTTGATGATTGAGGCGACATCGAGGTAGTTTTTCAATCTTTAACGCTAGAACATTATTAGAATCAGTCAGTTTTGTTATTTTTGAGTTCATTAGAAAAAACTTTTTGAAATTTTTCCGACGATATCTCTTGAACAAAAAATTCAACTAAAAGCTATCCAAAAAAAAATATTTTTCAATATTTTTTTTATTTGGAATAACTCGAAACGTACTGTATCGATCAAGCTCAATTTCTTACGGCACCCAGGAATTAATAAACTGCTTCGAATACCACCTTAAATACCTTAATCGGTTCATTTTTTTTAAAAGTTATAGAATATTTACATACGTACATACACACATACATTCATTCAACACGGGATGTAAGTTTTTGGAAATCATTTTTTTTTTGGTAATCATTTTATTCGCTATTTTGAGAATGATTTTTGATATTCCCGCTTAAATAATGTCTCGGCATAAGAAAATTTTAATATTGGTGAAAATAATAATTACACACTGAGGGAGGAAAGTAGGACATTTAAACCTGCGCGTGCAATTGCCTAACTGAGCCGAAGGCGAGGATGGCAAACACGCAGATTGGGATGTCTTACTTTCATCGATGGTTTGTATATTATTTTTCACCAGATCTGTATCTGAAAGTTTAAATTTGTGCCTCTGTTTGTGGAAGAATGGCGCATGCGCTTATTTTTGTCATTTAATTTCTCATAAAGAAAATAAAATGACTCTCTTCTCTCGAAACAGGGCAGGAATTTAAGCTTTCGATGCAGGTATGATCAAATAATTTTTTTGTAGCTAGAAGTTCTAGTGCTTTCATATATTATCTTTTTTGAGATAATTAAAAAACTAGTTAAAGAATTAATTTCGAAATGGAATCAGGGTTCAGTTACAAAGTAATTCTCTACTTAATGTAATGCATATTAAAATCATAAGCATTCAAAAGCTATTACGGCATAGTTAATAAAATTGAAGCTCGAGATCAATGATCCCAAAAATTTTATAAAAATTATAAAAAAGAAAAATTGCAATAAAGAAATATTATTGTACATATTTAATATTTATGATTACTCGGCTACTTAGCTTCAAAATCACATCAGTTATCAGTCATCTTGATAAAAATTTTCAATTGCACAGCAATCAAAATCAACTAATTCGTTCAAAAATTATCGTAAAACAAAATTTAGTTTTTCAATATACATAACATAAATCATAAAAATTTTTCAAAATAAAACCAATAAGAAGCTTCACTTCAAAATGTACAAATTCATTGAAGATATGATATTCGACAATTGAAATGATCGTAACTTCCTTTTCCGTGAAAATTAATAATTTTCTGAGCGGTAAGTTAGAAATTAAACACATTAATTTTTGTTAATTTATATTTATTTACCGTTTTTATTTAATTATTTTTTTCAATATTAAATAATAGAGGACTGTGTGAATGTCATTACTTATTAATTAATCCACTCATTATGGTTTTTTTATCACTTCATTTATCTTCTCAAGTCAATAATTTATATAATATATATTACATATATATTATGATTAGTTACTCATTTAGTTTATGATTATTAGTAATTATCATTATTTTAATAATTATTAATATTTTAATGAATTCAATTATGACCGTAACCACCGACGAGATACGATTAACGATGGTAATTATTTAATTCATAAAATCATTGATTTCATGAATGATCATATTATTTTTTTATTTTTTTAATTTAATTTTCGAATTTAAAACTGAATAATTTTTTACATTAAATTTTGTTCTGTAATTTAGTTGTTTCGACACGCACTAAATCACTAAATTTCAAAAGTTATCTATTTTATTTTATATATATTTTTTTTTTTATCAAAGTTTTTTATTGTTAGAAGTAATGAAATCACGAAAGCAAGTTTAATTTTTTATTCAAAAGTTTTTTTCTCGGAAAATTTCTAAGAAAAATATTTTCTTTTGCTTAAATTGAAAAATTTTTTTCTATTTTGATATTGCATAAAAAACGTTTTTTCCAGAAATCAACAAAAACTTTTTTTTTTATTTTGGAAAAAAGTTTTATTAAAGAATAAATTATTAATGAAAAATGAAAATAAAAATTTTTAATAGCGTTTTGGTAGTTTATGATTGGTTATAAATTTCTATTTCAATAATTAAATTTATTAATTGTAATGAAAATTCAATTTTTTGGTACTATTTTTTTTCCATTCTTTGAACAGGACAAAAAGGGGAATGTAAAAAGGATTAATTTATTATCCATATTTTTTTTTTTGTTAAATATTAAATATATCAATTAATTAATTATTTATTTAATGTATTAAGACATTGATAGCGAGCTTTAAATGCTCATTTTATTTCATTTATTTATTTTGAATTAATCACTTGAACTTCATTATTTACTCACTTTCTTTAGTATTTATTCATAATCTTCACTGAATAATTATTCTCATCAAACAATGAAGTCCAAAAAAATTTTTTTTTTTCAAATTACTTAATTCATTGTTCACAATGCAACTAATCAATAAACATACTGATTAATAATTAGTTATAAAGAAAAAAAAAATAAACGAGTAAATATCGAAATTAAAAAAAAGCCAATTAAATCTTAGGAAATTAATATGGAAAAAATTCCATACGTATATATGTATGTATGCATATATGTAAATATGCGTATATATATATATATATATATATATATATATATATATATATATATATATATATATATATATACCAATAGCTTTAAAAATCTAACTAATTTTAATTAAAATTTTTTTGTTTGTAATTCTTGCTATGTTATTAATTTTCTTTCGTTCGCTATTGATTTTCTCAATTGACCCACAACTTTATTTCGTTGGATCAATTATTAAACGAAATATTTATTTGTTAGTTAATTTATATTTATCTTTCTTCATGTTTACTTCCATTAATTCATTTAGTTAATTACTATTAGTAGTTTTTATTAATTTTTTATTCTAGATAATAATTAATTTTGTTGATTAATTAATTGTAGTTAAAATTTAATTTTTTTATATCGAAATGCGTGTATTTAAGTTCATCTGATAATTTATTTTATCGAGTAATAAATGAAAAACAATATTTTAAATTAAAAGAAAAAATTTTTTCGTTAAGTAAAAACAAAGAAAAAACAAAAAAAAATGAATAAAATTGTTTTTTATTTCTATTCGTGCAAATTTATTTATTTATAATTAACAACAATATCATGAAAAACGTGAGAAAATTATTTGAAATTAGACAGAAAAATAAATCAGATTATGAAAAAAAAAAAAAAAAATCGTTTAACTATTCATAGAAAAACAAAATTCTTTCCACATTTTTTTCCCGAAAAATAATTCCATTTCCCTAACAGTTGAAAAACCCACTGAATTACATATAAAAGAGTAGTCATAATAATTACAATTTAAAAAATTAAATTATCTATTGTAAACTAATGAAAAACGTTCTTAATTAATATTGTATGTTTAATTACTAAATAATAATAATTAATAATTTAAATGGAATAAATTTTTTTTTATCTTTATTAGATAAGTAATAAAGGCTCCTTTTTGATTAAGAATAGAATTATTATTAATTATTAGATTGTTTATGAACATAACTTTAAATCGTGTAGAAGGAAACAAAAAAAAATAGCTATTTCTGTTTCATCATTTTTTTTTATACTTAAAATTAATAATTATTAATTAATAATATTATTTATTTATTTTTTTTCAACTTTTATTTATTTCAATTTTTATTTTATTTAAATTTTTTTTATTATTAATTATTATTAAACTTTTTTTGCCAACAGACAGACTTTTCATTTCATTGAAATCCTATTTCTTTTGTTACTTTTACTGTAGTTGTAGCTGTAGTTTTAGTTACTGCTAGATTTCTGCTTCATAACAATTCGCACCTGTAGATGTTCATTTTTTTAATATAATAATTATTCATTATTTATCTGTTTTAGTTTAGTTATTTAAATTTTATTTTATTTTTTTGAATTCTCTTAATATGTCAATACCACTTCAAGTTGAAAATTATTCATACACGTAAGTTGTATTCACTTTGATGTCATCATTGTGACGAATTCTGCAAGAGAAAAACCATATCATTATTAATTATTAAATTTTCTGAAAAGAAATGGGTAATGATAATTACCTTCATAATTAACTTGACCATCGCCATCGATATCTGCTTCTCTTATCATTTCATCGACTTCTTCATCAGTTAATTTCTCACCAAGATTTGTCATAACGTGTCTCAACTCAGCAGCTGATATGAAACCGTTTCCATCTTTATCAAATACCCTAAATGCCTCTCTAATTTCTTCTTCACTATCTGTATCCTTCATTTTACGTGCCATCATTGTTAAAAATTCCGGAAAATCAATTGTTCCGTTACCTATTAAAATTAACATATCAATCAATTCAATTATATAAGAAATTTAATATCATAAAAATTTCATCAATTACTTAAAAAAGAAATATCTTAATTTTTGACTAAGTCGGGACAAAATTATTATCTTGATTTGTATAGTGTGTTTTTTTTTTAAAAGACTAATGGTAGAAAAGAGTTTTTAAGTCATTGGTGTGTTTATTGGCAAAAATATTGTATATCTATAACAGCTAGATTTCAAGTTCGGACAGTAACAGCGATTCATTAGTCATGCAATCAATATTTTTATGTCCCGACGGTAATAATTCGCACTTATTTAGACATCGCGTTATGATATATTGGAATAAAAAAAAAGTTAAAGTAAGTTAAAATTATTCGTATTTAAGGCAGTCTCCAATTGCATTTGTAACAGCCATAAGAAGTAAACCAACATAGATTATAATTCTGCTAACTAATATTACTACAAAGTTAAAAATTCATACGAATTCAAATTTGACCAAAAAGTCATTATTATATAAAAACTTTACTACTGACAGTTGAGATTATTAGTATGGCAAAGAAATATTAATAATACAAGCTGATAATTGTTTGGTAAAATTACCAAAATGTTGGTTACTGGAGGATGTCTAGTCTACATCGAAATTTTGATTGTGCATCTTGTAGTCTACACCATTTTATAGATCGTATATCAATTGTCATTTTTAGTAAGCACATGGATAAATTTAATTACTGGCAAGAGGTTCTCACAGAATCAAATTTCTGGACAACTTTTACTTAGGAGTTTCCTGTGTAAAGGTGTCACGCAATAGAGCTATATTTAATTATTTTTAGTTTTTATTTAGTAGTTGTTTTATGATAGAGATGTTATCAAGTACAGTTTTCACATGGTTATGTTTTTTTATTCGAAAGAGCTTATAATTTAGTTGAATCGTTTACGCAATGCTAGTTATGGTGGAGTCGAGTCGGTTTAGTTATACATAATTTAGTTGAACGGGTTTAGAATTTGACAATGGAATGGTCATTCTTATTTTTATTTGATCATATGCGTATGAGTTTTTCACTGTCTGGTGTATTCATTTGTTATCTTAATTGACGCGTGTTTATATACCATAATTTGTCGAGTTTTTATTTAATTTTGAAGCACATTTCATATTGGGTTTTTTTTTTTTTTTCGTTTACTTAAAAAAAAAAAAAAAAAAAAATTCTATAAGGTAAGAGACCAAGTACCCGATCAGGGAACTAGTACCCAATCACTCATGTATTTGTATATCTGTATTTAGTAGAATTTAGTAAATATAGATATACAAATACATGGAGTGATCGGGTACTAGGTCTCTTACCTTACATTTAAGAAAAATAAATTAATTCAATAAAAACAACAATAAAAATAACCGCTGAAAAAACAATATTCACATTCAAAATAAACTTTTGATTTGTAATCATTTTTTCTATAATACAATGCCTAAATTTAATATTTTTATAACAAATTTACTACATTCTATAAAACTCAGATTTAATAAGACAATGAAAAATATAATTACCGTCAGCATCAACTTCATTAATCATATCTTGCAACTCAGCTTCTGTTGGATTTTGTCCCAACGAACGCATAACAGTACCCAATTCTTTTGTTGTAATAGTACCATCACCGTCTTTGTCAAACAGCGAAAATGCCTCTTTAAATTCAGCAATCTGTTCTTCTGTTAATTGATCAGCCTTTAACATAAAAACAAATCCAAGATTAACAATTAAATATCTTATTATTTTTCCTAAAAAATAAATAGATAAAAGAACATGTATCCTCTGTAAAAATATTTTACCCAGATATCTAGGGTCTTGTTAACTATCTGACCTCGACCTCAATTTGTTTGCCCTCATCCCTTAAAAAAAATAACTCTTTTCCTCATTGAAATAAAATAAAAAATTAAAAAAAAAACCAATTGTATAAAATATAGGTATCTACATCTTGTGGGAACAAAATATTTTTGAAGTAGACCGGGTTAAATTATAAAAAAAGAAGTAAAAAACATAAAATAAAGAGGTGTTAGGTGTACGACGGGTGAAACGAACCGTAGAGGAGAAAGTATGAAGAGGGGAGGTAACGGTGATGAGAGGATAGGGGAGAAGTTGAAGAAAATCAATAGCTTAGTATATAGCACAATGGCTGATTGGCGAATGCCGCAACGCGCTAGTATCCCTTCCACCCTCTCAAACCCTCGTTTTTTTTAATTTTCCCTCTCTCTCTCTTTCTTTTGCGTTATAACAATCCAACCCTCGGTTATGTTATACTAGAGTTTACAAAACATACAAATTCTTGTGGATAGTCTAACAAGACATTAATCGATTGACATACTTCTCACACGTTATCTAGTTCATTATTATAATTATTATTATAATTAATAATATTATTACAATAATTTGACCGAAAAAATTAAGTACTTATTTTACTAAAAAATTTAGAGCATTTAAAAAAAAACTCATCATGTCGAGTTTCATAAAAAAATTTTCGACCGCAAATTTTTGATTCGTTTCATAGTATTCCTTAAAATTAAAGTTTAAAAAAAACGAGGAAATTTTTTTAAATATGAATTTATGTAGCTCATTTATTGAATTAAATTAAAAATTAATATATATGAAAAATTACATTTTAATTGAATTTCCCTAGATAAAATCTAGTTATTTACTAGTGAAAAAAATCCCCATAAAAAAATGTAATAGTCTAGTGAAATAGAATACTATTTTTTTGTTCCAACGCCATTTTCTAAAATTAACAATTTAAAATAAATGTGTGGATATATTTACATAAATTTAAATATTGTAAGTGTCGCAGATAGGGCTTAAAAATAATAAATTATCGTATCCACGTGCTCGTTAAAAAGTTAAACGTGTCAGTTAAAAAAAAAAAAACATGCTGAGAAAAAAAAAACCCGGAAAAGATTTTTTAATCACGTTGAAAAAAAAAACCCAAAAAAATTCCTAATAATAACTCCATAACTCATTAAATAATAATCATAATGATAATCAATACTTACCATGTTGGCTTAGTAAAATTACTTGATGTAAGTCAAATGGAAGAAAAATCCACGAATTAATGAATTAGTAATAATAAATTATTCACAATAAATCACTGGAAAAATTTAACCAACAAAAGGATGAAACAGTCAATAATAACGTTGACAAAGAAAATAATTATCTAAATCCCGGTGCAAATTGGCAACACACTTCTCTACGCAATAAAATATACGTTAATATGTATTATTTAAAATAATAAAAAGTACGTTCTTTATTATTTAAAACTGTTAATTTAATATTTTGATAATAATATGAGACTTAAATGAATATTTAAATGTTAAACAATTATTAATTAAATACGATATTTATACAGTAAAACAACTCGACGTTAAAAAACGCACTCGAACTCTTACTAAACTTGAGCAGAGAACAAGAACAGCAATGGAGGAGTCTACCGTTTCGTGTATGTTAACAGTACGAGGACTAGTTGTATTACTACGCGTTTAAAGCTTTAGCTGCTGATGTAGAAGCAGTAGAAACCGACCGGCAGAGCGGCACTCGGTTATTCTCGGTTATACGTTTTGGCCTACACTACAGACAGACTTGTATATTAAAACCGATCATTGGCGGGGAAATTTTCGGTTAAAGTGGGGGAAATGACGGTTGATTTTGAACGACGCGCGCATTTTACTCCGCGTATATAAAATAGTACGTTGCGTTACTATACATTTTTATTATTATATTAATAATTTCATTGCTAGATACTTTATATTTATATTAATTGAATCGATTTTATCTGTTTAATTAAGCTATAGGTGAATTGAGGCAGTAGTGGAAATTAAAAGATGAAAACATGGTTAACGGTTTTTTTTTGTACGTTTAAATTTTTACTGGGGTGCGGTTATTGTTTACAGGACAGGTCCGGGCGTATACTCAGGACACTTGTGATTGGCCCGCGCGCACCTGCAATGCGTCAGCCGCCGGCCGACGTTGACGCCGCCGCCGCGCTGACTCTGCCGGTGGCTGCCGGGTCAAAGCCAGCGAGGCTCCCGAGCCGCAGCATTTTTACTTATAAACGCTATCTTTATAAATTTTTTCATTTAGTTATTAATTTTTTTTTAATATATATATATATATATATATATATATATATATATATATATATATATATATATATATATATATATATGTATATATATATATATATGGCGTATTCTTTCAATTATAATTTTTTATTAATTGCGAAGAGGGTGTAGAAAATCTCTTATGATCATTTTTCTCCAGTTTGGTATCAAATTGTTTTATTTTTATTTTTCGAATGAACTTTTTTTGATTAATTTAGCTCTCAATAGGGGGATAAATTAAACATACATATAAATACATTTATTATTTTTAAGTTTATCATTTGATTAAATATGATTATGAATGTAGCAGACATCAGACAAATTTAAAATTATAAATAAATAAAGTAAATAATTAATAAAGTAAAATTTAATGAAATGCACATTTAAGAAATTTTAAAATTAATGAGTGAATTTTTTATAAATATTATTTTTTTAATTATTTACCCTATTTATTTATAATTTAAAATTTGTCTGATGTCTGCTACATTCACACTCGTGATTAAATAGATAGTAATATTTTTAATGTTTTTTTTTAATAAAGTATGAAAATTATATTTTGTAAAAAAAAATTTTAAATAAAATAGTATGATAAAATTTTATTTTTTATTTTTCAGGAGGTAAACTCATGACAAAACAAATGAGCGTGCGCGAACGTACGCGCAATGCGACACGCTATGAAAGTGAGATGGAGATAGAACTGTAATCTTGTTAAAGAAAAATCGAGAGAGAAAGAAAGTAAAAATACAAAAAAAGAGCAATAGAGGAAAAAGAAGGAGTGAAAGAGCGTGTAATGAAGAGTGCACGGAGAAGTAGAGAAAAGGGAAAGAGAAAAAGAGAAAAAAGAGTGTGTAACATGGGTGGAGAAGAGAAAATTTAATCTTGTTGAACGTTCAATTGAGTTAACAGACAGGCCTATATTATTATGCGTCTTTTCTGTCTCTCTTTTTCTTTCTCATTTGATTTATAATTTGTTTTTTTTATTCATTTATTTCATTTTCACCTTTTTCTTTGTTCATAATCTTAAATGAGTAATTTATCAGATTGGAGATAAAAAAATTCAATAAAAAAAAAATAAAAAAAATAAAAAAAAAAAAAAAATTAAAGAATTTTTTTTTATCGGAAAAATTATATACATATTAGAAAGAAAAAAATATATTTGATGTGTAACGATCAAACATATAGAATTGACGTCAAGGTTTGATGATAAATAAATTGGGGGAACAAAAAAAAAAGTAATAAATAAATAAATAGAAATATAAAAATATACATCTATGGTATAATGTAACGAGCGAGATAGAGAATGATAAGAGAAAATTTATTTTTATGTTAGCGCATATATATTTTTACGTGATACTTTAATAGGCAATAAATCATTTTTTATATTATATATTCGTGCATGTGAGACATATTTATTGATTATACAAATACAAATTTCATTTTTTTATTAAATTTGAACGTGCATTGTAATTTTTGTTAATATACACTAAATATAAATTTTACTATGTATTTAGATGTCTATGAAGCATAAGAACAACTTTTAATGATTGTCATTTTTTCACTACGTTGAGCTAAGATACAAGAATTTGTTTGAATCAAAAAAATTTTATAATTTAATTTGTAGAAAATTAATGTTTTGCACAACTTTTTTCCAACGAAGTAAATTATAATAAACAGAATATGGCTATCTTGCAGTGTTGATGACGACTATTATTGCCGCCGAAAAATTATTTTATAAAATTTAATAGGCTCAGGATGCTTTAAACAAATAAAAGGGTTGGTCGGAATTTAACATTTCACGAGAGAGATCAATTATCACGAGAGATCGACTAATTTTTAAGTTATTAGAGAAATAGAATTTTTAACTTCCCGCTAAGAAAATTGGAAATTTTCAAAAATTCGGGAAGTTATTGGTTTCGGTCCGATTTACGAAAATCGAATTTCTAAGAGATCTTGACGTTTTGAGCTTCTAGAAAGCTATTCTGACTAATTTCAAGATGATGTCCGAGTGTATGTATGCATGTATGTAAATACCTATATCTTTTGAACGGATACACCGATTTTGATCGTCAAGGTGTTATTCGACGCGGCGTGTCGATATCTTGAAGCTGTAAAAAATTGATCTTGATCGGTAGGGCACGTTCAGAGATATTCCAAAAATAAAATTTTTTCAAAAATGTTTTTTTTGGATAACTTGTAATGTCCTCGATGGATTGATTCCATAATCAACTGGGCTCTAAAACTTTATGAGCCGCGTCAAATGCCACCTCAACCATCAAAATTGGTTCATTTGTTCAAGAGAAACCGTTGTCGAAAGAATTAAAAAAAAAAATTTTTTTATTTTTTTTGAAATATCTTAAAAACGACTCGATAAATCGAATTCAAAATTTGATCAGATTTAGAACTTGATAAAACGCATCGATTGCCACCTCAACCGTCTCAATCGGTTTATTCGTTTGAGAGATATCGTTGATGAAAGAAATAGTGAAAAACGTTTGTTTTCGAATATCTACAAAAAAATTGAATCAATCGATTTCAAAATCTAATCAGTTCTAGAACTTAATAAAACACGTTGATTGTCACCTTAACCGTCTCAATCGGTCAATTCGTTTGAGAGATATCGTTGGAGAAAAAATGGTAAAAAACGTTTTTTTTCGAAAACAACGGCATACAAAAGTATTTTCGAGCTCGAAAATGTATTTACAATAATGTTTTCGAGGTTCTTGAGCTCGAAAACAGCGGAAAGTTTTGGGGCTGGCCCGCAGGGTCAACCGATAGACCGATTTTTTAACTTCCCGCTAAGAAAATTGACGATTTTCGAAAAATTGGGAAATTATTGTTTTCACCCCGATTTTCGAAAATCGAAATTTCATCAGATGTCGACGTTTTGAGGTCCTAGGAAGCTAATCTGACTATTTTTAGAATGACGTCCGAGTGTCCGTATGTTGTGTGTCCGTATTTGTGTGTGTGTGTGTGTGTGTGTGACCGGTCTATAACTTTTTAACTAATGAACGGATGTGGATGGTTAAGGCGGCAATCGAAAGAGCTTGTTGACCATCAACTTTTCTGATAATTTCAGATCATTTGATCAAGTAGACTCGAAAATATTGGCGAATTACGAAAAAAAAAGTTTTCTTTTTTAGTTTTTTATTGATTTCTCAGAAACGACTTGAACGATCGACTTCAAAATCTAATCAGCTCTAGAACTTAATAAAACGTGTCGATTGCCGCCTTAGCCATCAAAATCGGTTAATTCGTTCCTGAGATATCATGGGAGAAGGAAATGCTAAAATCGTTTTTGTTTCGAAAACAATGGCACACAAAAGTATTTTCGAGCTCGAAAATGTATCCACAACGTTTTCGAGCTCAAAGAGCTCGAGAACAGCGGTAAGGTTCGGGGCTGGCCCACAGGGTCAACCGATAGACATATTATTTTTTATAGTTTTCAATTGTTAAAATCTTAAAATTGATCACTTGTTCGAGAGATGCATAAGTGTTTACACACTAACGCGCAGACGTTTTCAAAAAAATTATTTCTAGTCCTCACAAAGTTGACAATTGTTGTAACTCGAATTGTGAAAATCTTAAATGAAGTACTTATGACGCGTTCGGTTGATTATTTTAAACTGTTCTGAGCATACTTATTTATCGTACATTTACGTCTATGTTTTTCTGCTCTTAACTTTACTCCTAATCATCTCAATACATATATATATACAGACCGAGCAAGGAACCGAACACGCTATTAGTTTTTCTCTTATTTTTAAATCTTTTAATTTTTAGAATAGGAAGTTAAAAATATGACAATCAACTAACCTTGGCTTTGAAACTTGCCGCTCAAAGACAGTGTCTGAATGTATTGTTCCTCAAGTTCAAAAATACTATTCGAAGAACTGTTTGAGCAACTTATATAATAAAATCTCCATTTTATTTTTTTAAAATATGTTGTAAAACGTAAGAAAATTCACGTATGAAAAATACTTTTTTATTGAGAAATAAAAATCTTTATCAGTATAAAGTGACGAGTAAACAGTCTACTGCAGAATTGTGAAAAGATTTTACCACGAACGTACTGATTGGGTGTTTGCATTTGCTTTTCTGAATAATTTTGAATAAAAATCTAATCAAACCAATATCTAAATATATATCATATGATACTTTTCTGCTGTGATGCATATCAACTACTGTCTTCTGATAAAAACTTTCATTTTTGTAAAAGTCGTTATTTTAGTTAATCGACAAATTTATTGGCGATAATTTGTGTATGAGACATAATCGTTGACATCAACAAAGAAATAATTCTAACAAAATCTATAACAGTAAAGGAAAATATTTGTAGGAAATTTTCAATAAAATTTTTAGTGATATCCAACAACGAAAAATAATTTAATTTTTTTCGAAATTTTTAATTTTCAAAATGAAAAAAACTATCATCAAATTATTTTTCTTGAGAGGGGTTTGCAAATAATTTTGTCCAAATTTCTATTCTAAATGAAAACTTTTATCATCAGATGCATAGCAAGGTTATATGCATTATTCTATAATTTAGGGATCCTCGGACTAATTTATTGAAAGTTTCCATTGTTGCGAAAAAAATTTGAACAAAGCCTTCATTTACAGTACAAGCGCAACAATCACAGCTCCGTTCATTCACTTGAGTGCGACAGAGAACAAACTTAAAACCCCCCTCAATCTTATTTAATTTAAATCTTTAAACAGAAAAATTATTTAGACAACTTTTTCTGCTATCGATTTTCCCAGATACGGTCGATATGAGTATATTTAATAATTAATACAATCAAGTTTCTACAGATACATCTTTATTCACAATATAACAACAAAGTCCCTTACGCCGGCATAAGAGTAATTTACAAATAATTTAAAAAAAAATATTAAGTAGTTAGTTAACTTTAATAAAAAAAATTAATGGATAAATTTTTTTCTTATTCAAATGTAATTGAAATTGATGATATTGGTAAAATAGGATTAGAATTTTCAACTTCTAATGCTGTCGCCATACAATCATTGGCTGTTTCCATTTCACCTAATGATTCCAAAACTTTTCCCAAATTATACCAAGTTTGATGTGAGTTTGGATCTATTTTAGCTGCATCACGTAACGTTTTTTCTGCTAATCTTTGACACCCTAAGTAATGATAAATTAAGCCCTGTAAATCAAACAATTTTTGTTACAAAGTTTACTTGAATAAAAATACATTAGTCATAAAAATTAAAGAATATAAAAAAGACGTAAATTTTTGGTAATTTTCAAAAAAAACTGTAACTTAGTAAAAAATGGTCGCAGAGCAATAAAAAAAAAGTAAACTGAAAATACAAGTCTCTAGTTTTTAGATTTCGAGGTTAAATATTTTTATCATTGACAGTTTTTGAGTAATAAAAAAAATCAACGGTAAAAAAAAAATTAAAAAAATTTGTTTTGCCTTTCAAAAAGTCGACATATTTCAATAAAATGTGTGTTAGTAATTTTACTTCAAAGCTCTTTTAGTTCGATTTTTTACTGAGTTCATCCAAAAATAGATTTTTGACTTTGATAATTAATTACTCAGAAACTGACAATTGTACAAAAAATTTAAATAGGGTTTTAAAAATTTAAAACTATTCTATGTAAAACTTAACTTTTGTTTTTTAATCAAAACATTTTTTTTTTGATGCGAAGAACGTCATTCAAAAGAGTTACAAAATTTCGTATTTTGGGATAATTGCTAAAATTTAGATAACTTTGCAAATAGTGGATAGACCAAGGATAGTTTTAGTTGTTTTTTCAACCTTGAGGTATGCCAACAAAACGTTCAAAAATTTTAACCACTACAATTTTTTGCACACCTCAAACACGAAAGCGCTGAGGGTACCCTATTGTCGCTCGTTTTTTTTTTCTTTTGTTTCGAATGATTGAAATTATAATTTTTTCATGATACCAACATCGAAAATTGAAGTTTCAGTGTCTCTACAGCCCGTCGAAACTAGCTAATTTCAAGCCGATGCTGTAAACAACTGCTAGCGAATTCGTAATTCAAAAATACCTTCATACAGCGGGCAGAAACATGCGTGTTTCTTCCCAAGGAAAGAAACACAATTGTTTCTGCCCGGTGTCAGTTATTTTTAATGTTCATTTGCAGCCTTATTACTCTCAATTGTTTACTTGTCACTTCAGTTTACTCATTTCATTTTTTAAGTGACAATTTTAATTAACTAAATAAAATTAATAAAAAATGAGTGAAAATAATATTTTTGCATTATTTACTATTTAAAGCGCGTCGATTGCAACATTAAACGCTAGAATCGGTTGATTAGTTTAGAAGACATTCGCGTTAAAATGTTGAAAAAATAACATTTTATGTTATTTTTTCCGGATAAGTCATAATATAATGTAATAAAATATGTCCAAAATCATACCAACTCTTCGTCTTTATGGTCTTTTTCGAACCCCATATAATTTCATCTAACTCGTTCTTTAGTTTGAATCGTATTATCAACAAAAAAAATTTTAAAAACACAGTTTTTAATATTTTTCGCGGATATTTTAAATATCATTGCTCTGAACTACGTCAAAACTCATTTAAATCTCAATTTTTATTACTGACATTGATTTTTACCTCAATTTATTTATTTATTGAACATAATCAGGACTAAAAATTTAAAAACCGCATGTTTATTAATGATTTTCGATTTTTAAATGCTCAAACTTTAACATAAAACGTAACTTGTTAGAGCTTAAAAGGCTAATAAAAAAACAATTGCAAGTACAAGCATTTTCGAGCTTGCAGAGCTCGAAAATGTATTCACACTAATGTTTCCGAGCTTTTTGAGCTCGAAAACAGCGGGAAGTTTTGGGGCTGGCCCGCAGGATCAACTGACGCCCAGATTTTTTTTATGATATCCACAATGCTACAAAATCATAAAAAGTAAAATCATTTTTACCGCTTTATCCATCTTAGCCGTAGGATCTCATGTTTTTAAGAACAATCATATTCTGATAAACACATACACACACACACAAAGAAGGGTATATCTAACCACGCAGCCTCTTCGTATAATACTTTGAGTAACGCTGATGCTGCCGATATTGAAAAATGTTGATATGTGTCAAACAACGTCAAACGATTTTTTATACGATTGTGTGGTATTGTGAATATTGTATAAAAAATTAATTCTTAAAAACATTTTTTAATTGATTTTTTGTAGAAGAGACACTTTCAAGCATTCGAAACTCAACGAATAAAAAATCGCAGTGGTTTGAACTTTTAAAGATTCTGTTAGGATACTTTGAAGTTGAAAAACAAAAAAACAAAAAAATCAATATTATTGTTGAAATTTAGGTAATCAATAAAAAAAAAAAAAAATAGTCCAGCACCATTTTTATATCATGCAGTATGTAATTCCCAAATTGATAATTAATATTACTTCAAGTTAAAATTTTACGAAACAAAAGCACGTACGCATGTTTGTTGTAAAAATTAAAATTATAACTAATAAAAGTTATTGAAACTCAAGAAAAGATATTAATTAAAAAAAAAAAATGTCATAAATAAAATAATATTCAAAAAATCAATATTCAATTATAACTCATAAACAATTTTAATGTCATTGATGATTACTATTAGTTATTCATTTTTTCACTGTAAAATATAGTTAGCTGATTGTCAAATTGTATTAATTATTCGAAATCCATTATTTTGTAAGAAATAATTGAATTTATTTATACGTATGGAAAATTAATGACTGTGTAGAAGTTTTAGACTTACGGTGTAAAATGATTAATTATGATTTTTCAAACCAGTAGTTAATATGAATATTGTTCTAACGATTTATGAATTACATAGTAATCTTTAACAATGATTAATGCAAGATATAGATTGTGAAACAAAATAGTTCATTTAGTGTTAGTAAATAATGCTTAACATTTCAACAATTTGTAATAAAAATTAAAGATCAAGTTAAAGATTTTTGTCTTAAAATTTCAATTAACGATCATTTTAGATTTTGAAGGTGGAATTAAGTAATTTCATTTTTTTTAATTATATCTAAAAAATTGTCATCAATTAATTAATGTTTCAATCCTTTAAAGTTATAAATTTAACTTTAACTTTTTTGTTATTGGGTTTGAATCGAGCTATAAATAAAGTATCAAATATTATTCCTATCACCAATGACATTTTCTGTTCATATCATCTGCATTGGAACAACGAATTTTTAAATACTTGTTTAGACAATTGAATCAACCAAATTTACATATCAATGTGATTTA
This sequence comes from Microplitis mediator, assembly GCF_029852145.1. Lineage (NCBI taxonomy): Eukaryota > Metazoa > Arthropoda > Insecta > Hymenoptera > Braconidae > Microplitis > Microplitis mediator. The sequence continues at coordinate 11,818,739 of NC_079979.1, forward strand.
GTGATTTGTAAATCATCGGCTCTGGTTTCTAAATTAGTTTTTGACTTTATTTCAGCCCTACCAGAATTTTAATACTTTATTGGAAACATTACAATAACTAATAAATAATAAATCAAACATATTTTTATCATCACAATTCTTAAATAGTACGCGAATAGCTTATTTGAAAGTAGCGCTGGTATGGAAATACTAAACTCGTGTATACTTACGTATATAGATATTAGGCTGTATCAAAAAAATCGACTATTTTTTTTTTCTCTATTATATCGAAAATATTGTTAGAAATGACGAAAAAAATATACTGTGAAAGTTTGAGCACTCAATATTAACATTAAGAGGTTCCTATTACAAAATATCATGGGACCTTTTTTGTAGACAATTTTATTACCTACAAGTTATTTTCAAGCAAGTTTTTTTTAATTCCGTATTGTTTTCTAGTTATTCTAATTTTAATGTCAAGCTCATAAAAAAAATAGTCTTCTGATCGATTTTAAGAGCTTGACATTAAAATAAAAATAACTAGAAAACAATGCGGAATTCAAAAAAACTTGTAGGGAATAGAATTGTATACAAAAAAGGTCCCATGATATTTTGTAATAGATCTGATAGTTTCGCCGGAAAAGTAAAATGATCTCAAAATTTAATATGAATTCGACTTCAACCTCAAATAACTTTTGAACAAATAGATTTATCAAAAAATGATAAGAAACTTTTTTTGTAGAGCATTCAATTACCTACAAAAATTTACCTGCCAATTATTCCTATGACGCATCGTTAGCTACTGAAAAATCAGCAGACGCAAAAAAAATTTTTTCTATGTTATTCTTATGGAAAATAGAAAAGTGCCATGCGGAACCTCTTAATGTTAATATTAAGAGCTCAAACTTTTACAGTATTTTTTTATCGTCATTTCCAACAATATTTTCGATATAATGAAGAAAAAAAAAAATAGTCGATTTTTTTGATACAGCCTAATAGATATGTGTTTGAATATGCGCTTAGACGAGATACTACCGTTTTTTAATTATTTAGTAGTTAATTAATAATGTAGTTCATTATTTATTTATATATATTCTTACCAAATGTTGCAGACTTTTTATGTGATAAGGATTTATTGCAACAGCATTTTGATAGCATTGTTTAGCTTCATTGTACTCGGATTTGTATTCATGTAATAAGCCTTTCTGTAATAATTGAAAAATAAAATTAAATTAATTATGTTTAAAAATAGTTTTGTTGTATAACAATTATGACAAGGTTGAGAATGAAGATTGTTATTGTTTTTTTTAAATTGGCTATCAAGTATCATACATGTAATTAAAATTAATTATGCTTTTTAATTACTTATGTAGCTAAGAATAAATATGACACTGTGGTACATAAATATAAGATCATATTTTGGTAAAGTCAAAATTATTAAAATAAAGAAAGATTTGTTTTTTTCTATGTTGTTAATAAAATTTAATCTTTTTTTGTTAACTATTTAAAATTTAAAACTTAATTATACTATTTTAGTTCCCTCGACAGAAAAAAATAAAAAAATAAATGAAGAATCTTGGAGTTAAAAAAAAAAAAACGGTTAATAAATGAGAAAATAAAAAAAACCGAATACTGTTGTTTATTTTCGAATCAACTCTTTCAAAAGAATACCTACTAGTCTAACTTTGAATTAAAAATTTATTCATATTTTGTTTCACTCAAAAATATCGAAATTGATATACTATTTTTATTTTTTTCCATTTTTAGAACAAGCCTTTTTATTTTACTTCAATGAAAGATGTCATCTCGAAGTTTCCAAATTAAAAAAATAAAAATAAATCATACCGTATACATAATATGATGACTCATTGGAAAAATAATTGTAGCTTCTTGTAATGATAACGCTGCAGCATCTGGTTTATCAAGCATTAAAAAAACCTCAGTTAACAATAACCAAATCTGTAATTGCAGCAACCAAGCACGTTGTGGTCCGGGTTTTGGTGTAAATGAACTCAGTGATGAAGCAACTTCGGAAAGCGCTTGTTCAATTTTTGATGCCGCCAACGATTGTGCATGCAATGAACTTGAATCTTTGTCTGATAATTCCGTCGTATAAAGTTGAAAAACACTGCGTGTTTCACTGCGTTTTTCACTCTGCTGTTCATTACAATCAACATTTATTTGATTTTCATATAAATCGCGCCAGATTTTTAACATCTCTTTAATAGTAATAAGTGATTCTTCAGCACCCACGCTATGAAGTTGTAAATGGGCTTTTATATACAAAAAATTTGAATTCTCTGGATACTCAGCTAAAATTGAATTAACTAAATTTAATGCATCATTATATTGTTTGTATGCTGATAACAACAATGCTAATAAATGCAATGATGGAGTATGTTCAGCTCGTAAATTCAAAGCTATTTTTACATGAATCATAGCTTCATTTAGTTGTCGATTGATTGCATATTCATATGCTAAATAATATTCAGCTAGATGATCATTCGGATCGTATTGTTGAGCTCTAAAAATTAATATATAATTAATTTTTGGAAAAAAGAAATAATAATAATAATAATAATAATAATAATAATAAAATGCATGAGCCATTGGGAAATAATTAATTCACAAAAACTGAAAAATTGAGTATCGTGAAAAATTATGAATCACATAGAATATAACTGGTGGTTTTGTACACTTCAAGTTTCTGTTTTAAAAATTATCAGAATTTTGATTTGACTCGATATTTTTAAAGATTAAATTGATATCTACATACTTTCTGATATATCAAATTAGTTTCGTGCAGTTTTCTCAATTTTCGATAAAAAATCAGTAGGATTACTATACTTCCTAGTAGCTCATGATATATAGTTAAAATTAAAATACCAACTTATGGAATGCTTCAAGCGCCTGAGTACTGTGTGCTGCCTTGTCTACTTTTACCATACAACTTCTTGCTAAAATACTATTTCCAATACCAACGTATAAATGACAACGTGATATTAAACCTGATGGATTATTATTTTCTCTTGTAACAGCTTTTTTTGCCCACTCAATCCCTGTAGGTATTTTCTCTAAATGCTCGAAACAAATCCGTGCTGCGAGTAAACAAGGCATAACTTTATTTGGCGCTAAACGTGCAACTATCTCCAGTACTGCATATGCATGTGCATACTGTCCTAATTGTATCAAACAAAGTGCATACTGCATCCAAACGTGAATTTCTTCATGTGAAAATTTCATAGCACGTTTAAATGATTCGTACAATAATTCAACTTGATTCCATTTTACTGTGACAATCGTCAGTAAATCATAGACATTAGTTGCTATTTCATGAGCACGTGATTTAGCTTCTTTAAATTCTGGCGATTGACTCAAGACCGCGTCACGTACAGCCATCGCTTCACCAATTAATAAAAGCAAAATTATTTCCTCATTAATATTACGAGGTACAAACATATTAATGCCCTGATATTTTCGTGGTTTCCATGGAGATTTTTGTGTCTCCATTATGCCATTAGATGTTACATAATTATTCAATTTACGTGTTAATGTATTTGACGTTACCGTGGTAGTGGTGGTTTCAGCGACTTCAGGTGCTTTATAATCTGAATTTGTAATACGTCGTAAAAGTAATTCTGCTAGCTGACGAATTAGGGTCAAGCGTAGACTTTGAGTTGTTGTAGTTTCAATAGCAGATAAAATTGCACGCCAACGATTTATTGAACGTTCAATATTACCAGATTGAAGATGTAGTAATGGGGCACGTAGTAAAGCAGTTTCAAGAATAGGGCCCATTGTTTTTAATGTTATTGGGGGTTGGGGCGAATAGCCACCATTTTGTATTATCTGAGATTTTTCAAGTTCTTGAAAGTAGACTAGAGACAAGTCACCTGAAGTTTCAAAACATTTAGTGATGCGGTCATGATATTCAGATAATTTGTATTTAGATTTCACAGTTGGTAATTGTTTTTCAAGACATAAGCCTTGAATGGCATAAGACTCAGCAATTATACGAAGGCTCCGAGGGGGTAGAGGTTTTTCAGTTAGAGTATGAAGCTCAGCAAGGTCATAGTGGTTCAAGGCCTCAGAATAAAGTCCCATTGCGTAGTGAAGTTTACCCAGAAGTAGGTGCGCATCGAGGACTACTACTGCCTGAAATATTATAATGGTATTTTAGTGATTTAAATTGTTTTTTTTTTTTTTTTTTTTTTTTAATTATTAGGCATCGTACAATATGCCATTCATTTATATAGTATTAGATATTTAGATTTTCGTATTCCATTATAAATTATATAGTGTCATCTATTTAATGAATTATTATATTATGCATATCATAGAAAAAAAATGTACTTTTTGGTCATAGTAGAAAATGCTCACAAATATTAATAATAACAGGCATGAATCGTATACTTAATTAAGTTAAAATTATTCATATTGATTCTGGTACATAAAAATAGGTAAAACTTTATTATAACACACAAAACTAATAAGAAAATAACATTTACATAGCAAGATCATATAATTGATTAATCTGATTCAGCCACATTAGTTTTTAATAGATATGAGATGTAATAAAAAAATTATTTCAAGAGACTAGGTGAACTGAATGTTAATTTTTTTTTAAACATCATAGTTCAATGTGAATTGTTCGAACAGGGCTAGTTATATTATGAAAATAAGAAAAATGAATTGTGATATGTCACTCTTAGTTGATAGTTAATAGTAATATATCATTAATATAAGTATACATCATTATATTTACCTGTTTGTCTTTTTCATTAGCAGCTAAAACTAAATCTTTTTTTGCGTCAATTAATCCTGTTTTAGCTTTTGTAATATTAGAATCAATCGGTGGAGTTTCTTCGAGAAAACTTTCAAGTTTTCCTTCTCCGCTTAAAAAATTTGCTAAACATTCTACAAAGCAGAAGATTACAATAAAATGACTAATTAAAAGATCCAACTTTTTTTTGCTGGGTTAAAAAATATACATTTATTGTCAATATAATTTTTTGTGAGATGAAGTCTTAGAGTGAATTGATTTTTTTTAATTTCAAAATGTTACAATAAAACTTTGAATTTTTGTTAAGATAATAATGTTAATTTTTCCATTATTACTTCAATAAAGTATTTTTACGTTGCTGCTAAAATTATTATTGAAAATAGCTTTCACATTAATTGAAAAATAATTTTTTATAACTTTATTTACTATTCTTCTAATTACTATTATCAATAAATATTTATAAAATAACATAGATCATATAAACGAATGATTATTATAATTAATACACTATTTGTTTATACGAAGTTTTATTAAAGATTACCACAATATGTCTGATTATTATGACATTTTTTTATTAACTCAAACTTTGATCATTTCTAATTCAAAAACAAATGAAATTAAATTATGTGTTGATAAATTTGTTTAAAAATAATTGATCAACAGATATATAAAATGTTACAGCATCATAAAATTGATTTATCTCAATGTCCAGTTTATAATTCTTAATCGACAATAATTTACTTATATAGTTAATAATAAATGAATACTTTTATTTCGTTGATAACTAAAGAAAAATAAAAATCACGTACCATTAGATGGATATAATTCTTTTAAATTATTTGCTAACTCTATAACCTTTTTCCAATTCCCTTCACCACGATATTTATCAATCTCACTCTCGATTCTCAAAGTTTGACCTTTTTTACTCGTCATTATTAACAGAAATCGTCAATATCTCACAATAAATGTCGTCGTTCTAAATAAATAGAATAATTTAAACATTACTTTGATATTTCATTGCAATAATTTGACATTGCTACCTTGACACATAAAATAGCATTGTAACATATGTTATAATATGGCGCTGCTAGAAAAGGTTAGGAAAATTATGTTCGTGTAATAGAAAAAGATACCAAAATAAGTTGTATATTATAATTATTACGAAATAGCTGGTGGGATTTGTGCGCATGTACCAACCTTCTACGCATGTTTTTAAAAGAGCGGGAAATTGAAGTTATTATGTTAAATATGAAACTGAAACTAGTAGGGGTAGATATTGATTAAATGATAAAAACACCTGGTTATAAAATAAAACTATATTGTTTATAGATGTGTACTATATTTCTGTATACAAAACATTACCTAAATAAATTTATCGAGCAATGTTAAAACAAATTTTTTTATTGGTATTTATCGTCGACTGTTTTTTTTAAGCTGTTAATTTTGTTTTATTTGTTTTTGAATAATGGAAGGTTATACGATAACTGGAAGAATTGGTGAAGGTGCTCATGGTTTAGTTTTACGAGGTATACATCGTGAAAGTGGTAAAGAAGTGGCATTAAAACGTATTATGATGAAAAAAATTGATGATGAAATACCTGTATCTATAATTCGTGAAATAAAAAGCTTACAAGAATTAAATCACCCATATGTAATTAGTTATTATCGTTATTTTTAAATTATTATTTTTATTGGCATATACAAATGCATATTTAATATACTAAACTGACTGTAAAATCATGTTTCTAAATTTCAGATAATAAATTTACTAGATGCATTTCCATCAGGTTACGATTTTATAATGATATTTGATTATATGCCATCTGGATTATGGGAATTATTAAGAGACAATGATAGACCATTGACGGTGCCACAAATTAAAATTTATTTTAAAATGCTCTTAGAAGGCACACATTATATGCACAAAAATAATTTTATGCATCGGGTAAAAGATATAAAAGAAGTAGTCTTTAAAAAAAAAAAGAAATTTAGAATTCAAAACTGTAATTTTTCTTACAATAGGATCTTAAACCAGCAAATTTATTAATAAATAATGATGGAATATTAAAAATAGCTGATTTTGGATTAACAAGATTGATGTATGATGACAGTACACATCCATATTCACATCAAGTGGCTACAAGATGGTATCGTGCCCCAGAATTATTGTATGGATCGAAAACTTATACGTCTGCTATTGATATGTGGTCAATTGGTTGTATATTTGGAGAAATGATTAATAGCTCGCCATTATTTCCGGTAAGAAAATATGTAGGGATATAATCGAAAATCTTTAGATAAAAAAAACTAACTTGAATCAAAAAGAATTTTCATTAGCCAAAAGTATCATTATGGGGTAAAAAAATTTTTTGGATCAAGAATATTTTTTTCTTGAAATTTTTATTCTTGGTTTAGGAAGATATTTTTTCGATTGATAAATTTAAATTCTTGACCCAAGTACATAATTTGGTTAAATTAAAGAAAAAAAAAAATTGCTTGAAGATCCTCAAATTCTTGTTCCAACTGTATTACCGACTTAAATTAAAAGTGGTAAGAACTCAGTCCAAGAATATCAGTCTCTTCCCTACAAGAAGCGTTTTCATTTGTTTCTCTATTCGCGCTCAAGTGGATGAACGGTACTATCTTGGTTGCACTTGTACAGTATACTGATAGAAGGATTTCTTAGTATATAACAAATCATTTCTTAAACACCCGATGAAAAAAGATTTTATACAATTATATATAAACTATATATAAATTGGATAAAAAAAATGGCCCGATCCAATTGTATACAATTTGTATAGAAATTATATACAATTCTATACAAATTGTATACAATTCTATATAATTATATACAATTCTATATATTGCAAGTATGTAAAAAATTCGCGGAGTGAATGCGGATTAAATCCGGAGTGAATGCGGAGTGAATGAATTTTTAATTATTCACTCCCCTCGGAGTGAAATTCACTCCGCAGGGGAGTTTTCGCGGAGTAGATAATTTTTTATTAATTTAATCCCTCCGGAGTGAAATCCACCCAGAGAGGAAAGTACGACGGGCCCAGGCTTGGTGCAGGCTTGGCCCAAGTATGTAAAACCTTGGCCCAAGCTTGTAAGCCAGCCTTGGCCCAGCCTTGGTAGGACTCTGGAATGATAACATTGGGCCAGACCTGGTTGCTAGACCTGGCCCATGCTTGGTTGCCAGTCCTGGCCCTGACTTTTTCGCCAGACCTTGCCCATGCCTCGAGGAAACGAATAAATTTAATTAAAAAAAAAATTTTATTATTATTAACATCGTAGATTTTATGATCATTAACGTTTAAACTATCTGAAGGAGGTAAATGATGTGAAAAAAACTCGGTGAAAATTCTGCTGGGCTCCGGGCGCGAACTGCCGTCCTTCAGATTGCTGGGTCCGAACGATAGCTACTGGACGAACCTACTAACGTTGAACTGATACATTTATATGATCTACTTATTAAACCATAGGTATAGCCAAACTTGGGTAATTCTACCTTGGCCCAAGCCTGGGTTGCCATTGGACGGCCAAGGCAGGGGCATCCAGTCTTGGCCCAAGCCTGGGTTGTCATTGAATGGCCAAGACTAGGTTACCCAGTCTTGGCCCAAGTCTGGCTCCCCATTGGATGGCCAAGGCTAGGTTACCTATTCTTGGCCCAAGCCTGGCTTGCCATTGAATGGCCAAGACAGGGGAACCCAGCCTTGGCCCAAGTCTGGGTAATCATTGTAACGGCCAAGCCTAGATTACCCAGTCTTGGCCCAAGCCTGGGTTGCCATTGAACGGCCAAGGCTAGGTTACCCAGTCTTGGCTCAAGCCCGGGTAATCATTGTAATGGCCAAGACTGAGTACCCAATCTTGAGCCAAGCATGGGCCAATCTAGATGTGCCAAAGCTAGGTTCCCCAGTGCTGGGCCAAGTAGGGCCCTGTGGTTCAACTCTGGCGGCTCCTGCATGGGCACTCCGGAGCGGAGTTTTGAAAATATTATTAATAAAATATAACTCCACATAATAAAATCGAAGTAAAAATTCGCGTATTACATTATTGATCAGCTGATATGCACACACATACGCACAAATTTTCACACATGCACACATTTGCACACACGCACACAAACACCTGCACACATTGTTTAGCAGTTTAATATAAATTTATTTAAGTATTAAAACTCCGGAGCGGAGTGAATTAGGAGTGAAATAAAATCCGCGTCACTCCGAGATCACTCCGCTAAAAAAAAACTCCCAATTCACTCCGCATGCGGAGTGATTTTTTTTAAAACTCCGGAACTCCGAGTGGCGGAGTGAATGCGGAGTGAATTCGGATTTAATTCCAATCCGAATTCACTCCGGATATTTTACAGTGTAATTATATAGACTTGTATACATTTTGTATAGAATTGTATACAATTTTTCTACAGTTGTATACAATTGGATCGGGCCATTTTTTGTATATAATTTTATACAATTGTATAAAATCTTTTTTCATCGGGCATCATTTTTTTGTATTTAACAAATATTTTTTACTATTTAAGAAATTATTTTTCAATAGTTAAGAAATCATGCCTTAAGAAATGATTTCTTAACTATTAAGAAATCATTTCTTAAATAGTAAGAAATATTTGTTAAACAGTAAAAAATATTTGTTAAATACAAAAAAATGATATTTAAGAAATGGTTTCTTAAATACTAAGAAATCTTTTTTAAATGCTAAGAAATCCTTCTATCAGTGATAAATGGGAACTTTGTCCAAGTTTTTTTCGTAAACAACTGGAAGTTATCAAAAAATTGAAGTGCACTTCGTCGCTAGTTCATAGAGTAGAGCATCGGGTCTGTGTCTTCACTTTGTGTTTAGGGCTTTTATTTCAGAAAAAAGCTTGGACAAAATTATCTGATAACCGTTCTTTAAGAAATGATAGCTTTTCATAACTGTAGGCATAAAGCATATAACTTGACTAAACCCTGCTTAAAAAATCTGATAGATTCTTATAGCTGTTTGTATAAGGACATATACTTAACTATAGCACCTCATAGAACTCATTCATTCTTATAAAATCTCTATGGGAATTTATGAGAATCTATTGGATTCTATGAGATTTTCTAAACAGGGAAGCACTTTCTCATAGAATTCATTCATTTCCATAAAACCTCTACGAGAATTCATGAAAATCTATTAGATTCTATGAGATTTTTTCAACAGAGTTTGCTTTTAGATACCCCCACCAGGCTTGGGGCAAGAATATCGCGTCTTTGTTAAAGATTAAAATAATTTCGTTAAAAATATTATAATTCTTGGTCAAAGGATAAGTTTTCTTCAACTAAGATTAAAATACTTAAATGAAGAATTTTTTGGTTTTTGATGCAAGTGAATATTTTCTCGAATTAAAAAAAAGAATGACTTAAAAACAATTCAATTATGAAAAAAACAAATTTCTTCATTCATGTTAAATTTTTTTTTTCGTGTAATTTTAGGGTGAAACAGATATTGAACAATTAGCAATTGTTCTAAAACAGTTGGGTTCACCGACACCAGAATCATGGCCTGAATTAACATCCTTACCTGATTACAATAAAATTACTTTTCCGTATCAAACAAGTGTGCCATGGGAACAAATTGTTCCTGAGGCATCATCTGAAGCCTTAGATATTATACGTTCCCTCCTGATCTACAATTCATTCAAACGGTTAACTGCTGAAGAGGTAACATTATGAACTTATCATTTTAATTTTTTGTTTGATTAACTGTGTGTATATTTTCTCTTTTCTTTTAGATACTAAAACATAATTATTTTTATGTATCTCCTTTTCCTTGTGATGTTAAACAGTTATCAAAGCCACCAAATAATCATAGAAATCAATTTAAAACAGAAGAAATTGATTGTAATATTAAGTCAACTGAATTATTTGCTGATTTGATAAAAATTATGTAATAAAAAGAGTTTTTTGTTAGGATACATAAATTTCTCAACACCATAATGCTATAAAAAATGCAAACTTTAATCCGTCCGACGATAGATTTTATGTCGTTTGATTCAACTGTATAAAAAATGTCATTTATCAGCGAGTTTTCCTCCTAAAAAATAAAGTTATTTTAAAATGAGAAAAATATACTAAAGTTTGTAAAAATTTTTGTACAAAATAATTAAAAAAAAATAAATTAAAGTTTATTAAACAATGCACGGAAAAAAATAAACTTTAAAAATTAGTGTTTGAAATTATAACCCGAAACCCGGGTGTCAATATGGGGAATTTTAACATTCCAATTAATAAATTTTATAATACGTGTCGTCCATTTTCTAAATATTAGTTATACGATTTTTAAATTTCGAATAGAATAATTTCTTGCACCAAGTCATTTTTTCTAGTTCTAAATAAATTTTTGTTTTTAATTCATAATGTAAAAAATTTATTGGGGTAAGTAAAAATTTTCTTTAGCCGAGTAAAAATTGTTTGTGTCAATGAATTTTTTTTTTCTATGCACACATTTTTGGCTTTGAGAAGCTTCCTAAAACCAAAAGGGAGTATAAAAATCTGTCATTTTGAAATAAGTAACGCGATATGAAGAATATAGCTATATTCAGTGACATTCAGCCATATTTAGTGACAGAATAATTAAAGTATTAATTTATTTAAAGAAAATAAATGCGATCGTCTTTTTTCTCGCGTAGTTTAAATATAATGCGAATGATATGGATAAATCTATTTATCTTGGCAATTAAAAAGAATTTAAACTATGAAAAGGCACAAATTCAAGTCAAGACCTATCTAATGATACCGATTTCAATAACATTAACTGATTCTATCATATAGATATATGGCGGGAAAAAATCTTCCTTATTCTCTTAATAATATAGATTACTCCAGCCATAAATATACCACTAATTCAACCAGTGGTATACTTATAGTTGGTTCCCAGTGCATATTCGCTAATTCGCAGTGAATTTCGCTAATTCATTTTTAGAGAGTAACTGATATCACATTTGAATTCAAAATTATAACTAAAAAAGTAAATGGGGAGAAGTATTCTCCCCGAATAGAAATTTTTTCAGGTCAAGAAAATGTTTGAAATTTCTTCACGGAGAAAAAAATATATCTCAGAATTATATTCTATGATTAAAGTAACAATGCGCAGTACTTATCTACTAGATTGTTACTGTAACGATCTACTGTATCTTTCTGACAACAATCAAAAATAGTCGCACAGGGTTTTTTTTTCAGTAACGTTTGTTGTTCTCGTTATTTATATACTTTCGAACAATCCCTTATTAAAAGAAGCGATTTAAAACGATTTGCAATGTTAAATGCCCATAAGAAGGGCGATTAGAAAATATTCAAAGTATTCAAAAGTATTGAAAAATTTTTTTTTCTAATCGTTTTAAATCGCTTCTTTTAATAAGGGAACTACAAAATTTTTAAGTGTTTCAAATTTGTCCACCTCAGCATTTATCTGAAATTCTTTCGACTGGACTAAGTATATAGTTGTCTCTAAAATGTGATCTTTTCTCCCACTACTTGGCTATGATGAAGTCCATGAATTTGCAATAACTAACGTGCATACGCAGTAATGACATGATTGTAGAAAAATGGTGGGAGAAGAGATCATTCTTTTACGGACTCAAATATAGCCATTATACACCTAATGTCATTACCATTAATACAATTAAATCATGGTTAGTTGCAATTATTCACAATCTCAGCTTTTTTTTATGGACTTGGTATGTAATTATGTATATACAATTGTTCATTTGTATTAATTTAGATCATAAAATTAATTACTTTTGCAATTAAATTTGTAGGTTAGGATTTCATTAAACGGTTTCTCAACATCTGTAGCTGTTAGGATTAATGATAATGATAAAAGAATCCAAATAATCGATAATAGTAAGGGTATTGCTTATCAAGATTTAGAAAATTTTGGAACAAATAACAAAAAAATTCATAATATCGACACCAATATTAACGAAATTATTTTTAAAATGCATCAAATACCTTTAGTAATTTTTATGACAAAGTCTGAAAATTCACAATACTCTTATACAAAAGTATGAAAAAAAAATTATTTCTAATATTAATTAAAGAAATGATTTATTACACGGAAAGAATTTTTTGATAAAAATTACTCTATAATTTCGAGTAATCCTGGGCCGTTGCAAAAATTGGTATTTTTTTTTTTAAATTTAATATTTTTTGTTTAAATATTAACGTTGCTAGACCATGTTTTACTCTACTACTGAGTAATTTTTTAAAAGTCTTATATTTAATCGATTATTGTGAATATCTCAGCTTAATCTATTCATTTTTACTCCATGCGATTAATTTTTACTCCCCAATATACCATTCTTGTATTTTTTTTTATTCTTTTTCAAAATATTTATTTTAAGTCATATTCTAAAGCCATTAGATGATTTTTAGATTTTTTATGAAAATTTCAGTCTATTAATTGTAATTTTTATTGTAATTCAATATAAATTTTATAAATTGAATCATCAACTTTTTATCATAACCTACGAGTAAAAATTGAATTAGAGAGAATTTATTTAGACAGCCGCTAGGTGTAATTTTTACTCGTAATTGTGAGTAAAAATTAATCTGATTGATTTTTACTCTCAATTACGAGTAAAATTTCGTAATTTGAAAGTAAAAAGTCGTAATGGCCCAAGATTACTCGATTTAGAGTAATTTTTAGAATAAATAACATGGCAATATTCATACGAAAATTGTTTCCGTGTACTTGATTACAAATGTTTTGATTTCTAAATCCATTACTTGCGTTTTTCATCTGCAGATTTTTAAATTTGGTCGCGCGTTGAAAGTCAGAAAAATTTTAGATCGTCCTATAAACGGTATAACTACAACGATTTATTTTGGCAATAATGTATACGAAAAGGGATTTTTAAATCGAAAAAATTTTAAAGAAATACTTGAAAATTTTGCTTTAGATTATCCTCAGGTGATTAAAATATTTTTTTTTACCATCCCTGCACCGAAAGTTTAAATCTCTGCCTTGTTTAGAGGGAAGAAAATCGTTCCTTCTTTTTACGAGAAAAAGTGCATGCGCCATGCTTCCCACAAACAGAGGCCGAAATTCAAATTTTCAGGTACATATCTGGTGCGAGACTATACATACCACATAGAAAGGTAGGACATCCCGATCCACGTGGTTACTAATTGCTACACTCGCCTTCGGCTCGGGAATGACGCGTGCGGGCTGGAATGTCCTACTTTTCTCCCTGAGTGTGTAATATACTATTAATCTTTTAATCGATATTTTTTGTATAGGTCTCATTCACTATGCGTGATGATGTTAGACAAAAAATAATTATGGGTATAAAAAAAAAATCCTCAGATCAATTGCAGAAATATAAAATTATCAAAAAATCCAAATATTCCACTACCAATTTATTTAATTTGAAATTTGATAACACTTATCCTAAAAATAATATAAATGCAATAATTGATGTGTTGTTTCACAACAAAATAACTGAGTGTACAGAGATTGATATGGATAAGCAAACAATACCGTCGTCTGAAGACCATCAATTAAAATTTGACAACAAAATTAATTATGATAAAAAAAAGTCTATTCCGATGGAAGTGTCACGTGATTTAGATAATATTAGTGGCGAATGGTCTGACTGGATTTTAGATTCTCCCAATAATTATTCATATTCAATAAATAATGATGAAAAATATCTTAAAAATTATTGTAATTCAGAAAAACAATGTTATAGTTTTTTGCCAAAAAAATTAAATAAAGTATTACGGACTGGTGGTCAACGTTTATTCAATCATCAGTTGAGCAATGAATCCGACAATGAACATAACTTCAGTTTTCATTCATGTCGTCGAGAAAATTTAGATGATGTAAGGATTTGTAAAAATAAAAGGATATTTTCCGAAATATCTATAGACAAAAATTCATTACAACAAATTAAGGTAATTAAATTTATAAAAATAATTTTCACGTTAAATTTATAATCAACTAAAAGTCAACTAAATATAAGTTGATAAAATGAAATATGCAATAGGCAAAATTTGCCGAAGAAAAAATATCAGCGAAAAAATCAAATAGAAAAAAACTTTAATGAAGCCGAACAATGGAAAATACGTTATTTACAGTAAAGTTACTGTAGACGCTGTATTTTTTACAGGTAAAATACAGTAGAAATACAAAAAAACATGGTTTTTATGGTATAGGGGAGCCTGGGGCACAAAGGTCCCCCTCAAAAATTAGGTAAAAAATTTTTTTTTTATAGTTTTTTAGGGAGGGGGCCGTCGTGCCCCAGAAAAAAATTTTTTTTTGGATTTTTTACAAAATTTCGACTGATTCTTCCGAAATAGACGGAAAATAAACAAATTTGATGGTTAAAAGTCACAAAAAGAAAAAACCGGCTAAAGGGGGCCTTCGTGCCCAGGCTCCCCTAACATCGTATTTCACAGCACTTCCTTAATTACCTTTTCATCATAACATACCAGAATAAACACCATAAAATCGCCCTATCACTCTATTTTGCATAGTTTTTCAAAAGTAAACTTTTGAAAATTTTATGGATTTTTTATGGATCATTTTTTCCGGCAATTGGTTTGAAATTTTATTTCGACGTATTTGAATAGCTCCATAAACTTCATGTTATGAAGTTTGCAGCATTATTGTAAAAATACTAAAATATACTATTACTGTACCAAGTACCGTAAAATATCGATTTTTCTCGATTTTTTTTTCTCCCTTTATAGGAAAAAAAATATTGACAATGGGGCTAGTCTTGGCACAATATTGGGCTACCCAGGCTCGGCCTCCAAAGGTTGGTCCGAGATCCGACCAACGTTCAAGTGACGAGGCTCGGTTCGCCAGTCTTGGGCCAAGATTTAGCCACTACTCAAGTAACAAGCCTTGGTTTGCCAGTCTCGGGCCAAGGTTCAGCCGATACACAAGTGACAAGCCTTGGTTTGCCAATCTTGGGCCAAGATTTAACAGACATTTAATTGACAAGCCTTGGTTTGTCAGTCTCGGACCAAGGTTCAACAGATATTTAATTGACAAGCCTTGGTTTGCCAGTCTTGGGCCAAGGTTCAGTCATTACTCAAGTGACAAGCCTTGGTTTACCAGTCTAAATAACAAATGGTACCTAAAAACCTCTGGCTTCTATGAATAGCGTAACAGCCTAGTGGAAAAGACACTTGCCTAGCAGCCATGAAGGACCAGGTTCGAGACCCAGCAAATGTAAAAAAAATTAGTTTTATCGATCTACCTGATTTCTCTGTGTAAAAATTTATTTCCATATGCTACCATCACGCACATGTCTACGCATGTCTACGCATTCATGACCGAAATCAGAGAGGTTGAGGACAATATCTTTCTACATAAATCTTTACCTGCACTGAGAGAAAAAAGTGCATATTTTCAAGTAAAAATACTTGATTCAAGTATTTTAGATACTTAAATAGTACCGAGTAAATAATTTCTTAATTCTAGTAAAAATACTTGTGAAATCTATTAATACTAAAAACTTAGGTTTAATAAAAAAATACTAATGTTAAATAATAGAAAACTAAAATTTAATATTTAAAATACTTGAAATAAATGATGAAAAAAATTTAATTTAGTAATTAAGATACTCCAATTAGATAATAAAAAGTCACATCTAGTAGTTAAAATACTCGAGTTCAATATTTAAAAATTAAAGATTAGTATTTAAAATACTCGTGATCAATATTGAAATATTTTAATTTAGCATTTAAAATACTTTAATTTAATAATTATAAGTTTTTATTTACTACTTAAAATACTAAAGTATAATAATTGAAAATTTTCATTCAGTATTTGAACGACTTAAGTTCAGCAATTAAAAATTTATATTTAGTAATTAAAATACTTAAATTTAATAATTAAATCTTCTTATTTAGTATATGAAATGATTAATTCAATAATTAATTATTTATATTTAGTATTTAAATTTAATCCGTATGGATGCTTCTTCGGATTCCCCGGCGCTGTTATAGTTATGACTAAAAAGCATTCCAAAAATCTACTCACAAGTATTTACCTCAAGAGTACTTGTACTCTTCTACTAGGATATTATCCTGTTGGGAGTAGTTGACAGAGTGACTTTTTCACTCCTTTGAACGGAACTTATTACTTCTATTCTAACTGTCCAACTAGGAAAATGTTGCAGCGCTCTTCTGCGCCTAGCGGTGACTCCTGGTACTAATTTTTTCGTTCGCACTCTGCGTTTGCACACTTTGTTATTTTCACTCGCCTTAATTTTTCTCTATCTCTTTATTCATTTAAATTTATTTATTTTTTTTTTACACGCATTATATTTTTTTGCGTTTATTTTTTTTTCTTTTAATAATTTTTTTTTTTTATATATGAAAATATCGTGACTCGTCACACCATGATAAAAAATTCCTTAAGTTGAGAAAAAAATATTCTCGAACTGGAAAAAAAATCACTTGGGCTGAGAAATTTTATTACTTAGTTTAAAACTTTTTTTTTGTTTTAGTTCAAGAACTTTTTTTGTTGACTTAATACAAAAAATGTCTTTAGCCAAGAATAAAGATTCTTGACTTGAGAACAAAATATTCTCAAACTGAAAAAAAAAATCACTTAAGATGAGAAATTTTTTACTAAGTTTAAAATTTTTTTTGTTTTAGTTCAAGAACTTTTTTATTTGACTCAATACGAAAAATGTCTTTAGCCAAGAATAAAGTTTCTTGACTTGAGAAAATATATTCTCGAACTTGGAAAAAAATTGCTTGGTCAAAGAAAGATTTTTCTTGGCTTACGTAATTGCTTTCTTGAATATAGAAATATGTCAACTTGATTCAAGAAATAATTGCTTGTTACAAGTAACTCATGTATCTAGTAATATATTATTAGATCGAAGCAATAGTTGCTAAAAATAAGAAATATTATACTTCAATTTAGGAAAAATTTCTTGTTTTAAGTATTCACAGAAATAAGTAAAAAAAATACTTGAAAAAAATTTTTTTTTCTCTCAGTGTGGGAAAAAGGAAAAATGTTTCTTTGAAGTTTGAAGTAAATAAATTTATTGAATACATAGAAAATTATAAAAATACTATTTCAATTGAGTGTTTAGTATTATAATGCTTATTAGTAGTAAATAGTTCAAAATTTATTTTCATAATAATTTAATTATTGATTTACTTATTTACTACTTCTATGTTTTTTTTTTTTTTTACCAAAATAAAAAAAAATTTCAGTGTTAAAGGAAATATTTCTGTTTATGTTTGATAGACATTCAATTATCATTAATTTATTATTTATTTGATTCTATCGCAATAACAGTATAGATAGTTAACACAAATATAATTCATAAAAAAAAACAAACCATAAATAAAAATAAAATTGTTCTTTTCATCAAGAACTGTGATAGCGCCATGAGAACTTCACAAGACTCTCAAGTGAGAAGTCACAAGTTCGAAACCTCGATCAATTATCGCTTTTTTTAAAAATTAATTATTTATTAAAAAAACATATAAATAAATTAATTAACTAATATACTTAAATACATTAAATATATCGATATCTAAGAAATTATTTTTTTATCTCAGTATAACTTCGGTATAAATTGTTCAAAAACATACCTAAATTATTATTATTATGGATGAGTATAATTTGAGTATACTTTTAGAATTCTACTTAAAACATACCGAAATCATACTCAAATACTAGGTATGTTTTAGATATTTTTTCGGTGTAGCCGAATTCGCTAGGGTAGAGAATAAATAAAGTATAAAGCTAAACAAACCTCTGTATTTCTGAATAGACAAGTTCACAGATCCAATCAGATTGTCGCGATTTTCCTGTTAACATGGTAACAAAAATACCGTATTTTTCGGTGGATTTACTTTAATTTTACGGTGCATGTCTACCATAATATACGGTAAATGCTAACCGCAATATACATTAAATTACCCGTAGGAATGCAGTGAATCCACCTTAAAATACATTAATTGAGCATAAATTAGATAACTAGCCGTTAACTATGGCAATTTACGTAAAAGCTTTCAAGTAAAATACTGTGAATTTACCATTATATTATATATATAACCTAAATTACGGTAACGTGAATTTGCCTTAATCTAGACATAAAATTAAATTTATTAACTAATAGACAAACAAAATAAACAGGTTTTTGATCAACAAATTATGTTTTATCACCCGGATTAGAAAATACGATTTGGGACGATTAAAAACGATTAAAAATTTAATCGTCATTAATCGTCATGGTTTTCCACATTTAATCGTCTCTACTCGTCAAAAGACGATTTATTACTTTAAGATTAATGACGATTAAAATTTCAAATCGTCATCAATCGTTTTTAATCTTCATGTGGGACCAGAAATTGCAATATTATTTTACGATTAAAGACGATTCATGACGATTTGAAATTTTGAATCGTAGTGAATGCATGAAGATTAAAAAGGATTCATGACGATTTAAAATTTAATCGTTTTTAATCATCTTTAATAATCAATTGACGATTCATAACGATTTAAAACGATTAAAACATTTTTAGTCGTCATTGATCGTATTTTCTAACCAGGGCACGAAATTGAAATATAAATGAAAAACTGATATTAATTATTTTCTAGGTGTTGCGGCAAATTAATTTTGAGTACATTGCTGGTATAGTTGAGCAAAATAATGAAAGATTACTAATTTTAATTGATCAACATGCCATGGATGAACGTATTCGTTATGAGAATCTATTGGAAGGTATGATATATGAATCGGTGTAATGAAAATTTTTAACTTCCCGCTAAGAAAATTTTCAAAAATTCGGGAAGTTATTGGTTTCGGTCCGATTTTCGAAAAACGAATTTCTATCAGATCTTGACATTTTGAGGTTCTAGAAAGTTATTCTGACTAATTTCACGATGATGTCCGAGTGTATGTATGTATGTATGTATGTATGTATGTACGTACGTACGTATGTAAATATTCTGTAACTTTTGAACGGATGAACCGATTTTGATCGTCAAGGTGTCATTCGACGCGGCTTATTAATTTCTACAAACTGTGAAAAGTTGGACTTGATCGGTAGGGCTCGTTCGGAGATATTCCAAAAATAAAATTTTTTCAAAAATGTTTTTTTTTTGATAACTTGTAATGTGCTCGATGGATTGATTCCAAAATCAACTGGGCTCTAGAGCTTCATAAGCCGCGTCGAATACCACTTCAACCATCAAAATCGGTTCATTTGTTCAAGAGAAGCCGTTGTCGAAAGAATTAAAAAAAAAATTTTTTTATTTTTTTTTAAATATCTCAAAATTGACTCGAAAAATCAATTTCAAAATTTGATCAGCTTTAGAACTTGATAAAATACGTCGATTGCCACCTTAACCGTCTCAATCGGTCGATTTGTTTGAGAGATATCGTTGGAGAAAAAATGGTAAAAAACGTTTTTTTTCGAAAACAACGGCATACAAAAGTATTTTCGAGCTCGAATAGCTCGAAAATGTATTCACAACTATATTTTCAAGCTCAAGGAGCTCGAAAATAGTGGGAAGTTTTAGGGCTGGCCCGCAGGGTCAACCGATAGACCGATTTTTTTTTTCAAGTTTGTTGTTTTTATAAATATCTCATTCATTGTCATTATCTATTATATTCATTAAATTATGTCTATTTTTATTTCAGACTATAAATTTCAAAATGAATTTATATCAGTGCTTTTAAAACATCCAATAAAAATAATTACTCTGCCAAAAAACTATTGCAATTTATTATTAAATAAATATGATGATATAAAAAATTTTGGATTGAATATCGTAAACTCAAATTTTTATCATGAAAACAGTGACAATGGTGGCCATAATAATGCTACATTAATAGTAACGGCTGTTCCGAAATGTTTTTTATTTAAAAAAATGTATAGTGAAATTAGTTTAAGAGAGTTAACGGAAAAACTTTTGATAGAAATAGCAGAAAAGTTGATAAATAAAATTGGAATCAATACATTACCATTGACGATACATAACGTTATTGCATCAGAAGCTTGTCATGGTAATTTGTTTTCTTTGTAATATTTTCCCCTATGACTGTGGATGCCCCTGATCTAATTTTGTCCTAATTTCTTATACCATAATTTATTATCTATAATGATATACATATATATATATATATCAGGGTGTTTAAAAAAAAAAACATTTTTTTTTATGGTATCCAAAAATTGAAAGTATAATTAAAATAAAAATTTTGGTACTATTCCGAGCTCTTAATAATGATATTAAGGTTTGCCTCAATCCGTTTTTCTATTTTCCATTTAAATAATACGGGAAAAAAAATTAATTTTTAACTTCCCGCTAAGAAAATCGACGATTTTCGAAAAATTGGGAAGTTATTGTTTTCACCCCGATTTTCGAAAATCGAGTTTTCATCAGATCTCGATGATGTGTGTGTGTGTGTGTGTGTGTGTGTGTGTGTGTGTGTGTGTGTGTGTGTGTGTGTGTGTGTGTGTGTGTGTGTGTGTTTGTAACCTCTTTGTAACTTTTTAACTAATAATTGATTTGGATGGTTGAGGTGGCAATCGAAAGAGCTTGTTGGCCCTCGACTTTCCTGAAAATTTCAGATCATTTGATCAAGTAGACTCGAAAATATTGGCGAATTACGAAAAAAAAAAATTTTTTTTTTTTAGTTTTTTAGAGATTTCTCAGAAACGACTTGAACGATCGACTTCCAAATCTAATCAGCTCTAGAAATTTATAAGCCGCGTCGAATGCCACCTCAAACATCTCAATTGGTTAATTTGTTCGAGAGATATCGTTGGCGAAAGAAATGATAAAAAAACGGTTTTTTTTCGATTATCTTTGAAGTGACTCATCCGATCAATTTCAAAATCTAATCAGCTCTAGAACTCAATAAAACGCGCCGATTTCAACCTCAAACGTCAAAATCGGTTGATTAGTTCAAAAGATATCGGCGCCGAAAAGTTCAAAAAATAACATTTTATGTTATTTTTTCCGGATAAATCAAAATATAATGTGATAAAATGCGTCTGAAATCATACCAACTCTTTCTCAATATAGTCTCTTTCAATCATCAGATAATGTCATGTAACTTGTTCCTTAGTTTTAAACATATTGTCAACAAAAAATTGAAAAAACCCAGTCTTTAATGTTTTTCTCGGATATTCCATATATTATTGCTCTGACCTAAGTCAAAACTCATTCAAATCTTGATTTTGATCACTGACATTGATTTCTGCCTCAATACATGTACTTCAGAGAACATAATCAAAAATAAAAATTTAAAAGCCGCTTCTTCATTAATGATTTTTGATTCTTAACTTTTAAACTCTAGCATAAAACGTTACTTGTTAGATCTTGAAAGGCTCATAAAAAAATGATTGCATTTAATAGCATTTTCGAAGAGCTCGAAAATATATTCACAGTGATGCTTTCAAGCTCCTTGAGCTCGAAAACAGCGGGAAGTTTTCGGGCTGGCCCGCAGGGCCAACTGCTGCCCAGATTTTTTTTTTAGAATTTTCCAGCTCATAAACCGATCAACGGATTTTTATGCACAATAAATGTTTTTGCAGGAAATTGAATGCTCTACAAAAAAGTCTCTTATCATTTTTTGATAAATCCCACTGTTCAAAAGTTATTTAAGCTTCAAGTCAAATGTATAGTAAATTTTGAGATTGTTTTACTTTTCCGGTGAAACTATCAGTCTTATCAAAAAATATCACAAGAACTTTCTTGTAGATAATTTTATTCTTTACAAATTATTACAAATAAAGTTTTTCAAAATTCTGCGTTGTTTTCAAGTTATTTCCATTTCAATGTCAAGCTCTTAAAAAAATAGATTTCTGATTAATTTTAAGAGCTTGACATTGAAATGAAAATAAATTGAAAACAATGCGGAATTTCGAAAAAATTCTATTCGTAATAATTTGTAAGGAATAAAATTACCTACAAAAAAATTTCCATGACATTTTGTAATAAGACTGATAGTTTCGCCAGAAAGTGAAAAGATCTCAAAATTTACTATAAATTTGACTTGAAACTTAAATAACTTTTGAACAGTGGGATTTATCAAAAAATGATAAGAGACTTTTTTTGTAGAGTGTTCAATTCCCTACACAAAATTTTATTGCGCATATAAATCCGTTGAGTGGTCTGTAAGCTAGAAAATTCTAAAAAAAAAAAAATTTTTTTCCTGTTATTTAAATGGAAAATAGAAGAATGGATTGAGGCAAACCTTAATATGATTATCAAGAGCTCGGATTGGCACCAAAATTTTTATTTTCAGGTATACTTTCAATTTTTGAATACCAAAAAAAATTTGTTTTTTTCTGAAACACCCTAATATATATATATATATATATATATATATATATATATATATATATATATATATATATATATATATATATATATATATATTAGACTGGGCCAAAAAAATTGACTATTTTTTTTTTTCATAGCTATATCGAAAATATTATTCAGAATGACAAAAAAAAAGTTTCATGAAAGTTTGAGCTCTTAATATTAATTTCAAGAGGTCTATCATCGCTATTTTTAATTTTAATTCATAATTTGATGTTTTACGTCAGAATTGCTAAAACATTGAAGTAAAAAAATTCATTTCCACTTATTCTTAGGTAAAATTAAATTCCCTACAAAAAAGGTCTGATTGAAAATTTTCGTCAGACAAGCCGTTTCCGATTAATTAAGCTTAATAAATTGATATATTTTTTCGATTTAACATTTTTACTTTTGAATTTTGTAACTGACGAATCAATGAATATCTAATAAAGACCATGACAGATTTTTGAAGGAAATTTAATGCTCTACAAAAAAGGACTCTTAACATTTTTTGCTAAATTCACTCCTTCGAAAGTTATTCACGTTATTGAAATCCTTTTGACTGAAATTCAACCTTGAATAACTTTCGAAGGAGTGAATTTAGCAAAAAATGTTAGACCTTTTTTGTAGAGCATTAAATTTCCTTCGAAAATCTGTCATGGTCTTTATTAGATATTCATTGATTCGTCAGTTACAAAATTCAAAAGTAAAAATGTTAAATCGAAAAAATATATCAATTTATTAAGCTTAATTAATCGGAAACGGCTTGTCTGACGAAAATTTTCAATCAGACCTTTTTTGTAGGGAATTTAATTTTACATAAGAATAAGTGGAAATGAATTTTTTTTACTTCAATGTTTAAGCAATTTTGACGTAAAACATCAAATTATGAATTAAAATTAAAAATAGCGATGATAGACCTCTTGAAATTAATATTAAGAGCTCAAACTTTCATGAAATTTTTTTTTTGTCATTCTGAATAATATTTTCGATATAGCTATGAAAAAAAAAAATAGTCAATTTTTTTGGCCCAGTCTAATATATATATATATGTATATATATATTAGACTGGGCCAAAAAAATCGACTATTTTTTTTTTTAACGATACTGTGTAAATATTATTTGGGATGACAAAAAAAAATTATTGTGAAAATTCGAGCCCTTAATTTTGATATTAAGAGGTGTATCATCGCAATTTTTTATTTTTTTTTAATGAGCGGGTTTTTGTCTCATAACTCTCAAACCATCGAGATAAACGAAATCGACTCAGATACATTTTTTGAAGGAAATTTGATGTTCTACAAAAAAGGTTTGATTGAAATTTTTCGTCAAATTAACCGTTTCCTTATAATCATGCTTTAAACATTGGTATGATTTTAAAATTTGATTGTTCAACTTTGGAATTTTGTGGTTTATGTAAGAATAAGTTTTCGGAAAAAGCCAATCAATATTCTTGAAGAAAATTGAATGCTCTACAGAAAAGGTCTCTTAACAATTTTTGCTAAATTCATTTCTTTAAAAGTTATTCAAGATTATTGAATTCGCTTTACTTAACTTCAACCTTGCATAACTTTTAAAGGAATGAATTTAGCAAAAATTGTTAAGAGACCTTTTCTGTAGAGCATTCAATTTTCTTCAAGAATATTGATTGGCTTTTTCCGAAAACTTATTCTTACATAAACCACAAAATTCCAAAGTTGAACAATCAAATTTTAAAATCATACCAATGTTCAAAGCATGATTATAAGGAAACGGTTAATTTGACGAAAAATTTCAATCAGACCTTTTTTGTAGAACATCAAATTTCCTTCAAAAAATGTATCCGAGTAGATTGTTTATCTCGATAGATTGAGAGTTATGAGACAAAAACCTGCTCATTTAAAAAAAATCGAAAATTGCGATGATACACCTCTTAATATCAAAATTAAGGGCTCAAATTTCCACAATAATTTTTTTTTGTCATCCCAAATAATATTTACACAGTATCGTTAAAAAAAAAAATAGTCGATTTTTTTGGCCCAGTCTAATATATATATTCAATATAGTCATATGTTACTAATAGACATGACGATAAAATTCAAATTTCAATTTCAATTACGCGGAACATAATAATTGGTAGTGAATACTGAAGAATAATCAGTAACTTCGACTGACTATTTCGGTATCGGCTACTGAGCTAATCGTTAGCTGTTATCGATTATATTTTTCCGTGTATTATAATATTATGCAGATCATTTCCTATAGTTTTATATTTTAAGAAATATTTAAATCGTATTCTGCAAATAAAATCATATAGAGACAAATGTACTGATTATTTTCAAATTGAGTTGCAAGCAGATATAATTTGATATAACATTATATATTTATATCTGATCCGATATAATTATATTCGAATAGATATAATCATCAAAAATATTATTCAAAGTCTTATAATGTATTAGTAAGCTTTTTAAAATTTTACTTTATTCATAACTTAATTTACATTTTTTTATTTTCCAAAAAGCTGAATGATTCATATTTATTAATGAATCAAAGATCTTTAAGCTCGAAAACAGCAAGGTTTTTGGGCTACACTGTAGTTATAGTCGTTTTCCAATTTTTTTGTTTTTTAAAAATATAAAACAACTATATCTCACAAAGACCATTAAATAAAAGATTAAAGCTTTAGTTTGAAGTATTATATAAGGTTATCCTCGAGTAAAATATGCATAATTGAATACAATTATTTCGTACAATTCTAGTGATTTGTATGTAATTCTATTTTTTTTTATAAGTATATATAATCATATTGGACCATTTTTCATGTACAATTATATGTCGTATTATAAATAAATTATATGGAACCGTTTTTACTTGGGTCCTCATAAGATTTGTTGATCTTGAGTTGCATCATGATTATTTATTAAAATAATGAGTACAGATTAATGAATAAGTAATAGATGATTTCTTTAATTGTATTTAGGTGCGATAAAATTTGGAGACCCATTAAACGTAAACCAATGTAACGATTTATTAAAATATTGGATAAAAACAGATCTACCTAATCGCTGTGCACATGGCAGACCAGCGATTATTCCATTATTAACATTTAAACATAAATATTTTAATAACAATACTTAATAATACACAAGTTGATAATTATATATGTAACTATTTTGTTTTCACTGATCATGTTTTATTATAAATAAAATTAAATCCATGGACATATGAAGTATTGATTTTTCAGAGAGAATTCTTCGCTATATAAATTATTTATTATTATATTTAAATTTCTGGATATGCAGATATTAAAATATCCTTACCAAAGTAATTAACTCGATTACTGATAATTATAAAATTTTGATTAGCTAATTTTATTGGACATGCATAATTAGGACGTGTGTAAAAGCACATTGTATATAGTGCAATTTCTAATTCTGGAGATGTGCCGACGAATATCGTTGTAATGGGTTGGACAGTGTCCTCGAGGCTGGATCGTAATTTAACGATGGCTCCTTTCTGTAATAGAATAAAATTAAAAATTAGACATTTCTATTTTTCGAAAATAATTTCCAATCTTAATCTAGTTCTTATAACTTTTTTTTTATTTAACATATATAATTATCTTAAATCTTTTATTGCAAATAACATCTCTAAAATATTTTCACACAACAAGATAGATTATTTTATTGTTGTTAATTAGCTCATCTCGAAATAATTTTCCATTTTTATAATGAAGCCAATTTATTTCGATTGATTAGTAATTGGAATTAACCGGAATTAATTGAAGTTTTTAATCAGGTATTAGTTTTTCACCCGAACAATGTAGAATTTTTATTAAGTAAAAGTAACCGCAATTAGGTATACCTAACGAGCCTATAGGCTTTAAAAATAATGTACTTTTAACCATTCCTGCTTAAAAAATCTGATAGATTGTTATATAGCTGTAGGGGAGGGCCAGGCCGGGCAAAACGGGGTACTTAAGGAAATACTAAGTTTTCGAGGACTCAAATACGCAAAATTTTTTTTTTTTTTTTAATAAAGTGAATAGAAAAAATTTTCAGTTGCAGTTGAAAAAAAAAAAAATTTCAAATTTGCGGGCAAAATGGGGTACCCCCTAAAAAAGGTAAAAAAAAAAAATTTCTGGATTTTAAATGAAGTTGATTAAATTAAATTTTTTTGTAAGTAATTTACTCAAAGAAAAATGATATTTTACATGATTATTTGATACAAAGAGAGAAAAAAAAAATTTTAATAGTTTTTATCATAAAACGAAAATCATTAACATTTTTTGACTGACATTCGATTTTTGAAAAAGCTTAACGAAACGATTGACGTATATATTTTATATATGCTAAACATATACGGACTCGTATATGATGAATATTATATATTTTACTATAAAAAAAAATGTATTACAAAATGTAGTTAAATTGGCCACATATATTTTCTGATATTTATCATATATTTTTACATATATTTTGACTATATATATTATATTCATACGGGTTTTTTTATGTTCGTCTTTTATAATTTTGTAATCATACTTTTATGAATATAAAATATAGGTCCATATTCATTATATAGCTTTTAAGGCCGTTTGTTTTAAGTGGTTGGTGCATCAGCTCAGTTGATTAAATTGTTAAAAAATGGATTCATAAAAACAAAATTATCTGTTCGAAATTGTTTTCAATTTGTATCAGATTGAAAAATATCAGTAAAAATAAATAGAAAAATTTACTTACATCTCCAAGTGGAGCTTGTTTAATATATCCAAGATAATTTAATTTGTTATCTTCTTCACGTTTTGCATAGTAAATCCAATTATGCATTCCAATAATTTCTGCATCGAATTTCTCTGCCAAAAATACCGTTTCAAATCCCGAGCTACCAGGTTCTCCATCAATTCTTTTAAACTGTGAAAACCAAATTCTCTTTAATGTATCTTTAAACTCATACTCATCATTTGGTACATATCCTTTGTCAGCTAAAAATTTCATCGTTGTCTTCATTACATCTGTTTCAAGTATTGCATCGATAAAATCACTTTCTTCTTTTCTTTCTTCTGAAGTTACTACTTCTTTAACTTTAATATCTAAATCGTAATTATCGTGAAGTGCAATAATAGTTTTAATCGTCGGTATTTCATAAGCCTCATCTTTAACTTTCAATAGTGGCTCACTAGCATCATCTTTTGTACTGTCATCCATCTTCTGTCCTTGAAGATTCATCGTGATAAATTTAAATGCATTATTTGTATCCTTTTCAAACAAATCTTCGGTTAATTTTTCTATATCATTTTTTGTAATTATGCTACCAAGTGGACTTGGGAACATTTCATCCTCATTTTTAGGCGGTACATTAGCGGATTCTGTGCTTGGAACATCAGAATTGTTTCGAGGATTTAAATCAGTTTCAAGTGGTACTATTGGAGGTGGTGCTGCCGAAGCTTGAGCTGGAGCTGCTGCTACGGGAGCTTGAGCTTGAGCTGGAGCTACTGCTGGTGCTACTGGATTTTCAGGAACACTCCCATTGTTATAATAATTATTATAGGTGATCTGCGTATGAGATACAGGTGGAACAGCTGCATTTCCAGCAGTTGCAGAATGGCTAGAATATCCATGGCCACCATAAATTCCTCCGGGAATAATTCGATTAGCTACGGCATTGACACCAGCACTTACACCAGCAAAAACAAGTGCTTCTTTGGCTAATTGACCGATTCCTGGTCTGGAAGACTGTCCAGCTGACTGGACCAATATTGTTTGAGGAGCATGACCAACTGGTGGATTATATCCAGTTCCTGGAGTATATGAGTGTCCATAAGATGGGTTATACGGATTGTATGGCTGATGAGGCTGATTGTATGATGGATGATAACCACTATTCATTCCTGGCGATGGATGATAACCACTGTTCATTCCTGGTGATGGATGATAACCGGGTGAATTGTATCCATTGTAGCTTCCAGGATTATTTTGACTGTGACTGGGATTATGGTGGGTATTTTGGTGGAGATTGTGTTGATTTGAACCTACAGATGGATTATAACCTTGGTTTAAATTATGCTGACGGTTTGATTGTCCTGAATTACCATATGGTGTCCCTGTCTGTGAGTTATAGCCACCAGATGGTTTCCAGCTGGATTGAACGTTGGTAGCGCTACTTTTGGAGATAGATTCAGATGGTGCTGATGCTTTTGTGTTTATAGGTTGTGATTGTTTTGGTGGCACGTTCCAACCATATGTTCCTGGGCTTGAACTACCTGAAAGATATTGTAAATTATTGATAAAGTTTCTTTAGTACTTCGTTAACTCATTGTTCCGATATTTATGCACAGAAAAAAAAAATTCTCGACTGAAGGTAAATATTCTTGATTCAAGAAAATTTTTTTGGAGACCTAAATTTTCTCAGATAAAGTAGAAATCTTCTCCGACCAAGACGAATTTTTCTTAACCAAGACAAATTCTCTTGGCTTAAGAAAATCTTGACTTGGTTCCCGAAAACGTTTGTCTTCAAAAATATTTTCTGGACTCAAGATAACTTTTTTCCTGTGTGGCAATCGGCCTTGATTAAAAAATACGATTAATGAGGATTCAAAATTATTCAATTGTTTCAAATATTCATGAATCGTACATTGGCGATTGAAGAGTATTTAAAGTGATTAAAAATTTTAATTGTTTTGAATAATCTTTAATCGTTGATTTATTTTTTGACTATTAAGTATTCATGAGGTTTAGATTTTCTTTGTACTCATGAATTGTATTGAATCCCCATGTGTGATCAGAAATTGTAATATTATTTTAGGATTAATGAGTATTAAAGAAGATAAAATATTTTAACAAAGTTTTAAAAAATACCTGATTGCTGACGCGGTTTTGATGTTGTCCTTGTTGAGTATCGGGACCCTGAACTGCTTCCGCTACGTCTACTACTACTGCTACTCTTACGACCATCAATGTCTACATGAAAAAATTATTATAAATGTATACATAAACTCATCAAAACATTCAAGTAAACATATTTAAGCTCAAAGTTTATTTATTTATTTATTGTCCCTTACTGTAGGTAGCAAATGTTATATGGTTAATTACACGAAGCAATTCTTTAAAACCTTTTACTCATAATATTTTTTTAATGTCGTATAACTTTGAAGATTCTCGTAGGTCTTCGTTTATATTCATAGATTTTCGGTGATATGCATAGATTCTCGTAGATTAAAATAGATTTATAAAGGGATAGTAAGATTTTCTTTTTTTTCTAATTTTTTTTATATTAATGCACATCACATTAAGACTAATTGTGTAAAAATTTAAAGTCGATTGAAGTAAAATTAACGAAGATATGGATTTGTAATTCTCCGCCTCTCCGGCTTAGTTTCGTGTTGCGGCCCGAGTCAAAATTTGAAGTGTGGATTTGACCTCCATAGTCTAAGTTAGGTTATTGACGCTGAAATTATAAGTAAAGTGGTCCCAGTAAGAGAATGCACCTCGGAAATCGCCCCCACCACCGAACATTTATGAATTGCGCATGCGCACAGAAAAGTGGGAGAACATTTGACACATAAAATACCCAGAGTGGGAGTAAAAACCGACGACACCCGAGGTGCATTCTCTTGTTGGGATGACAATATATGAGGGTATTGAGAGTAAAATCACATTCGAGCAATAAGGCATGCTATTGAGCAAAACTGTAAATTTGACCTAACTTTGGGAGTTTTGTTCGCTTTTACCAAATGTAGGGTAAATTTACAGTCGGCAGGAATGTAAAATACCCTCCAAAACCTACTTTTTAATGGTGGACAAGATCGTTATCAGATTTCGTTGGTAGATAAGGGGAACAAAGGGGCGAAGGGGGTATTAAATATGAGATTAAAATGACTGCCATAGGCGCGAATTTTTATATCAAAAACATTACAAATATTTATAGATTAATTTACAGTATCGATAAAATAAGTGAAAACAATGACGCATGCAAAAAAAAAAATAATTGATTTCGGAATCGAAATAATTGCCTATCACTTTAATTTATCAAAGAAATTTTTTTTCTAGTCAGGGAATTATTGGCGCTAGTATTAGCTATATAAATATCAATAACGATCCAAGTATAAATTATAATCTAGATAATATAAAATTAATGAAATCAAAAGCAACCAAAAAATTTATCATTGAAAATATTGTATTAATTGATTTTTCATCTCTTAAATAATAAAAATGTCTTTATTGTTAAGACTGATTTAGTTATTAATCCAATACATAAATAATTTTTGGTTTAACAATTTTTAATATTACAAACACTAAAAAGATGGCTGATCGCATATTGGTTCACAATACGGATCGTAGTACTGATTATAAATATCGTTATAAGTATTATTGTATTTTGTGCCAGTTGTGTTAGTTATTTCTGAGTTTACATAGGATGATTTTGGATCAGCATTAACATCTATAAATACCTCATTGAAATTTCAAAGCTGTCAGGTTTAAATAAACATAAACGAGAAAAAATTTCGGACTTAAAAAAATTCAATGGATTTGCAAGCGTCGAAAAATTTTCAAGTCCAGAATAATTTTACAATTTTATTTTGGACTTAGAAATTTTTCAACTTTTGTTACTCGCTTGAATTTTTCTAAGTCCAAAATAATATTTTTTGGACTTAGAAAAATTCAATCGAGTGACAAAAGTCGAAAAATTTATAAGTCCAACAAGTATAGTCTTAAATCAAAATTTTAGGCTATGGAGGATAAAATACAGTTCTAAAATCACTTTGGAAGTATGTTTTTACCTTCCCAATGCTACTTTGGGGGCATGGAGATCATAATTACAGTTCAACTGCGAGCGGCAAGCCTGTTAACAAAAGAATTGAGGCTATCTAGGCTAAAACCACATTTCAGATTTCGACTCGGGCCACACCCGTTGAATTATCTTGCTCTACCACCATTATTAAAAATGACATTTATTATAACAATTTATGACTTATTTTTTGATTAAATTAATTTTCGTAAGTAAAGTTATAAAATTGCGGTTGTTGATTGCAAATAATAACAAACTAAAAAATATATAAATTGTTAGTTGTAAATAGCTTTAATCGGAAAATTGAAATATTTATTAATTAAAACTTAGTTTACTTCAAAAATAAATAATTATTAATTACAGAAAACTATAATAACAAGTTATTTGAATAATTAATAATCGATTAGTAGATTTTTTCAATTAACAAAAATCAATCATTGAACACTGATTCAGCAACAGTAGCCCAACGTTGTGAACCGATAATCGGCCAATCATAAGTAGCCATTCATTGACCAGCCATCGGCAGCGTTATACGACTGGCGTTTCCTCTATGGAAAGTCACATTCTGATATGAAACCAGTAATACCATATCATTTACATTCAAAAATTTTATTAAAAACTCATTTTGATTTGCCTACGCTATCTTGGTAAAAAATTAAACGGCTGGTGGTAATTAATCAGGTTTGGGCCATTACTAATTGCTAATGCTTGGCCGAGCGACGGCAGTCAGACATCGGCCAACCTACGGCATTTTTTCCAATAACGGCGTCTTTGTATGGGGCAGTCAAGATTGTATAGACCGAGAAATAAAGTACCTCTACACAAACGCAAGAAGGACGATGTACAAGCAAGCATTGCGTCAACAAAAAAAAATAAAAATGAACATTTCTTAAGGCGTGGCAGAGGATTCTGAAAAACATTATAGAGTCGTGGATTTTGTGCTTGTTTTTTTCGACTACAACTTTTGTGAAGTGCGTGAAGTGTGATAAAAAAATTACTGCGATGTGTTGGAGGCTTCATTCAAAACAACAATGAGAGTTTCAACCAAATCGGTTGGAAAATTACTCCAAAAATTGTGAATGGTTTCTCAAATATTTTTGGAAATCGCAGCAAATGTAGCAGCATGTATTTTTAATGACGGCTGCTTTGTTTTACTGGTGTTTATGAAAGAGATGCACACAAAAAAAAAAAAATCTGTCTATCGGTTGACCCTGCGGGCCAGCCCCAAAACTTCCCGCTGTTTTCGAGCTCCTTGAGCTCGAAAACATTGTAGTGGATACATTTTCGAGCTCGAAAATACGTTTGTATTCCATTGTTTTCGAAAAAAAACCGATTTTAGCATTTCTTTCTCCCACGATATCTCAGGAACGAATTGACCGATTTTGATAGTTGAGGTGGCAATCGACGCGTTTCAACGAATTCTAAAACTGATCAAATTTCGGAATCGTTGAGTTTAGCTGTTTCAAAGATATTCGCAAAAAACCGTTTTTTACCATTTCTTTCGCCCGCGATAACTCTCGAACGAATTATCCGATTGAGATGGCTAAGGCGGCAATCGACGCGTTTTAGTGAGTTCTAGAGCTGATTAGATTTTAAAGTCAATCGTTCAAGTCGTCTCTAAGAAATCAATAAAAAACTAAAAAAAAAAAAAATCGGTCTATCGGTTAACCCTGCGGGCCAGCCCCAAAACTTCCCGCTGTTTTCGAGCTCGTTGAGCTCGAAAACATTATTGTGGATACATTTTCGAGCTCTTCGAGCTCGAAAATACTTTTGTATGCCATTGTTTTTTAAAAAAACATTTTTTAGCATTTCTATCTCCCACGATATCTCGCGAACGAATTAACCGATTTTGATGGTTGAGGCAGCAATCGACGCGTTTTTTAAGTTCTAGAGCTGATTAGATTTTAAAATCGAATGATTCAATTTTTCTGTAGATATCTGAAAAAAAACGTTTTTCACTATTTTTTTAATCAACGATATCTCGTAAACGAATTGACCGATTAAGATGGTTGAGGTAGCAATCGACGTGTTTCATTGAGGTCTTGAGCTGATAAAATTTTGGGAATGATTGGTTTTGTTGTTTCGACGATATTTGCAAAAAACCGTTTCCTACTGTTTCTTTCGTCGACGATATCTTTTGAGCGGATTATCTGATTGAGACGTTCTTGGTGGCAATCGAAAGCTTTTATCGAGTTCTAGAGCTGATTAGATTTTGGAATTGATCGATCCAACAGTTTTCACAATATCCAAAAAAAACGAAAAAAAAAAAATTTTTTTTTTTCGTATTTCTCAAATATCTCAGAGTTTATTTGACCAAATGGTTTAAAATTTTTTTTAAAATCTAAGTTCAGAAAATATCTTTCGAATGCCGCAAGAACCATCTAAATCGGTTCATTCATCAAAAAGATATGAGATGTTTACATCCACACACACACACACACACACACACACACACACACACACACATACAGACATCGCTCTGAAAATATCAGAAGAGCATCCTAGCACCTTCAAATATCGACATATGATAAAAACCCGGTTTTTGAAAATCGGGGTGAAACCAATAACTTCCCGAATTTTTTGAAAATCGTCGATTTTCTCAGCGGGAAGTTAAAAATTCTCGATTGAAGGTAAATATTCTTGATTCAAGAAAATTTTTTTGGAGACCTAAATTTTCTCAGATAAAGTAGAAATCTTCTCCAACCAAGACGAATTCTCTTGGCTCAAGAAAATCTTGACTTGGTTCCCGAAAACGATTGTCTTTAAAAATATTTTCTTGACTCAAGATATCTGTTTTTTCTGTGTAGAAATCAAAACCGGGAGAAGTTCTCATGAGTGAGCGTGGAAAGTAGACAGCATTCGAATAAGCCGAGTGAAGCAAGAAGCTGCCAAAGAAAAGCCAAAGAAGGTAGACAAAGGTAGACAAATCGTCATCGACGAGAACAAAAAGATGCACTAGACATCCTAGTCGAAAGCCCTTCGCTTTATGGAGCTGGCATCAATGATCCAGTGTAAGTAAAGAAAAAAAGAAAAAAAAATCGGTCAGTTGACCCTGCGGGCCAGCCCCAAAACTTCCCGCTGTTTTCGAGCTCGCTGAACTCGAAAACATTATTGTGAATATATTTTCGAGCTCTTCGAGCTCGCAAATACTTTTGTATGCCATTGTTTTGTAAAAAACC
Organism: Microplitis mediator; assembly: GCF_029852145.1. Lineage (NCBI taxonomy): Eukaryota > Metazoa > Arthropoda > Insecta > Hymenoptera > Braconidae > Microplitis > Microplitis mediator. Next base: position 11,853,794 of record NC_079979.1, read on the forward strand.
ATTTTTTAGCATTTCTTTCTCCCACGATATCTCGCGAACGAAATAACCGATTTTGATGGTTGAGGTGGCAATCGACGTGTTTTATCAAGTTCTAAAGCTGGTCGAATTTTGAATTCGATTTATTTAGCCGTTTTTTAGATATTTAAAAAAAAACAAGGAAAAAATTTTTTTTGAATTCTTTCGTCAACGGTTTCTCTTGAACGAATGAACCGATTTTGATGGTTGAGGTGGCATTCGACGCAGCTTATAGAGTTTTAGAGCTGATTAGATTTTGGAATCAATCCATCGAGCAAGTTAAAAGTTATCCAAATAAAACATTTTTGAAAAAATTTTATTTTTGAAATATCTCTGAACGCACCCTACCGATTAAGTTCAAATTGATACGACCTCAAGACATTAACAAGCCGCGTCGAATGACACCTCAACGATCAAAATCGGTTCATCCGTTCAAGAGTTATGAATATTTACATACATACATACGTACGTACACACATACATACACTCGGACATCATCGTGAAATTAGTCAGGATAGCTTCCTAGAACCTCAAAACGTCCAAATTTGATAGAAATTCGGTTTTTGCAAATCGGACCGAAACCAATAACTTCCTGAATTTTTGAAAATTTTCAATTTTCTTAGCGGGAAGTTAAAAATAATATTCTTGTGGTGTAAAAATCTTTGAAACTTTTAAATGCGTTTTTCTTACACTTAGCTTTCTCAGAGTCGGTGCCCACTATAGCCCAAAATCTACTACACTGATCTTTTCCAAATTTTACACACTCTTTCTTTACATAAATGACGAGGTAATGATGTCAATTTTTTTTTTTAATTTTAACGTATTTTAAAATAGCAACATTTTCAATTTTTTAATAACAAATCAGTATTTTGACTTTTAAGTGCTGTAAAAAAGTGAAAAATCAATAAAGAAATAAAAACTAGACGTTGCTGCCTGCAAAATTTATCAATTAATAAAATCTTTTTGTTTTTTTGATTTCAGATGATCCAGTGATAAGTTATAAGGGGCACCGCAATGGAACTTTTTTCGTCATAAATATTAATAAAACTTTTATAGAATATTTAATTTTGTAGCAATTATAGAAATGAATATATTAACTGTGTCGTTGGGAAAATTTATCAAAAATATGTTTTTTTTTGTATCAAATTAACCTTACTACCCCAATAAATGGGATATCTACATAGCTCTTCGTAGATCTATGTAGACTATTTTAAAATTTAGATCTACGTAGGGGAGGGTGGGGCAGAGCGGCCCCCCTGAAATTTTGATCAAAAAAAAAAATTTTTTTTTTTCGACTAATTACTATAAATCCGATATGGTTGCGCATTTTTACCCCTACGCATGACATTTGGGGAAAAATGGACAAGCCCAAAATTTTGAAAAAGTGATTTTTTCATATTTTTATCGTTAAATTAAAAAAAAATTAGTATAATTCCTCATTTCTAGCCCTACGCATAACACCTGGGGCAAAATGGACCAGCCGAAACTTCCGAAAAAATTATTTTTTCATATTTTTCGGCCGTTTCTCTATGTAAGAGGCAAATTTGGTCACTACAAATTTATAAAAATTAAATTTTTTTTTTAGTTGATAAATTTTTGAAATAAAGTAAAACTATAGAATTGATTTTTTTTTTTATTAAATAACAATTATTAATTAAGGTAATCGAGAGTGAACGATTTATTACACTTTAAAAATTTTTTTTCGAGTAATATAAAACCAAAAATAGTTGTCAAGAGAAAGAAATACATTCTTAATGATGAAAACAATTAAAAAAAAAAAAAACGAAAAAAAAAAATTTTTTTTATCACTTTTTGGTAGAGCACTCGGCGCGTTACCGAATTGGTCTGGGTTCGATTCCCAGTTCGGGCTATCTATATTTTTCTCAATTTATCTATAAATTGTCTTATTGAGAGGTTTGCATGTTTAGGTTTCCACTATATAAAATGGTGCCGCTCTGCCCCACAAAAAAAATTTTTTTTTTTTCAGAATTTTGGCAAAATGTCCATAAATTTGTTCGAAATAGGACAAAAGCAAACCATTTTTATATAGTGGAAACCTAAACATGCAAACCTCTCAATAAGACAATTTATAGATAAATTGAGAAAAATATAGATAGCCCGAACTGGGAATCGAACCCAGACCAATTCGGTATCGCGCCGAGTGCTCTACCAGTTGAGCTATCCGGCACTATACTATATTCCGTTGATCTTATGTTTGAAAGCCACAAAAAATAATAATTGGCTTAGGGGGGCCGCTCTGCCCCACCCTCCCCTATATTCAATCCATTTTGAAAGGAAATAAGGGAGCCTGGGGCACGAAGGCCCCCTTAAGCCGGTTTTTTCTTTTTGTGGCTTTTAACCATAAAATTCGTTTATTTTCCGTCTATTTCAGAAGAATGTCGAAATTTTGCAAAAAAACGAAAAAAAAATTTTTTTTTCTTGGGCACGAAGACCTCCTCCCCAAAAAATTATAAAAAAATTTTTAACTTCCCGCTGAGAAAATCGACGATTTTCAAAAAATTCGGGAAGTTATTGGTTTCACCCCGATTTTCAAAAACCGGATTTTCATCATATGTCGACATTTGAAGGTGCTAGGATGCTATTCTGACATTTTCAGAGCGATGTCTGTATGTATGTATGTATGTGTATGTGTATGTGTGTGTGTGTGTGTGTGTGTGTGTGGATGTAAACCTCTTATATCTTTTTGATGAATGAACCGATTTAGATGGTTCTTGCAGCATTCGAAAGATATTTTCTAAACTTAGATTTTCAACAAAATTTTAGACCATTTAGTCAAATAGACTCTGAGATATTTAAGAAATAGGAAAAAACAAAAAATCGTTTTTTTTTTCGTTTGTCGTGAATATTTCGGAAACTATCAAATCGATCAATTCAAAAATCTAATCAGCTCTAGAACTCGATAAAAGCGTTCAATTGCCACCTCAACCGTCTCAATCGGACAATCCGTTCGAGAAATATCGTGACGAAAGAATGAAAAAAAATCGTTTTTTTCGATTTTCGTGAATATTTCGGAAACTATCGAATCGATCAATTCAAAAATCCAATCAGCTCTAGAACTCGATAAAATCATTTGATTGCCGCCAAGAACGTCTCAATCAGATAATCCGTTCGAAAGATATTGTTGACGAAAGAAATAGTGGAAAACGGTTTCTTGCAAATATCGTCGAAACGACTGAACCAATCATTCACAAAATTTTATCAGCTCTGGGTCTCCATAAAACGCGCCGATTACCACTTCAATTGTCTCATTCGGATAATTTGTTCGAGGGATATCGTCGACGAAAGAATGAAAAAAAATCGTTTTTTTCGTTTTTCGTGAATATTTCGGAAACTATCGAATCGATCAATTCCAAAATCTAATCAGCTCTAGAACTCGATAAAATCATTCGATTGCTGCCAAGAACGTCCCAATCAGATAATCCGTTCGAGAGATATCGTCAACGGAATAATAAATGTTAAATCAATATCTGCTTTTTTCATTGAATAACATAATAATTACTGAACAAAATTATTAAAAACTAATATGTTCTTCTTTATATAAGTCATTGGAAGTGATTGCCTAAAAATCGTTATGTTCGCTCGTATCAGGATATACTTACACGATATAAATACAACGTATCACGTAAATACTTATTTTTGAGCTAATTATTGAACATAATTGTGAACAAATATAAAAAATTCTCATTCATTTATTATTTTAGATTCTAAATTTTTAAACTTTAACATAAAACGTAACCCTGTTGAGCCTGAAAAGCTCATAAAAAAGGGAAACAAAGGTATCTTCGAGCTCGAAGAGCACGAAAATGCCCAGGTAGGAATCGCCAAGGCTGACGATAGGCCGAGCCTTGGCCCTGTTGTCACTTGCCAAGCTTCGGCAGCTGACCATTGGGCCAAGCCCTGGCCGAGGCTTGGTCCAATGGTTTCATTAAATTTAGCCGAGCCTTGGGTAGTGACCATTGGCCCAAGCCTCGGCCAGGGCCAGGCCCGATAGTTAAATTTTTGTTAAATCGAGCCTTGGCCGCTGACCATTGGCCCGAGCCTCGGCCAGGGCCAGGCCCGATAGTTTAATTGTTGTTAAATCGAGGCTTGGCCGCTGACCATCGGCCCGAGGATCGGCCGAGGCTAGGTCCGATAGTTTAATTTTTGTCAAGCCGAGCCTTGGCAGCTGACCATTGGCCAATGCCTCAGCCTGGGTTAAATTTTTATTTAATATTAAAATTATCAACTTTGCATGTATCTATATATATGTATACAGAGAAGACCAGGGCATAACGGTCTACCGAGTATACGATTAATATCAAGAGTTGAAATTTTTTAAAAAGTAAAATTATTTGATATACAATAATTTTCATTTAATTAGTTATTGCTATGCACAAAACTTTAGTTAACATGAAATTTTTATTTTTGGCGGTCAAAATGGGGTATCCTTTAAAAAAGTTGAAAAAAAAAATTCTGAAAGTTGATCAAATTTCATTAAATTCAAATTTTTTATATGTAATATACATAAAGAAAAATTACATTTCACATCATTGGTGGATACGAAGGCAAAAAAAAATTTTTTTTTGTGGGGCAGAGAGGCCCCTCTCCAAAAAATGATAATTTTTTTTTTTTATTAAATTGTTTTCAACATTAAGAATATATTTCTTTCTCTTGACAATTATTTTTGGTTTTATAATACTCAAAAAAAATTTTTTTAGGTGTAATAAATCGTTTCCCCTCGATTAGCTTAATTACTAATTGTTATTTAATAAAAAATAACAATTCGATATTTTTTATTTGTCATTATTGTGAACCCAAAAAACGTGTTTTTTGATTTTTTAGATTACAGATTATTTTGCATTAAATTATTCATTTATATCAAATCATAAAATTACAAATTGATATAAATATGTCATTACTCATCAGACAATTTTAAGTTCATTAAATAAAACTACATTTCACCCCATGTTTACGATTTAATATTTTTAAATTAAATTGTATTTAAATAATTAACAAGCAAAAAAATCATGATTATTTGGACATCAGATTTAGCACAGTGGATAGCGTCCCGGCCTAGTAATCAGAAGGATCTCAGTTCGAACCCCGGTAGCCCCCAAATAATTTTATTCGTTATTTCCCATTAATTCAGTAATTAGTTAATTACAATTCAATGTAATGTTGATAAAAGTGTGATCAAACTTTTTTTTAGTTATATTTATTAATTTAAATAATAACATTTGAGATCGAGCATAGGGTGAGCCTTAGATTTTTTGCTTCCCGAGGTTTGGCCGAGGCTTGATTTTTTGTTTCCCAAGCCTTGGCCAAGGCTCAATTTTTCGTTTCCCAAGACTCGGCTGAGGCTTGATATTTTGTTTCCCAAGCCTTGGCCAAGGCTCAATTTTTCGTTTCCCAAGACTCGGCCGAGGCTTGATATTTTGTTTCCCAAGGCTTGGGACATGGTTATCATCCAAGGCTTGGACCAATCCTTGGCCTAATGCTCAGCCAAGGCACGTGCCAAGCCTTGCATAATCCTAGTGACGCTTGGCCAAGGCTTGGTCCAAACCTTGCCCAGTTGTTCTTTCCTACCTGGGTGTATGCACAACAATGTTTTAGAGATCAAGGAGCTCGAAAACAGCGGGAAGTGTTAGGGCTGGCTCGCAGGGTCAACCGATAGACAGATTTTTTTTTTTATTTTCCGTCAAGTTATGACCTCTATAATATTTTTATTATATTTCAGGTCAATATGTGATATGGGGGGTAAAATGGATCATTAAAAAAAAATTGTAACGAAAAAAATAACTTGACGGAAAATAAAATAAAAATAATTTTTTCGTTACAATTTTTTTTTCGAGTGGTCCATTTTGCTCCACATATCCCATATTGAACTGAAATATAATAAAAAACATTATAGAGGTCATAACTTGACGGAAAATAAAAAAAAAATTTTTTACTTAATTTTTGAGGGGGGCCTTCGTGCCCCATGCTCCCCTATATCTGAAACAAGAATTTAAAATCTGTAAACTATTCATGTTTAAATATTTTTTAGGGTAAAAAAAATCAGTTCACGAGTGTGTTTTACGTTTCTTAAAAGTTCTAAAACTGTAATCAAGAAGTTTTTTTACTGAGGACATCGATTTATGCCCCTTCAGGATTAAGCACATTTTTAAGAGATGGATAGCAATCATTACCATTATTGAAGCAGTCAATTTTCATTCTCTAACAGTATAATTTTTATTTGAGAAAAATGTTATATAAAATTAAAAACAAATTAAATTACTTTTCATTGATATAAATATGTCACATATATGTATACATAGCGTTTATTTCTGTAATTTATCATTTAATTTAAATTGGATAATACGTATACAAGATAGTAGTAAACTACTTGCTACTTAAAGCGTTGATTTAAGTACCATAAAATACAAATTGAATGCAATTGTTCACTTTATATCTGTAGGTATAATGCTCGTTGAAATATAAAATTTTATAAGGCTTGATTTAATAATGATAAATGATGCATTAAATTCTCAGAAATTTTTGATTAGATTTACAATTTTCTAACTTCCTGCTACAAACATTGAAAATTTTCAGGGAAGGAAAAGAAATAAATTTTAGTTTAATCCTCAGATATTGAGTTTGCAACAGATGTCATACGCTAAATCCACCGTACATTGAGGTTAATTAACCGTTAATTGAGGTTAATCGTCCTAAATGCCGGCCAATCCACTGCAAATTATGGCCTATTTACCGTCATTTTACGGGAAATAACTGCAGCAATTCCCGACTAGAATTTTTTCCTGAATTTGCCTGAAGTACCATAAGGACCTTGTCAGGTTAATATAAGGTTTTCCTTATTAGGGCAAACCTGACGAGTTCCTTATCAGGTCTTCATCCGGCAATCCTCATTAAAAAAAAAGTCATTTGCCATCAGGTCAACTTGACGAGTTCCTGATCAGGACCTCGTCAGGATATCCTTATTCAAATCCTTATCAGAATTACCTTCTCAGGCCCTTACTAAGATATCCTCATCAAATCCTTATCAGGGTTGCTTTATTCAAAAATTTTATTTTTGTCAGTTAGTGTTTTGAAATTGGGCAGCCGAGTACTGTTTATCTACTTGCAAGTAGTCTCATGAGAGTGATCGAGAGAAAAGATCCGACTTTTCTTATATAAAACTTTATACTCAGCCGTACATAATCGACATAAACATGGCATGGTTTATGCTGGTTTTTTATTATTTTTTTTTCTAAATATTTTTTTACCTGGTTTAGAAATCAAAATTCGAAATTCTGGCAGGTATATATACTGAAATTTTCTGTGCTTTTTGAATGTTAACCGTGTCTATCTTCAGATGTGTATTTATCACGATCTAGAAAATAAACAATGAGACGATCTAGAAAATAAACAATGGAAGGTAGATTTTCCAATTGATCTATATAAAAAGTTTCATACATACATATCTTGCGATTCATGTTAGTCTATCAAATTATTGGAAGAAATAATCAAAAAATCATGAAAATTTAAAACAGCCATAATTTCAAAACTATTCGAACGATTCAGCCCATCCTTGAACTTGATCAAGGTAATCGCCGATAAAATGAATGTAAAAAATTTCATTAAAATTCGATAAGAACTGTGTGCGCTATCGTAATGACAAGACCAGTGATAATCATAGGGATTAGAAGTACATTTGATACATCATAATTAATCAAAGAAATACTTTTAAAATATAAAATAGCAGTGAAATTTACAGATTATTTTGTGCGCAATAAAATATAACTGACAAAACTGGATTATAATGGCACAAGCATAAGTTATGTGGAATGAAAACCATATTTTCAACATTTTTTGATTCCATTAAAATTTTCAAGGCTATCATACTATTGGAAGAAATGGTCAAAATATAAAGTTTAAGGTCATAAAATAAAGCTTATTAGTCAACCTCTAAAATACTTTTTACAGAAATTATCTATAAGGTTTAGTTTTAAAGTTATATGGACTTTAAAAGTGATTAAAAACGGATTTTTTCCAAAAATCATTACACTGTTAAAAATAATTTGAAAATTACAATACAAAAGAAATTAAATTTTTATAACTAGATATTTGAATTGTATTTTCAATAAAAAAAAACTTCAAATTTAATATACGTTATTCAATAATCAAGCTGGTATTGAAAATTAAGATAAAAAATATAAATTTTAATATACGTACTTAAAATTTATACTTGTTTTTTTAATTTTCAAAGCAAGTATTGAAAATTCTAAGACATATTGAATTTTAATAATTTCAATTGAAATTTCATAATACTTATTTGAAAATTCAAATGCTTGTATATGAAATTTCTGCGCGTGACGTGCTGCGCGTTCAGTAATCCAGGATTGTGTAGTGAAATATATATTATCTGTGTGAGTAATGTGAGCGGTGTACCTCAGACTTTTTATTGTTAAGTTTTTCATTCCTTAATAATAAAAAGTTAACAAAACTTGTGACTGAACTGAACACCATTGACAGCATGATAAATGATAAAATAATACAGTATTAAATGTGATATACACTGTTAAAATAATTGTTTGAATTTTTAAAACATTGTATATAACGCAATGAACACATACAATTGTGTTTGAAATTTCATTGTAACGATCGTATAGAATTTAAAATACACGCTTTTGAATTTTCAAATAAACGCTTCAGATTTTCAAATACATTTATTTAAAAATTAAAAAGAAAGTATTTGAAAATTAAAAAAAGAGTATTTGAAAATTCAAAAAAAAGTATTTGAATATTAAAAAAAAAGTATTTGAATATTAAAAAAAAAGTATTTGAAAATTCAAAAAGAAGTATTTGAAAATCCAAAGTGTTACTTTGAAAATTCAAAAACATGTATTTTAAATTCTATATGAAATTAGTAATGAAATTTCAAGCACAAATGTATGTGTTTATTGCGTTATATACAATGTATTGAAAATTCAAACAATTCTTTTAACAGTGTAAGATCGGATAAGAATTGTAGACGCAATCGTGTCTTCAAAAGTCCGTTATATTACATAAATATATATATATTAGGGTGATCCAAAAAATAACAAATTTTTTTTTTTTCTTCTGACTAATTAATAAATAAATAATTGACTATAGTTAGTTATGCTATAAAACAATAAATGAAAAAATTAAAATCATTTGTTAAAACTACTCTGGTTTATTTTTTTTTCCTCCATTTTATCACTTCAAAAACATACTTTCAAGATCTAAATATGAGCTTTTATTTATAAAAATAAATATATCATGTAAATTTAGACATGTATTATAAAAAATCATTTAATAAAACTATAAATATTGTTATTTTTACATTTTATAGACATGTAATAAAAAAGATAACCTCGTTCGTAGTAGGTTAAAATTTGAGGGTCAACAACTTCATCACACCTTTAAAATTGAGCCTAGTTAAAAATAAATTTTAATTATATATTGATCTATCCATACATTTTAGATTAAATTTTTTGACTGACATGATAATTAGTGCACAGATTCAATTGTTGCACCTTCTAACGTCAACTGCTTAGACTACACTACACCTAAAAAATGGCTTCCTCAGCCACCTACGACTAAATCATTTTTTTTTATTCAGATAATAATTTCTATGTTTTTTAAATTGCCATTAATTAGGCTCAGAATAGATTACTATAAATTAAGAAAAAATCGATTTTCTTGTTAAAGTTATAGTTTTTCAAGTAAGTTAGAAAAAAGTTGAAAAGGTCAGAAACTGAGTCATGGTCAACAACAGGGTCTTTTACCTTATGTGTATATTTTTTTTTAATTTTTCTGAAAATTTTATTTTTTTTTCAAAATTTGATTTTTTTTTATTTCAACTTTTTTCAAAAAAATTTTCTTCACAAAATTTGTTCTGAGGACTTCAAAAATTTTTTTTAGTGGATACTTGGTGTAAACTTTGTGTATATCGTGCGCATATACACCATGTAAATTCAGTGTAAACTTTGAGTGTATTTGGTGTATACTCAATATTCACCGAGTGTAAACTAAATAAACCCCTAATTTACACTGACACTAGGTATATATCGAGTTTACACTAAGTTTACACGGTGTATACGGATCCGCTAGGGGAGGACAAAGACCGTAGTTAGATTTCTCTGAAATCTACTAAAATTTGAAAATTTTGAATAATCTAATTATGTTTCTAGTTAGTTCTAACATAGTTCGATATTGACTTTTTATCAATTGTTAAATGTTTTGACAATAGAAACTTAAAAAAAAAAATTAGTTCTCCAAACGCTAATGAAAATTATAAAAAATATATAGGAATTTGTTAAATTGAACTCATTCAAGAAGTTCTGATGATTATTACTAAGAATCACAAAGTTTTTACTCACAAGATATTAAAAGTAAAATATACAAAAATCCAGTTAATATATTCAATTTCATGATTGTAATCAATTACTAATTTTTCGAATAACTAGTTAAAATTCAATAATAAAACAAACTTCTTTCAAGCTAAAATTTGAGTTGCAATAGAGAGCCGACAAAAAAGTTATGAAAGCGTAGTATCACGTCGTAACGTTTGGATAAAACTAGTTTTTAGAGTCTTGTCAGCTGCAATATATAAAGCGATTGGATGAATCACAAGTAATAAAGCCTTTCTCTTTTCACGGTCAACATAAATATGTAGTAAGAACAAGATAATTATAGATGTATTGTATTTATTTGCATTGTATTTATTAATACAATGTTGCCATAAAGATAAATACAGGAAGTATATATACGGGTTTAACGTTGAAATTAATTATACTAACTGCTTGCGTGAAATTTAATTCAAATTTTTAAATTACTTTAAAATTTTTTTTAATTTTTGTAAATTAAAGAGGTATGGGAGTAAAGTCGATATAATGAGATCAATTAAAAATTTTTAGGATCAATAAAAATATATATAATACATATTGTGTTGAAGTTTCAGAGACCTAGGGTTCGTATAATATATAATCATACATAATTATATATAACTATATATGATCATATATAATTATATATAATCTTGCATATATATCCATATAGAATTATATATAATAATATATTAGACGGGGCCAAAAAAATCGACTATTTTTTTTTTAACGATACTGTGAAAATATTATTTGGGATGACATAAAAAAATTATTGTGAAAATTTGAGCCCTTAATATTGAAATTAAGAGGTGTATCATCGGAATTTTTGGATTTTTTTGAATGAGCGGGTTTTTGTCTCATAAATCTCAAACCATCGAGATAAACGATATCGACTTAGGTGCATTTTTTGAAGGAAATCTAATGCTCTACAAAAAAGGTTTGATTAAAATTTTTAGTCAAATTAACCGTTTCCTTATAATCATGCTTTGAACATTGGTATGATTTTAAAATTTGATTGTTCAACTTTGGAATTTTGTGGTTTATGTAAAAATAAGTTTTCGGAAAAAGCCAATCAATATTCTTGAAGAAAATTGAATGCTCTACAAAAAAGGTCTCTTAACAATTTTTGCTAAATTCATTCCTTTAAAAGTTATTCAAGATTATTGAATTCGTTTTACTTAACTTCAACCTTGCATAACTTTTAAAGGAATGAATTTAGCAAAAATTGTTAAGAGACCTTTTCTGTAGAGCATTCAATTTTCTTCAAGAATATTGATTGGCTTTTTCCGAAAACTTATTTTTACATAAACCACAAAATTCCAAAGTTGAACAATCAAATTTTAAAATCATACCAATGTTCAAAGCATGATTATAAGGAAACGGTTAATTTGACTAAAAATTTTAATCAAACCTTTTTTGTAGAGCATTAGATTTCCTTCAAAAAATGCACCTAAGTCGATATCGTTTATCTCGATGGTTTGAGATTTATGAGACAAAAACCCGCTCATTCAAAAAAATCCAAAAATTCCGATGATACACCTCTTAATTTCAATATCAAGGGTTCAAATTTTCACAATATTTTTTTTTTTGTCATCCCAAATAATATTTTCACAGTATCGTTAAAAAAAAAATAGTCGATTTTTTTGGCCCAGTCTATTATATATGATTATATATGATCAAATATAATGCAATATTTACACGGAGAAAGTCATATCCCGGGAAAAAATGTTTTTATAAAATTTTATAAAATAATATAAAATTTCATACAATTTTATAAAATTTTGTAAGATTTTACAAGATTTTACAGCAAAATTTTATAAAAATTCATACAATTTTATAATATTATATACAATTTTATAAAATCTTATAAAATTCAATAGAATTTTAGAAAGTAAGATCTGAGTAAGGAACGTAAGAAATATATGTAATTTTATAAAATTGTATGACATTTTATGAAATTGTATAAAATATAATAAAATTTTATAAAGTTTTACATAATTGTATAAAATTTTATACAATTTTATAAGACTTTACAGCGAAATTTTATAGAATTTCATATAATTTTATATAATTTTATCCAATTTCATAGAATTTTATAAAATTTAATATGGTAAGATCTTAAAAAGGAAGTGATAATTAGATCAAATTTTATATAATTGTACGAAATTTTATAAGATTTTATAAAATTGTATAAACGTTTATACAATTTCATAAAATTATATAAATTTTTATACAATCTTAAACAATTTTATAAAGTAAGATCTTAGTAAAGGAAGTAATAATTAAATGCCCAGACAGCATGAAAGTCAGAATGACTGCTTTACGACGTATTTTTGAAGGAGTCTTCAAGAAGTCTTATAATGACTTCTTAAAGGTGTCATTTTTAAGAACTCTAAATTAAGAGTTCTTGAAGACTTCATAAATAAGACGTCAGTTTTGTGACGTCTAAATGTATTCTTTTTTTAACTTTTTTGAAGTCAAAATGAAGTCAAAATTAGGAACTCCTTAAGACGTCATGGTAAGTTCATTCTGAAGTCTTATTTGCGGAGTCAGAAAAAAGAACTCTTTGAGAACTCTTTGAGAACTTTTAAAGATGTCTTACTGAGTTCGCTAGGTGGCGCATTCGACATCTTGAGAACTTCTTAAAGACTTCTTTAACGTGTTTTTAAGACGTCCAAATCATAAATAGGAACTCATTCAGAACTCATCAAGACGTCATTTTGCTATCTGGGTGGAATTTGATATAAATGTATGAAATTTTATAAAGTTTTATACGATTTCATAAAATTATATAAAATTTTTAACAATTTTATAAAGTAATTTCTTAGAAGGAAAGTAATATTTAGATGAAATTCTATAAAGTTTTACACGATTCATGAAATTATATAAAATTTTATATAATTTTATGAAGTAAGTCCTTAGAAGAAAAATAATATCCCGATGAAAAAAGATTTTATACAATTGTATAAAATTATATAAAAAAAATGGCCCGATCCAATTGTATACAACTGTATAAAAATTGTATACAATTCTATACAAAATGTATGCAAGTCTATATAATTATATACAATTTTATATAAATTGCATACAATTCTATACAATTCTATATAATTGTATACAATTCTATATAATTGCAATATATAGAATTGTATATAATTATATAGAAATGTATACAATTGGATCGGGCTATTTTTTCGATCCAATTTATAGGGGAGGGAGGGGCAAAAGGGGGTACTTAAGGAAATACCAAGTTTTCGAGGACTCAAATACGCTAAATCTTTTTTTAACTTCCCGCTAAGAAAATCGACGATTTTCGAAAAATTGGGAAGTTATTGTTTTCACCTCGATTTTCGAAAATCGAGTTTTCATCAGATGTCGACGTTTTGAGGTCTTATGAAGCTATTCAGAATGAAGTCCGAGTATCTTTATATGCGCGCGTGTGTGTGTGTGTGTGTGTGTGTGTGTGTATGTATATGTGTGTATGTATGTGTGTGACCGGTCTATAACTTTTTAACTAATGAACCGATTTGGATGGTTCAGGCGGCAATCGGAAGAGCATGTTGGCCATCAACTTTTCTGAAAATTTCAGACCATTTGATCAAGTAGACTCGAAAATATTGGCGAATTACGGAAAAAAAAATTTTTTTTTTTTAGTTTTTTATTGATTTCTTAGAATCGACTTGAACGATTGACTTTAAAATCTAATCAGCTCTAGAACTCACTAAAACGCGTCGATTGCCGCCTTAGCCATCTCAATCGGATAATTCGTTCGAGAGTTATCGAGGGCGAAAGAAATGGTAAAAATCGGTTTTTTGCGAATATCTTTGAAACAGCTAAATTTAACAATTCCGAAATTTGATCAGTTTTAGAAATCGTTGAAACGCGTCGATTGCCACCTCAACTATCAAAATCGATCAATTCGTTCCTGAGATATCGTGGGAGAAAGAAATGCTAAAATCGGTTTTTTTCGAAAACAATAGAATACAAACGTATTGTCGAGCTCGAAGAGCTCGAAAATGTATCCACAACAATGTTTTCGAGCTCAAGGAGCTCGAAAACAGCGGGAAGTTTTGGGGCTGGGCCGCAGGGTCAACCGATAGACAGATTTTTTTTTAATGATATTCAAAGTAAATAGAAGAAATTTTCAGTTACCGTTGAAAAAAAAAATTTTTCATTTCTGCGGGCAAAGTGGGGTACCTCCTAAAAAAGGTAAAAAAAAAAAAATTTTTGGATTTTAAACGAATTTGATTAAGTTGAATTTTTTTTTAAGTAATTTACATGAAGAAAAATTATATTTTACATGTTTATTGGATACAAAAGAAGAAAAAAAATTTTTAATAGTTTTTATCATAAAACAAACGTCATTATTATTTTTCAACTGACAATTGATTTTTGAAAAAGTTTATCAAAAAAAATTCAAAGTAACGCTTAATTATATTTACAGAAGTGATTTTGGAATGTTTAAAAACCATTTAAAATATAAAATTTTTTTTTATCAAATTTTGGGGGTACCCCGTTTTGCCTACCCTACCCCCTTTTGCCCCCCCCCCTTCCCCTATATAGTCTATATATAATTATATATAGTCTATATATAATTGTATAAAATTTTTTTTCATCGGGATTTAGATGAAATTTTATAAAATTTTATAAAGTTATATATATACAATTTCATAAAATTATATGCAATCTTATAAAATCTTATACAATTTTCTAAAGTAAGATTTCAGAAGGGAAGTAGAAATTAGGTGAAATTTTATATAATTGTATGAAATTTAATAAAATTATTTAAAATTTTATAATATTTCATAAAACTTTAGAGAATTTGATGCCACTATTGCATCTAGTGAGGGTACCATTTTGTAAAATTTGATAAAATTTCCCATAATTTTATAAAGTTTATTACAAATTATTATAAAACTTGTTAGAAATTCAAAGTAAATAGACAAAATTTTCAATGGCCATAAAAAAAAAATTTCATTTTTGCGGACAAAATATGGTGATAAACAAATATGAAAATTATATTATAAAAAATACAATTGATTACCTAAATATATACAGGGTACCCCCGGAATAGTGTAAAAAAAAAAAAAAATCTGAATATTGAATAAGTTTGATTTTATTAAAATTTTTTGTAAGTTACACTGGTCACAGAAATTAAGGGATAGAAAAAAAATCCGAAATTTTTAGGTGATTTTCAACATGCTGTAACTCGGTGAAAAATGGTCGTATAAGAAAAATAAAAAAAGCAAATTGTAGCCTCAAGTTTCTAGTTTTCAGATCTGGACCTTAAAATTTTTTATCATGTACGGTTCCGGAGTAATCATAAGAAAACCAACGAAAAAAAATTTTCAAAATTTTTGCTGATCTTTCAATACCTCTATGGGCAACAATAAATTTTTTTGAATAATCCGACTGTCTGACTTTTCTAGGAAATTTTATGCCCTTTAATTTGGCAGCCTGAAAAAGTCTCTCTGACGATTTGGCGCCGAGTTATCATTGATCAAAGCAAAAAAGTCCATTTTGAAAAAAAATTTTTTTTTTTTTCAAAATTTTTTTTTTCAAAATTTGTTTTTTTTCAATTTTTTTCGATAATCGATCTTCTTGATCGAAGAAATGAAGATTATCGGTAAAAAAACCATTTTCAAATCGAAAAAATGAACAAAAACCGAGAAACTACCAATTATGGTGATTTTTGACAAAATCGATAAATTTAAAGCTTCGGGGCACTAAGAACAAAAAATCGCAGCGATTTAAAATTTTCAGGGTTTTTTCAGGACACTTTGAGGTTGAAAAAAAGTCGAAGATTTCCTTTGTCCATCCTTTATATCCAAAGTTATAGCAAGATTTCCGAATATCCTTAAATTTGTGAATTTTGACCTGTTTATTACTAAACAATATCGCTTTAAAAAAAATTTTTCTATCAAATGCCACTAATTTTGCCTTATAGAGAATGTTTTCCAATTTTCAAAACTCTGCTTTGATTCTCTGTACGACCAGTACATCCGGAGTTATTGATTATCAAAGCCAAAATGGACTTTTTTGCTTTGATCAATGATAACTCGGCGCCAAATCGTCGTAGAGACTTTTTAAGGCCACCAAATCAAAGGGCATAAAATTTCCGAGAAAAGTCAGACAGTCGGATTATTCAAAAAAATTTATTGTCGCCCATAGAGGTATTGAAAGACCAGCAAAAATTTTGAAAATTTTTTGTTCGTTGGTTTTCTTATGATTACTCCGGAACCGTACATGATAAAAAATTTTGAGGTCCAGATCTGAAAACTAGAAACTTGAGGCTACAATTTACTTTTTTTAGATTTTTTATGCGACCATTTTTCACCGAGCTACAGCATGTTGAAAATCACCTAAAAATTTCGGATTTTTTTTCTATCCCTTAATTTCTGTGACCAGTGTATTTACATTAAGAAAAATTATACTTTACATAATTATTGGATGCAAAGGAAGATAAAAAAGTTTTTAATAGGTTTTATCATAATATAAAAGTCTTTAACATTTTTCGACCGGCACTCGATTCTTGAAAAAGTTTAGCGAAAAAAATTTAAAATAATGCTCAACGATATTTGCAAAAGCAATTTTTGGATGGTTAGAATAGATTAAAAAAAAAAAATTTTTTTTATAAAATTTAAGAAGTACCTCGTTTTGCCTACCCCCGCCACCCCTTTCTCTTACATATTTATGTATATATTACATAATGTGATAATTTTGAATTTAATGTTTTTAAATTTTTATTTTGTCAACTATACCCGAGTCGAAATTTAAGTCGTAGATTCAACGTTTTGAACGTTGAAATCGTAGATTCAACGTTTTAAACGTTCAAATCGTAAATTCAACGTATTGGACGTTGAAATCGTAATTTGAACGTATTGAACGTTGAAATCGTAGTTTGAACGTATTGAACGTTAAAAACGTTAGTTGAACGTATTCAACGTATTGTGAGCGTAAATCAAACCGATAAGGAGTGTAAATAAGTAATATCAAAACTATTCAGATAACCACATGCTTTCAAATGGAAGTACGATAAAAATTATTTTTATAATTCTGTTAGCAGAATTTCAGTTTTTTGGTTGAAATTCTACCATCTGTTCAATGAAAATACTTAGTCCGAATTTTTTATTTGTGGAATTTTCTATTGGGATTTTCTATAAGTGATGGAAAAATAATTTATGAACGAATTTCACGATATTCCACCCCTCAGCGGGTTGCGGGGGTGGGTATTAACAATGAAAATTTTAAATTTTCAAGCTATAGCTCCTATCGACTTCAAATTCGGTAGGAATCTTCTTTAAGTGATGTAAAAATAATTTATGAACAAATTTTACGATAGCTCACGCCACAGGAGTTGCGGGGGTGGGTGTTAACAATGAAAATTTTTAATTTCTAAGGTGTAGCTCTTATATGCTCTAAATTTGGTAAGAATCTGTTATATGTGAGGTAGAAATGATCTAAGAGCGAATTTTATGACAACCTACTTCCAATATGATCTGCGGGGGTGGGTGTTAACAATGAAAATTTTAAATTCCTAAGCTATAGGTGCTACATACTCCCATTTTGGTAGCTATCTTTTATATGTGATGTAGAAATAATTCATAAACGAATTTTACGATATCTCACCCCGAAAAAGATTGCGGGGGCTTGTAGCTAAATTTAGCCCATAGGTTATTTTTTACGCATTGGTATATGCCATTTTTTCGTAACTTTTAATTTTTACTATGGATCATATATTTTTTTTAAACAGTTGAATTTATATTTTTTACGTTCAATACGTTCAAATTACGATTTCAACGTTCAATACGTTCAAATTACGATTTCAACGTCCAATACGTTGAATTTACGATTTGAACGTTCAAAACGTTGAATCTACGACTTAAATATCGACTCGGGTATCAATTAAAATTAATTCCTCATTACTCAAGGAAAAATTCAAAAGTTTTGCCATTAATTCGAAAATGTAAATCATTAAAAATCAATAAATTTAATTAATTTTAAAATTTTATGTCCATTAAACAATCGATAGTTGAATTATTCAAATCTTTTTTTTATATATAATTATAAATTAATACTATGAAATATGGCTGATAAGAATTCATGAGTAATAGGGTGGGCCGAAAATCCGCTTTTTTTAAATTTTCATTATTAATACCAAAAATATTTTTCCTCGTACAAAAAAAAAATTTTTCGGAAATAAAAAAAAATTTTAGGTCGATGTCTTAGGCTCGCCAAATCCCGCTAAAGTTAGAAGTTGTTTAAAAACTTTTTTCCAACACATTTTGATCGAAAATTTAATTCTCTACAAAAAAAGGTTCTATAATAAAATTACGTAAAGTTGATAGTTACTCAGATAATTGCAATTTTGCTCTAAAAAATGAAATTTTTCAAGATATTATTACTTTTTCAGGGTAAAAAATAAATTTTATCATAAAAATTTCGTAGGAAATTCAATTTTTTACAAAACAGACCTAATAAAAATTTATTCAAAGTTGATAGTTACAAAGATAATAGCAATTCTTGGTGAAACCCTGGCGGATCCGATTCCACTGAATCCCCTGAAATCCCACCGTGTAAAAGTGAAAAAATTCCACACAACATACACTTAAATTACACCGTACTCCTCCGGGTTACACGATTTTTACCTGCTATTCCCACCGGAGCTTTGATGAAAGAAAGAGTACACCAATACTACACTGACTTTACACGACGACTGTTTTAGTGGAAATTTAAATTTTACGCTTAAATTACATCGTATTACACGATTCTTACTCGCTATTCCCACCGGAGCTTCACTAGAAGAAAGAGCACACTATAACTACACTTATTTTACACCACGGATGATTTAGTGGAAATGTAAATTGTACGCTTAAATTTCATCCTATACAACGTATTAAATAAATTGTAAATTTTTGTTCATATAGTAGAAACTCTATACTTTTTACAAAAATAATTTTTTTTCGTAAGTCCAAGTTTAATTTCTGAGAATTAATATTCATGGAAGCATTGGTAATAAATACTAATGCCACGATGTAAAATAGGATATACTATGATACCAACAAAAAAAGTGCTCATCACTCTGTCAAATGACAGAGGAGTACTCGTGCCAAAATTGCTTCCAGCATTGGAATTTAACACTTCTGAAAAAAGTCTCTTACTAGAGACACAACAACCCGTGGGCGCGATCTCGTGGCGAGCATAGAACTACTTCCGCTGCTGCTTATAGCACCGGTGACCTCCCTCTCCTACATATTTATCTTTACTCCCGAGTTATTTTTCTCTTAGTTTAAGCATTTTTTTTTTTTTTTTTTTTTTAAGGCATATAAAAATTTTTGCGCTTAAAAAATTGTACTTATTCCGAGAAAATTTATTGTCTTCAAATCAAAAAATGTAATATTGTTTCAAAAAACTAACACATCTTTCTTTAAGAAAATATCTCTCATGTTTAGAAAAAAAAACTCTTAAAACAAGTATAAACTTTTTTTGTCCAAGCATAAAAATATGTTGACTTCAGGAAAAAGAAATTTTTGATTCAAGATAATTATTTACTAGGTGCAAGAAAATTTCAATTTTCTGAATCGTTAAACAAAATCTCTTGTATCAAGATTAATTTTCTTGGTTCAAGTGAACTGTATTACTTTGTGAAAAATAAGTTGTAGGAAGTGAAATGATTGACATAAAAGACTCTATCACATTTTAAAATAAGTCTGATAGTTCCGCCGAAAAAGTCAAATAATACTAAAATTTACTGTGAATCCAACTTTGACCTCGAATAACTTTCAAAAAATTAACTTTATCGAAAAATTATAAGAGACTTTTTTTGTAGGACGTTCAATTTTCAACAGAAGTATCCATTGATTTTTCCGATACACTAATTCCCTGGTGAGTGATAAAATTCTAAACTGTGAAAAACATTTTTCCTATGTTATTCAAATCAGAAATCGAAAAATGCGATGGACTACCTCTAAAACTTGAATTTAAGAGCCGATCTTCTAAAAGAATTTTTATTTTAACATATTTCATCAATTTCTGGTGGTACCCAGAAAAATAAATGTTGTTTTCCGGCACACCCTAATTATTATATTATAAAATAATTACAACTTTTAGTAGTGATTACAAATACATTTTACAATTATCTGATACTCTTGCACCAAGTAAATAATTATCTTGATAATTTTATCTTATGTCAAAATGTTTTTTTTTTTTTTCAAATCAACATATTTTTATGCTTAAATTGAAATAATTTTAATTGCTTAAAGTGTTATTATTTCTTAGTATGAGAGATATTTTTTTGAAGAAAGTTATTCGTTAAAAGTGAAAATGAATTGTATTTTTTAATCAAACAATTGAAAGCAAAATATACATTTATCCAGAAAATTCAAGGAACAAGAAAATTTTATAAATTTTTTAGTGATTTTTGGAAGGCTGTATTTTCGTGAAAAATGATCGTATCGAAAATATTGAAAAAGCAAATTGAAGCTTGAAATCTCTAGTTTAAGGATCTTCCAGCAAAATAATTTTTTGAGCTACAGTTTTTGCGGAATCATAAGAAATAGCTCGAGACAAAATTTTTCTAAATTTTTTGGTTTTGGTTTTTGGGTCTACGGGATCAGGAAAATTGTTTGGCTCATTTAGGAATTTTGTTTATCTACAATTTGCTTCTTTTTTGTTTATTTGTACGACAATTTGCTGCTGAGATATCAGCCTTATAATAAAAATGGATCTATTTGTCCTTGATAATCGATATCTCAGCAACTAATGGTCGGACAGTGATTTTGAGGGCAGCTTTAGAACTTGAATTAATACCCCACAAGCCTCATTTCCGATTTAAAAAAAAAAAAATTTTTTTCAGCCTTAATATTAATTTGAAAAACCTACAACAAATGGACTTTTTATGGTTTTTTAGTAAATCAACCGCTGTTATAAGAATATTGATGGAAAGGGAAATGTTGCTAGGTGATTTTACAGCTTAATGTACCCCCAAAAGCCCTGGAAATTTTCAAATCGATCCATTGAACTGTTTGTCCGAGCCGATTGTTCAAAGTTTTACAAAACAATTTAAGGAACAATCTTTGTTCCTTAATTTGTGTAATCATTACCAAAATGGTAAAATTAACTTTCTTTCATTTTTGCGTTAGTTATTCAGTAAATGTAAGGAAAAGAAAAAAAAATAAATCTCCAAATACGAGATAAAACAAGAATTTTTTTACGTTTTACTCGGAGATTCTTCTTCCTTTTTTATTATAAGGCTGATGTCTCAGCAGTAAATTCTCGTACAGAGAAACAAAAAGGCAAATTGTAGCTGAATAAATTTCCTAAACGAGCTAGCAATTGATTTTCGGAAAAAAATTTTTTCGACCCCGTAGACCCAAAAACGAAAACCAAAAAATTTAGAAAAATTTTGTCTCGAGCTATTTCTTATGATTCCGCAAAAACCGTAGCTCAAAAAATTATTTTGTTGGAAGATCTTCAAACTAGAGATTTCAAGCTTCAATTTGCTTTTTTAATTTTTTCGATTACGATCATTTTTCACGAAAATATAGCCTTCCAAAAATCACTAAAAAATTTATAAAATTTTCTTGTTCCTTTAATTTTTTGGATAAGTGTAGAATTATATATAATTATTTAAAATTATATATAATCTTTTTCACTCGGGCGCTTAAATTACATCGTACTACACGATTTTTACATGCTATTCCCACCAGAGCTTCGATGAAAGAAAGGTATATGTACCAAAATTACACTTATTTTACTCGGCGGCGGTTTTAGTGGGAATTTCAATTTTACGCTTAAATTACACTATGTTAAACGGTTTTTTTCAGTGCACGAACTCCTTCAACGTGAAAATAACTATTTTACATACTGATTACACCAAAATTTTAAAATTTTTAAAATACGCTAGAAAATGCAGACAAAACGTCGTAAAAACTCCGAGGAAACACAGTAGAAACCTCTTGTCATCATGGCAGACAAAACACCGCTTTTTAACGAAAAACACCGTCGAAACTCCGTTGATACGTCGATTTTTTAGCGAGTTTGTACGGTAGCGCTTGAACCACTAGAATATACAGTGGAAACTCAATGGTAATCGAATGTAAAATGAGTGTCAGTAGATTAGTGTGAAACAAGGGTAAACTAAGAGTGAAATTTTCACAAACCCACCGTGTGATACACGTGACATTTCGGTGTATTTTCAGTGTAATTCGGATTACACTAAGTTAACACTGAAACCCACGGTGGAAACGGATCCGCCAGGGAAACCACAAAATAACGAGAAATGTGACTATCTAAACATAAAATTGCCAGTTTCTGAATAACTATAAATTTCAAGTTTTCACCAGAAGACCAATTTTGTAAGAAACTTATTTTCCATGAAATTTATATGATAAAATTCATATTTTACCCTGAAAAAGTGATAATATCTTGAAAAATTATATTTTTTAGAACAAAATTGCAATTATCTCAGTAACTATCAACTTTACGTAATTTTGTTATAAGAACTTTTATGTAGAGAATTAAATTTTCGATTAAAATATGTTGGAAAAAAATTTCTAAACAACTTCTAACTTTAACGGGATTTGGCGAGCCTAAGATATCGACCTAAAATTTTTTTTGTTTTCCGAAAAATTTTTTTTTTGTATAAAGAAAAATATTTTTGGTATTAATAATGAAAATTAAAAAAAAGCGTATTTTCGGCTCACCCTAATGAGTAATCATAAATACAGCCACGAATTTTTCTAAGCTACAAGTGATTAATAGACGAGCGGAGCAGACTACGATTCTTCATTGACAAAAGTTAAGCAGCATCGAGGTTGGACATTAATTGCATGGGTGACCTATCTCGGAAAAAAAATCATTTTATAAAACTTTATAAAATTATATAAAATTTTACAAAATTTTATAAAATTTCATACTGAAAATGGCCTGGTAAAATTTTATAAATTTTTATAAAACTTTATATAATTTTAGAAAACTTTATAAAATTTTGTAAAATGTTAGTACTAAAATTTTATAAAATTTTATAAAAACAATTTTTCCCGGGATGTAGCTCCATATATAATTATATATGATACTATTCCGAGAAATTTTTAGGCAGATTTTTTTTTAAATCTAGGTATTGTATTTGTCCTTATGGTCGATTTTTCAAGGAATTTTGTCACAACCTATCATATTTAGAGTTCGAAAATACCATTCGTTGAAAAATTTATATATGTATGTATATTAGGGTGCTTCGTTTGAAACGACTATTTTTTTTTTCTAGTCCATCGGCGGAATAATGTTCTAAACATGTAAAAAAAAATTGTCACCAATCATGAGCTCTTAATTTTAATTTTAAGTACTCGCTAAATGAATTTGAAATTTTCCCATTTAATTAACATGTAAATTTCGATTTTTTTTTTTCAATTATCTATAGCTCCGTAGCATTGCAAGATATTAAGTCGCAATTGTAGCTAATTTACGTTTTGTAACCAGCCTCACCGGTAAAAAATCTTAAAGCCAATTTTTTCTCAAATTTCATGGTTTTTTTTAATTTACTCCCAAACCACTAACTTTAGAACAAAATTATACAGGACCTTCTTATAGAAAATTTGATTTCCTACAAAAAAGATCATCTAAGCCATTACTATAGAGCTAGTAGTTTCTGAGATAAATCTAATTAAACATCTCAAAATTTGAAAAATTACTGTTTCATCTGAGATTTCAGAACTTTTTTATGAAATTATGGCCGTAGAAACATATCATGTATAAGAATAAAATATGAAAATACATATAATACATGTATATGTAATTATAAAAAGTATGAAACAATTATCTTTGAACTGAGAGAGGTAGTAATTTAAAAAGCTTTCGATAGTCAAACAAAGACATTTGGGTTAAGGTAAGCAAAGATGGAGATAAGTGTAATAGGAGACAGTTTCGGATCACTGGAAATATTTTTGATGATATATTTACCAGTTTATATTATACATTTCTTCGGCCATAATTTTATAAAAAAGTACTGAAATCTCGGATGAAACAGCAATTTTTCAAATTTTGAGATGTTTAATTAACTTTATCTCGGAAATTACTAGCTCTACGGTAATGGCTTAAATGAACTTTTTTTTGTAGGAAATCAAATTTTCTATAAGAAAGTCCCGTACAATTTTGTTCTAAAGTTAGTGGTTTGCGAGTAATTTAAAAAAACCATGAATTTTGAGCAAAAATTGGCTTTAAGATTTTTTACCGGTGAGGCTGGTTACAAAACGTACATTAGCTACAAGGACTTTCAAAGAGGAAGAACTTCTCTGCACTGTTAAAAATTTTTGTAAAATTACAATAGTTTTACAAAGCAATGGTATGGTAAAAATACAAACCAATATATGCCAATACAAAATTACAACACAATTTGAGTGATCTTGCATGATGTATTAGGAAAACTACTAATATAAGTTGTGATTTTACCATCTCTGTGTATAAATCGTACTCGAGTTGTAATTTTATAAAACAGTAAATTGATTTTGAATAACAAGCGATGAAAGTTTACAAAGAATGTTTGTGATTCAATTTGCAATAATTCTTAGTAAAATTATAAATAAATCTTGTAATTTACTTTGCAGTGAAATCATTCAAATTTTACAAACCTTAATTATTTTTTTACAAATTCTATTATAGAATTACAGAGTGTATTGTAATTTCGCTATGAATTTTTGTTTATTACACACGAGCTGTAATTTTACAAAACAGTACGTCGATTTTAAATAGAAATCGTTCAAAATTTACCAAAATGCTAGTAATTTAATTTACTACAATCCTTAGTAAAATTTAAAAAAAGTATTGTAATTAATATTACAATGAAGTCATTGAAATTTTACAAACCTCAATTTTTTTTTTACCAATTCTATTGTAGAATTACAGAGCGTATTGTAATTTTACCATACATTTTTATTTATTATACCCGATTTGTAATTTTACAAAACAATACGTTGATTTTAAATGACAATCGTTTAAAGTTTACACAAGATGTTTGTAAGTCTATTTGCTACAATTTCTAGTAAAATTAAAAAAATGTATTGTAATTAATATTACAATGAAGTCATTGAAATTTCACAAACTTTAATTTTTTTTTTTTCACGGATTTTATTGTAGAATTGCAAAGTGTATTGTAATTTTACCATCAGTTTTTATGTATTATACATGAATTGTAATTTCACAGAGCAGTACGTTGATTTTAAATAAAAAGCGATAAAAGTTTACAAAATATGTTAGTAATTCAATTTGCTATAATTCTTAGTAAAATAATAAAAAAATATTGTAAATAAAATTACACAGAAATCACCCGTGTAAAAAAATTTTTATTCATAATGAATTTAGATCTAAATTTCATCACGAAATTCAGATCGTGACACAAATATGACTTTCATCATGAATTTGTATCAACAATTTCAATCACGAAAAAATTATGACTCAGTCAAATTTTTACCCAAATGATCCGAAGTTCATTCACTAAATTAATTTTACAATCGAAACTGATTTACGATAATCGAGTACTTGATAGAAGAAATTTATTGGTAATTTCTGAGTCGATAAATTTGACAAAAGGTTTAATTCAGTAAAAATTCAGTCAAGTTTCTATCGAAGTCATCCCAAGTCCAATTCAAAGACATAATAATAAATTTTTAGAAGTGATACGGATTTACTATATAGACGAAAAATTGTGGGAGCAAATTCATGATGAAAGTCATATTTGTGTCACGATCTGAGTTTCGTTATGAAATTCAGATCTAAATTCATTAGGAACAAAAATTTTTTTTACACGGGCACTGTAATTTTACAAACCTTAATTTTATTTTTCACAAATTTTATTGTAGAATTACAGAGTGTATCGTAATTTTACCATAAAATTCTTAATTATTATACAGGAGTCGTAATTTTATAAAACAGCATGTTTATTTTAGAGAAAACGTGTTCAAAGCTTACAATTGATGTATGCACTGATAGAAAATTTATATTGACTCAAGAAATATTTTCTTTAGCCAATAAATTATTTCTGTAGAAAGCCAATTATCATGCTTCAAGACATTTTTGTCTTAATTTAGGTTTTCTTGGCTCTAAACATTTTACATCTTCGATGTCCTGAGTTATTGACTGTCAAAGTCAAAATTGACTTTTTCGCTTTGATCGATGATGAATTCGCGCCAAATCGTCGTAGGGACTTTTTAGGGGCGGCAAATTAAATTAACCAAAAGAGGTTCAAGGATAGATAATTAAAAACAATAGGGTGGGTTGAAAAAAAACTTTTTTTTTTGTTTTTCTTAGCATGGGGGTAGAATCTGTACCTTATAAAAAAAAAAATTTTTTTTAAGAAAAAAAAAATTTTTTTACTTAACATTTTGAGGTGGCCCACTCGTTTTTAAAATAAATAATTGATCAAACGGGATAGTCCCAACGAAAAAAACTACATGGTGTTCTAGAATCTGTGGGATCTCCCCTTGAAAGCTAATTGAAAGTCAGAAGTTGAAAAAAATTTTTTCCTATTATTTTTGTAATTTAAGTAAAAAATCCAAAAATGAAAAGCATTTTCTTTTGAATAAAAATGAAAGTAAAGTAAAAAAAAATCACATTCGACAATTATTGAATGTTTTCCACGATTTTGGACAAAAAAAAATTTTTTTCGTTGGAACTACCCCGTTTAATCAATTATTTATTTAATGAACGAGTGGGCCATCTCAAAAAGTTGAACAAAAAGTTTTTTTTTTCTTGAAAAATTTTTTTTTACTTCCCGCTATGAAAATTGTAAATTTTCAAAAATTCGGGACGTTATTCCCGTGTAAAAAAAAAATGTCAGAAAAAGGTTAAAAAAGTGTTGACTATTGTAAAGTTCAAAACGTGACACAACGACGAACTTTTTTTGAACACTTTTTAAACTTCTAAAATTAAAGGGAGTAAAAAAAGTTTTCCCTAATTGTATAATTGTACGTTTTTTGAATCATTTAGAAACTAATTTATTGACTCTTTTCGGAGCGTTTGATTCTTTTATTTTTTTATAGTGAGAAAGACGTTTAAAAACGACTAATTTTGAACAGTTTTTAAACGTTTTTCGATCTTTTTTCTAAAAGTATTCCGATTTCGTTTGCAGAGTACTTGTTTTTTAATTTGTTTTGTTCAAGAAACGTTTAAAAAAATCGTATTTTGAACGAAAATAAATTCAGCTATAAATGCTCTGTAAACGGGATTAGGAAGCCGTTAGAAAAAAGATAAAAAAACGTTAGAAAACTGTTTAAAATGCGGTGTTTTCAAACATTTTTTGAAGAAAAGAAAGTCATCTACAAATGTTCCATAGGCAGGATCAGAAATCCGTTAGAAAAAGACCAAAAAACGTTTAAAAACTGTTCAAAATTAGTCGTTTTTAAACGTGTTTCTCACTACAAAAAAATTAAAAAATCAAACGTACAATTATACAATTAGGGAAAACTTTTTCTACTCACTTTAATTTTAGAAGTTTAAAAAGTGTTCAAAAAGAGTTCGTCGTTGTGTCACGTTTTGAACTTTACAATAGTCAACACTTTTTTAACCTTTTTTTGACATTTTTTTTTTACACGGGTTGGTTTCGGTCCGATTTACGAAAATCGAATTTTCACCAGATGTCGACGTTTTGAGGTCCTAGGAAGCTATTCTGACTAATTTCACGATGATGTCCGAGTGTATGTATGTATGTATGTATGTACGTACGTGCACGGAAAAAAGCGCAGCTCAAAATTAGCTAATAATTATAGTCGTCAAATAAAAATTACTTTCCTAAGAGAAATTTCCAATCTCAAACCAAAAATTACTATTATCAATGGAAAATTACATTTTTTTGTTGATTCTTACAATCAGTATTGTAAATTTTACGATTTGTAAAAGTTATAATACAGATTAGCAAAAATTGGATAAAGAATGGTAATAATCCATAATTATTTTACAACGATCGTTCTGGAAATAACAATATTCAAAAATCTCTTTGATAATATTACAATTCTGCGTTAAAAACATTTGTAGGAGTATAAATTGAATATTACAAATCATTAAGAATAAATTACTATAAAACTTATATTTATTTTTATCTATTCTATAAAATTCAGTAGATAAAATAAAAATTATTAGTATAGAGTAGATAGTGATTTTTATTTGGAAACAACAGAAAAGTCACTCATGACTCAAGTTATGTTTACATGAATTTCGCAAAAATTATTCATTTATATCCTGATTATTACAATTTGTAAGATTATTAATTTTATTTTATAACATTTTAAAACTATTACTGAAAACATTGTAAAAAGAACTCTGGTATTCTAAAAATTATAATATCAAATAAATTTTGTTGAGGTATTGCAGTTTTTAAAACATCGATAACGTGAATTGCTACTTAGCGGGTAAAAATTGCTATTTGCCTGTAACTTTTAATACGAGAAATATAATATCGACTGCGTTGTATTTTATTCATATTTGGCATATACTTCGAGAAATTGGAAGGGTACCTGTAGCCGAGTGGTTAGCATGCTTGCACTTTAAATGGAATATTCGCAAGGCGTAGAGCAAGTACTCAAAGAGCTCGAAAATGTATTCACGACAAAGTTTTCGAGCTCAAGGAGCTCGAAAACAGCGGGAAGTTTTAGGGCTGGCCCGCAGGGTCAACCGATAGACAGTTTTTTTTTTATAAGGTACGAATTCTACCCCCATGCTAAGAAAAACAAAAAAAAAGTTTTTTTTTTCAACCCACCCGAAAAAACAATTTATTGAAGCTCATACTTCGAGCATCAGTATTTCTCATTGAAACTAACCAATTCCGCAACTCAATCACATTTTCCCATTTTAAACCAGTCAAAACACGAAGCTTCTCATCTGATAAACGATAATCCTCTATTTTATTCAGTAATGTTGAATCGCATTCAACAGTAAAATTTTCCATCATATTACTTAATTCTACAGATGAAATTAAAGTCGAGTTAGAATAAACTCTGATCAAACTTAGAGATTCATCATACACTCCTCACATAAATTAAGGGAGCAAGAAAAAAATCCAAATTTTTGGGGGATTTTCAACAGGCTGTATCTTGTAGAAAAATGGTCGTACAGCAAATAAAAAAAAGCAAATTGTAGCTCTAAGTGTCTAGTTTTTGGATCTGGGTTTGAAAAATTTAAAAAAAAAATTTTTTTCGAGTAATCTTAAGAAAACCACCGAAAAAAAAATTTTCGATATTTTTTTTTTTTTTTTTTTTTTATCCTACGGACTTGGAAAAAATTATTTTGACTTAACCTCTATATGGACCGGATAACTTGTTTATTCAGCTTTAATTTGTTTTTATAAAGATCTTGATACGAGAATTTCTCGCTGAAATATCGGTGTTTGAGTGGAAAAAGGTCATTTTGTCTTTGATTATCAATATCTCAATAACCAATGATTGCACAGAAAATTCAAGGTTGGTTTCGAAAACTTGAATAAATTCTCTACAAGAATTGGCTATTGATTTTTTGATAAAAAAATTTTTTTCAATCATTACATGAATTTCAAAAAGCCACCAAAAAAGGGCTTTTCGTGGTTTTTTGGAAAATCAAGCGCCTACTCAAAAATATCGCGGAAGTCACTAATGTTAAGTGTGCCTTTTACTGTTCAATATACCCACAAAAACCCTACCAAGTTTCAATTTAATCCAGCCAACCGTTTTTTTATCCCACTTGATTGAATTTTTGAAAAAATTAAAGGAGCAAGAATTTCGCTCCGAAAAGGTCATAATTATTATTAAAAATAAAAAAAAATTTTTTTTTTTCATTTTCCTCTCAATTCTGTATCAGTGACTTAATAAATTTAGAAATAAAAAAAAAAAAAGCAAAATCGAAAATTTTTGAAAAAAATATTCAAAAATTAAAAAAATTTTTTTTTTTAAAAATTGTTTTAAATTGGCTAAAATTAAAAAAAATATAGCGACTCACATTCTCACCGATTTTCCTCTTCCGGACTTTAATTGACCTTTGGGTAACGCTAATGCCAGCGGTAAATGCAGCACCAGCTGCACACATAATCAACGCTAAAATAAGGAAGGGTAATAACAATGACCCAATCGCTCAGTCAACGACGCTTGGCTGGATCATCTATGGATCTGTGGACACCGCTACATCAAAATTGACAGCTTATGGTCATCATGTCACTGTTGATGATCAATTACAAGACTTGCTGAGCAAGTTTTGGTACCAAGAAGAACCACAGACAGAATTTGCTATACACTACAATGAAGATGAAGAAAAGTGTGAACAACACTTTGTCAATACACACTACAGACAGACTGATGGTCGATATGTCGTTCGCTTGCCGCTTAAATCTCCTCCAAGTCAACTGGGTGACTCGCTACGAGCTGCACAATACGCTTTACTACGTCTTCGCAAACGTCTGGATAATGATCCAATCTACAAGAAGTTATACTACGACTTCTTGAAAGAATATGAAGACTTGGGACACATGAGACGCGTAAAATTAAAGGATTTACCACCAAACAGCTACATGTTGCCTCATCATGGGGTTCTTAAAGAACAGAGCAGTACCACCAAGCTCAGGGTGGTATTCAATGGATCATGGAAAACGACATCAGGCGTATCAATTAACGAGATACTCCATGTGGGCCCCAAGATTCAAGTTGACATCAGTGATGTACTGATTCGCATTCGCTGTCACCGCTATCTATTCGCTACTGACGTAACTAAGATGTTTCGTCAGATTGCAGTTGACAAGGAAGATCATCATCTACAGTGCATACTCTGGTTTGACGAGGATGACATCCCAATAGTATTTGCACTCGCTACGGTTACTTATGGAACCACATCAGCTCCATATCTCGCTGGAAGAGCACTTTTACAACTCGATGAAGATGAAGGAAATAAATTTCCGAAAGCTGTTGAACCGCTGACAAACACTCGCTACGTTGATGACATCTATGGAGGCGCAGATGAACTCGCTGAGGCAATTGAAGTTGCTCTCGATACAAAAAATATGTGTGCCGCAGGATGCTTCCCGCTTGCAAAATGGGCAAGTAATTCAACAGAATTACTGTCTCAAGTCGCTCCAGTCGAAACCCAAGAAGATACACCACGAGAACTTGGGGATACTACAGTAAAAGTGCTCGGGTTAACCTGGAATTCTACTCAAGATAAATTCCAATTCGGTTATTCGCTACCAGAAGCATCTCCAACTACTAAACGCACAATTTTATCTGAAATAGCTCGCTTGTTCGACTCGCTTGGGTTTTTGGCACCTATCATCGTAAGAGCCAAGATGTTCATGCAGAAGCTATGGCTGCAGAACTTCGATTGGGATGCTACGCTATCACCGTTGCTTCTTCAAGAGTGGAACTTGTTTCGAGATGAACTACAGCAGATCTCGAAGATTCAGATACCTCGCTGGAATCATATAAGAACTGGTGTACCGATTGAATTACATGGATTCTCTGACGCTTCTCAACTCGCTATGGCTGCTGTCATCTACTTAAAGGTTACTGACGCTACAGGAAGCTCCAATATTTCGCTAGTGTGTGCCAAAACACAAGTTGCACCACTGAAACCAATTTCAATACCAAGAATGGAGCTCAACGCCGCTGTCTTACTCGCTCAACTGGTACTCTACATCAAGAATGTCTTGAAGCTTGAAAATGTACCAATTTTCATGTGGACAGACTCCGCTGTATCCTTAACGTGGATACGAAACAACCCCGCTAGATGGAAAGTCTACATTCGCAACAGAGTTACCAAGGTTCAGGAATCGCTACCAAGTGTCAACTGGGATTTTGTTCCTGGAAAACTCAACCCAGCTGACTGCGCTTCAAGAGGTTTAACAGCAGCTAAACTGGAACAGCATTCGCTATGGTGGACGGGACCTAAGTGGCTCAGTCAATCAAAAGAAAACTGGCCATCTTTTGACATCCCTACTCAGACGGTATCACATCTTGAAGAACGTCCAGGTCTGGTTTTTACCATCTTCAAGGCAGATTCACACCCGCTACATACGCTATTGGACAAATTCTCTAAGTTGTCACCACTACTTCGCACGCTTGGAATCTGCCTACGTGCCATCGCTCAATTTAAAAAAGTGCCACAGTCCACACTGGCCACACCACTATCTACAGTCGACCTGGAACTCGCTAAAACTTTGCTGATCAAGTATACACAAAGTCAGTACTATTCGCAAGAGCTGAAACTACTGAAAGATGGTGATTCTCTACAACGAAATCATCATCTCGCTAAATTGATTCCCTACGTCGACTACAATGGAGTACTCAGAGTCGGCGGTCGCTTGAAGAATTCGCTACTGGATGATGATCAGAAAAATCCAGCTATTTTACCAAGATCATCACGCTTAAGTACGCTACTCATAGAACATTCGCATCAAAAAACATTCCATGGGGGAACTCAATTCCCTATCCAAAACATCCCATAGAATCCATTAGAATGGGTCAAAAGCCGCTTAAAAACCAATACAAGTCTATAGGATTCTATGCGGCTTTTGACCCATTCTAATGGATTCTATGGGATGTTTTGGATAGGGTTGACTCTCGCTGATCTACGGAGATCTGTCTGGATGGAAGGTGGGCGTGTTTCAGTCAGGTCTCAAATTCTTCGCTGCGTCGTGTGCACGAGACATAGAGGTGTTCGTGCACAACAACTAATGGGACAATTGCCATCCGCTCGTGTAAGACCATCGAAAGTATTCTTACACACGGGAATAGACTACGCTGGGCCAGTAACACTGAAGACATTTCAAGGTCGAGGTGCGAAAACCTATAAAGGTTGGATCGCTGTTTTTGTATGTCTCGCTACATCCGCTATACACATTGAAATTGTCACCGACTATTCTACTGACGCTTTCGTCGCAGCATTCAGAAGATTTACTAGTAGGAGAGGCGCCTGCAGTACCCTATACTCGGACTGTGGTACAAATTTTGTAGGAGCAGACGCTACGCTAAAGAGAGAATTCGCAGCAGGATCGAGACAGCTACGGGAACTTCAGTATTTACTCGCTACAGATGGCACAGACTGGAAGTTCAACCCGCCAAGTGCTCCCCACTTTGGTGGCAAGTGGGAAGCAGCCGTCAAGTCAATCAAGTTCCATCTTATTCGAACTATTGGTGAATCGCTATTGACTTACGACCAACTCGCTACAGTGCTAACACAGATTGAAGCTGTGCTCAATTCAAGACCGATCGCTCCGCTATCCGAAGATCCTGCAGACTTAACCGCTTTGACTCCTGGACACTTTCTCATCGGTGAACCGCTAATCGCTGTACTAGGACCGTCATTACTGGAAAACAATACCGCTACGTTGTCACGCTGGCAACAATTACAACAAATGTTCCAGACATTTTGGACTAGATGGTCGTCTGAGTACTTACAACGACATCAATCAATCTCTAAGTGGCATCATCCATCTAATATCATCAAAGTGGGCTCATTAGTCCTGCTGACTGATGAGAGGTTCCTGCCATCAAAATGGCCACTCGCTAGAGTACTCGCACTACATCCAACACGAGATGGGTTGACTCGAGTAGTCACCCTGAAGACCGCTACCACGGAACTTGTTCGACCAATCGCTAAACTGTGCGTGCTGCCAGTTCACTCTCCAGATGACAATCCTGTCGACACCGTCGCCAGCGCTGGGGAGAATGTTCAGTCAAGAGCAAACTCGCTACCACCTGAGAACGCCGAGCCTCACCAATAGGTCGGCAGCACTATCGCTAATTTAAACTTACGCGCGAGATCTCAGCCAATGAGAGAATTCCATCATTTGAATAATTAGTTCCAACTTTGAATAAAAGAGTTGCGACATGAAACGCACTCAGTGGCTCAAGATCTCATCGAGCTACGTGAATTTTTCCTATTGGCTGAAATCTCGTTAGCGTCGCTTTCTAATTTTCTCATTGGTCTACCGCTCTGACGTCACAAGGAAACCGTTGTGGGCTTTCATTTTACGACGTTTTCTCATTAATTCACAACGTGCTCTTCTACAGTTCACCTCGTGCTTAAAACCGCTCATTAATTCAAGTATTTCTTTTTGTGCTAATAAAAACAGTAAAGCTCAGCTAACTACTCTCAATATTTAGTCAGTGAATTAAGGCTGCTATTTATTGGGAATAGATAAATCGCTCATTCACGCGTAATTAAAAGTAAAGTAATTCCGTGAATTTAACCGCTATCAACCACGTGTTGCTCTTATACGCGCGCTTTACGTTGCATTCGCTCTCGCGTATTAATTAAGTTGAATTCGCTCTTAATAATTGTTTCTCACAATAATTGTCTGTAAATAAATATCTAATTTATTTTCCATAAAAAAGTGTATAATTTTTAGTTGTTAAAATTACCATCACCTACACCAGATCCAATTAGTTTATCCTCTAATTTAACACGTACCTTTTTTAAAAATTTTAAAAGCACTTAAGTCTATAGGAAATTGGATGAGGAATCCAAAAAAAATTATTGCATAATTGTACCAGAACCGTAACATCGTGAAAAGTCGAAATTAAAACTAAAAAGTCATTTTTTTCGAGGTTGTTGTCGACCGATCAAGCTCCCAATTTTTTTCCGAGGAGCTACTATCGACCTCCAAAACATATCCCGAGTATAAGTCAATCGATAAAATCCCTGATTAAAAAAAATGATTAAAAATGATTTCACACGTTAAATGTCCATAAGAGACAGGATTAGAAATGATTTGAAGGATTAAGAAGTATTTAAAATGATTAAAAAACAAATCATTTTAAATACTTTTA
The DNA here is from genome assembly GCF_029852145.1 of Microplitis mediator. NCBI lineage: Eukaryota > Metazoa > Arthropoda > Insecta > Hymenoptera > Braconidae > Microplitis > Microplitis mediator. Next base: position 11,888,967 of record NC_079979.1, read on the forward strand.
AATAATTTTTTTTAATCAGGGATAGTCTCTAAGAATATTCATTTTATCTGATTTTTACATATTTGGCTTTTTCTCGAAGACCGATTGGTTTCAAAAGCTGAAACTCTCAGGATCTTAATATCTTATTAGTACCTAAAAATCCCCGCAGTATTAAGCCGATACCTTTCAGGGGCAAATTCACCATGCTTATACCCCTAGGGCCTTTGGAAATTTTTTTTTTTCAGTGGTTTTTTTTTTATTACTCTTTTTTTATTATAATAAAAAATTTTCAAGACCAGATCCGAGACTTAGACACTTGAAGCTACAATTTGCTTTTTTTATTTTCACTGTACGAGCATTTTCCTCCAAGTTACAGCACGTTGAAAATCAGTTAAAAATTTGGAATTTTTTGAATATCCTTTAATTTTTATAACTAATGTAAGATACTCGAATTTTTTCAAATATATAATACATATTCAGCAGTAGTAATTTTTTTTTTCTACAATTAGTTCCATTGAATCGTATACAAATGTTTTTTTTTTGACATATATATTACTGTTGTAATATTAATTAAATAAAGACATGCCAGGACTGGTTGGTGGTTGGGATGTTTGAAAAATACGCATATTTAAAAATACAACAATATTTTTATTTGTCACAGCACAAAATATCACTGGGTTGCAAATTAAATAGTTTATTTAATTTATAAATACTGTTAAATGTCTGAGCTCATGAATACGTGAATGATTGAATACAAAATATTGAGTTGAGCTCGAGTAAATAATGAATCAAAAATAATCAAGTTGAGTTTAATTGAACACTGAGTTGAATGCAAAAATGTCATGATAATAAGTAACATGATGTCAGAGGTTACTGAGCGAAGTGAATTATTGAACACATTAATTACTATTTTTAATAGCACTGAATACATAAATATTTTTGTTATTGAGTTTTAATAGTGATAATCACTTAATTGAATTGAATTTAATGAGCTCATGATAAATTACACTGATTTTAATTTATTTGTTGAACACGTGGTAGCATGATAGCAGAGGCTACTGAGTGAAACATAACTTTTAAATTAATTAAGAAATTGAGCATAATGATAATTAAATAAATAATAAAACTGAGTCTTTTAAATTAATTGAGCACTGATAGCAAGTAAATGTTTAATAAAAAATGCACCTGTTGCTTTCTCGATGATATAACCTCGTCAGGAACAGGTTGTAGAACACTGGATTTCTTGATGTTATTTATTAATTATTTTATGAGCTCTGGAGCTCGCGATTATAAAAATAATTATATTTTTATATAGAGTAATGAACTCTGAATGTAATTAATTGATTACTTATAATTAGTTACTCGAGATGAGCGCAATTTTAATAGATTATACAAAAAACGTGGTGACACTTGAAATTGTATAAACGAATAGATAATGGCGACGGTCTTCTTGCCACGAGGCAGGATAAATTCGATGCGCATGCGTCGAACAGCGCAAGTCAAGTTTTTAATTGATAGACACTAGGCCCCAGTAGGTGCTGCCTCTATTTGCCGGGAGTTCAACTACATTCAAATTTGAATGTAGTTGTGATTACGCAACAATTACATTTTCAAATAAAAAATCTTAGAAAATGTTAAAAAACACTCCTAAAAAGTTTTAAAAAATCTTATGTATACATAAGAAAATACAATGTATACACTATAGTGTACAATTAAATTTAGTAGTCACTGTCGGTTGTGTAGCCTAGTTGTTATAACGTCGGTCTTTCGTGCGTAGGGTCCCGAGTTCGAATCCCACTAATGCGTGTGCGTTTATTGATAAGTTTAGCGTTTTTTCTCTGAATTAAAAATTTCTAATTCGATTAGAAATTCAATATATCGCATATCTAATATTCCTAGCATCGTCAAAGTGATTGAACAAGAAATTAAAAAAAAAAAAACCTTTTTTTTCAATGTTTGTAAAATTACAATACTATATTGTAAAATTACTTCAAAGAAAGCCATTATTTGTGTTGTAAAACTCAAGTGAGATATTGTAACTTTCCGAAACCGACTGATTAAAAATTGTTTGTAAAATTACTAAACTGTTCTATAATATCACTAATCTAACAGAGCTTCATATGTTTTGTAAAATTACAAAACTCACAATGTAAAATAATAGACTAAGTCTCGAAAAACGTTTTGTATTATTACTATAACTACTTTGTAATATTCCAAGGCTAGGAAAATGTTTTGTAAAATTACGATAGAAATTTTTAACAGTAGGCATTGCAATTGTACAACATGTATGATCTCTTGAAAGTATCGTATTATAACAGTTACACATTGTGATTTTACAAATAATTTCCAATTGAATCGTTTTCGAAAATTACAACATTCGTTGTGTAAAATTTACAAACCTTTTTTATTATCTGTTTAGTAAGATTAGTACTTTTGTATTGCAATCTTCCAAAACAAAAATTGTAAAAGATGTGTTGTAAAATTACAACACTGGTTTTATTAAATCACAAAACTGCATTGGCAATTGACTTCCAACACATTTCTTGTAAAATTACCATGGAAATTTTAACAGTGTGTTATTTCCGCCTTATTGCGACTAAATATCTTGCAATGCCACGGAGCTATAGATAATTGAAAAAAAAAATCAAAATTTACATGTTAATTAAATGGGAAAATTTCAAATTCATTTAGCGAGTACTTAAAATTAAAATTAAGAGCTCATGTTTAGTGAGAATTTTTTTTTACATGTTTAGAACATTATTCCGTCGATAGACCAGAAAAAAAAAATAGTCGTTTCAAACGAAGCACCCTAATGTATATATATGTAATAGAACCAAGTTTTGAGAACACGATTGCGCCTAGAATCCTTATCGGATCCTAATGAAATTTTCACACTTATTCTATGGGCGATTACCACGGTTAAGTTCGAAGATGGTCTAAATCGTTTGATTAGTTTAGAAGATATGGTTGTTTCAAATTTCCACGATTTTTCAAAAAAAAAATTTTATCCACTTTCAAGTTCATATAACTTTAAAACTAAAACTCATAGATAATTCACGTAAAAAGTATTTGAAAGCTTGTCTAATAAGCTTTATCTTAAGACCTTAAACTTGATGTTTTGACCATTTCTTCCAATAATTTGATAGCCTTGAAAATTTTAGTGGAATCAAAAAATGTTGAAAATATGGTTTTCATTCCACACAACTTATGCTTGTCCCATTATAATCCAGTTTCGTCAATTATATTTTATTGTGAATAAAATAACCTGTAAATTTCACAGCTATTTTATACTTTAAAAGTATTTCTTTTATCACTAATGATGTTTCAATCGTACTTGTACGCCCTACAATTATAACTGGTCTTGCTATCGTAATAGCGATTACAACTATGATCTCATACTAATTACATTAAAAAATTTTTTTTCTCAATTTTTTTCAAGAATTACTGTTTTTAATTGAAGAAATTAAGCTTGTCGTTAAAAGAAACTTTTTGACATTGAAAAAATGATTGAAAACCGAAGAATCGCTAATTATGCGATTTTTGGCTAAATCGATAAATGTAAAGCTTCGGGACACTAAGAAAGAAAAATCGCAGCGCTTTGAAATTTTCAGGGTTTTTTCAGGACTCTTTGAAGTTGAAAAAAAACGACGATATCCTTGGTTCATCCGTTATATCCAAAGTTATAGCAAAATTTCCGAATATCTTTAAATATGCTAATTTTGACCTGTTTTTTTATAAACATTATCGCTTCAAAAAAAATTTTTCAATCAAAAGCCACTAATTTTGCCTCATAGAGAATGTTTTGCAGTTTTCAAAACCCTACTTCCATTCTCTGTACGACCAATACGTCCAGAGTTATTGATTATCAAAGCCAAAATGAACTTTTTTGCTTTAATCAATGATAACTCGGCGCCAAATCGTCGTAGAGACTTTTTTAGGCCGCCAAATTAAAGGGCATAAATTTTCCAAAAATAGTCTTAAGGTCGGATTATCCAAAAAAATTTATTGAAGCCCATAAACTTGTTGGAAGACGAGCAAAAATTTTGAAAATTTTTTTTGCGTCGGTTTTCTTAAGATTACTCCGGAACTGTGCATGATGGAAAAATTTGAGGTCCAAATATTAAAAGAAGAAACTTGAGGCTACGATTCACTTTATTTATTTTTTTTCTACGAACGTTTTTCACCAAGTTACAGCATGTTGAAAATCACCCAAAAATTTCGAATTTTTTTTCTATCCCTTTATTTTTGTAACCAGTGTAGTAATTGTTATCATAATATTATGGTAAACGTTACCATAACATTATGGTAATGGTTACTATAATATTATGGTTATGGTTACCATATACAGGGTGATCCAGAATTACTTTCACAGCGAAAAAATTCAGATAGAGGGGGTGATTCTAAGCATGAAGTTCCTTTGCCACTTTTGAAAATTTTGAGTAGTTTTTGAATTATTCAACATTTTAATTGACCAATCATATGTGAGAACTGGAATTTGAAAAAAAAAAATAAAAAATAATAAATATTAAGTTTGGCAACGACGCAATTATTAACGTCAAGTCAAACATAAATTTTTTATTTCAAAAAGTTCGAATTCTGCAAAAATTTGAAGAACGAAAACAAAACACGTAATCGCAACCTCAAATATACTCTTATCATACATTTTTTAAATTTACTTACTGAGAATTGTAAATAATAATTATGCTTTCATCATTACAGTCAGGCCCACGGACAATTAAAGCACAATTATGTTTTTGGGGCATTCCACGCTAAATCGATCACTTTTGAAACAAACCCTTTCTGATTTCACAGATTATTTTTTTTTATTTTCTATCTCACTAAAGGCGTTTCTCATAATTCATTAAAATTATATTACCCAATAAAAAAAAAAAGTTACGAATTTTTGAAAAAAAATTTTCTTTTATTTTCAAAATTGAAGCCTCATAAGAAGTCAAAATCAAAGACAAAATTCAAGGTTGAGAATAAGACAAATTTCAAGACCAGAAATAAGATAAAACCAGAACTTAAAATCCCTGGTTAAAAAAGAGAATTAAAGAGGATTAAAAATGAATTGAATCCTTTTTAATTCTCTTCAGAGAATTAAATAGAATTAAGGAGAATTCATATTTAGAAATTTTCAATACTTTTAAATTCTCTTCAGAGGATTAAATAGAATTAAGGAGAATTCATATTTTGAAATTTTTAATACTTTTAAATTCTCTTTAGAGAATTAAATAGAATTAAGGAGAATTCATATTTTGAAATTTTTAGTACTTTTAAATTCTCTTTAGAGAATTAAATAGAATTAAGGAGAATTCATATTTTGAAATTTTTAATATTTTTAAATTCTCTTCAGAGGATTAACTAGAATTAAGGAGAATTCATATTTTGAAATTTTTAATACTTTTAAATTCTCTTCAGAGAATTAAATAGAATTGAGGAGAATTCATATTTTGAAATTTTTAATACTTTTCAATTCTCTTCAGAGAATTTAATCGAATTGAGGAGAATTCATATTTTGAAATTTTTAATTCTTTTAAATTCTCTTCAGAGAATTAAATAGAATTGAGGAGAATTCATATTTTAAAATTTTTAATACTTTCAAATTCTCTTCAGAGGATTAACTAGAATTAAGGAGAATTCATATTTTGAAATTTTTAATACTTTTAAATACTCTTCAGAGAATTAAATAGAATTGAGGAGAATTCATATTTTGAAATTTTTAATACTTTTTAATTCTCTTCAGAGAATTCAATCGAATTGAGGAGAATTCATATTTTGAAATTTTTAATTCTTTTAAATTCTCTTCAGAGAATTAAATAGAATTGAGGAGAATTCATATTTTAAAATTTTTAATACTTTTAAATTCTCTTCAGAGAATTAAATCGAATTGAGGAGAATTCATATTTTGAAATTTTTAATGCTTTTTAATTCTCTTCATATTAATCGAAAAGAATAAAGAACTATTCTCAAGAAAAATATAGAGAGCCCGAACTGGGATGGATATCCCGAATTGTCCATGGGGAAGACCACTGGTTATACCAAAAATAATATATTATCTATACCAGATATATATATATATATATAGGATGTGGTGCAGGGTATGCTGCGCCACTACCAGTAGGTACTTCCCACTCTGCTACGCAAAGTTCACTTGATAGCAGTAGAGTGAAGACTAACGATTAAGGTCCGCTGCATTTGCTTTTAACACTTCTACTATAAGTGTCCATATCCAAGAAGCCCGCACGCTCTAGCGGTGAGCGCGGAACTAACTTTCGCTCACTTACTCTCTCCCGCCAGATTGTCGGTCGGCGAGCGTCTCACGATCACTCTTACATTTTTTTCCCGTTGCCTTTTTCTCTTTTAATTACTTTTTTTAACTTCCCGCTAAGAAAATTGTAAATTTTCAAAAATTCGGGAAGTTATTGGTTTCGGTCCGATTTACGAAAATCGAATTTCCATCAGATGTCGACGTTTCGAGGTCCTAGGAAGCTATCCTGACTAATTTCACGATGATGTCCGAGTGTATGTATGTGTGTACGTACGTACGTACGTACGTACGTACGTACGTACGTACGTACGTACGTACGTACGTATGTATGTATGTAAATATTCATAACTCTTGAACGGATGAACCGATTTTGATCGTTGAGGTGTCATTCGACGCGGCTTGTTAATGTCTTGAGGCCGTATGAATTTGAACTTAATCGGTAGGGTGCGTTCAGAGATATTTCAAAAATAAAATTTTTTCGAAAATGTTTTATTTGGATAACTTTTAATTTGCTCGATGGATTTATTCCAAAATCTAATCAGCTCTAAAACTCTATAAGCCGCGTCGAATGCCACCTCAACCATCAAAATCGGTTCATTCGTTCAAGAGAAACCGTTGACGAAAGAATTCAAAAAAAATTTTTTCCTTGGTTTTTTTGAAATTTCTCAAAAACGGCTGAATAAATCAATTTCAAAATTCGACCAGCTTTAGAACTTGATAAAACGCGTCGATTGCCACCTCAACCATCAAAATCGGTTAATTCGTTCGCGAGATATCGTGGAAGAAAGAAATGCTAAAAAATGGTTTTTTACAAAACAATGGCATACAAAAGTAATTGCGAGCTCGAAGAGCTCGAAAATATATTCACAATAATGTTTTCGAGCTCAGCGAGCTCGGAAACAGCGGGAAGTTTTGGGGCTGGCCCGCAGGGTCAACTGACAGACCGATTTTTTTCCACAAATTTCTCCATAAAAAAAAATAAAATTTCACGTATAAAATTATTATTTCATTTCTTTCCCAGAATAAAATTTTAATATATAAATAATTACTCATCATTATTATTTTGTTTTTTCAAAGTTTAAGGCCATTCTCAGACAGTGCCCCCCACTTCTTAAAAATTTTGAATGACTTTCAACTGTTATAAGCGTATCAAATTTTTAGCAATTAATTAAAAAAAAATTGAAGCATTAATTGAAAAAAGGACAACGTAGTTGTAATTTCGCCGATATATAGATATAAAAAAAAAATTATTTACACTTGATCAATTCGAAGTTAAACAAAATTCGTTGAATAAATTTTCGTGAAATCGTCCTGTCAATTTTATAATTAGAATTTTTTGATTTTGTTGAGTAAGTAATTTTTTCTAAATTCTATATCGCAACGAAATTACGACTACGTTGTCCTTTTTTCAATTAAAATTTTGATTTTTTTTTAATTGATTAATAAAATTTTAATACGGTTATGATAGTTGAAAGTCATTGCATATTTTTAAAAAGTGGGGGGCACTGTCTGAGAATGCCCTTAAAAGAAAAATAATTTTTTTTGTTATGGTTACAATTCTCTCGAATTCTCAGCGAGAACAGGAATTACATGACTTTGAAATTAAAAAAAAATAAGATGGAATATAACTTTTTCGAATCCTGGTTTATTCTCTCGAATTCTCGGGAAAAACAGAAAGTGCAACATGACTTTAAAATTAAAAAAAATAAGATGGAATATAACTTTTTCGGATCCTGTTTTACTCTCTCGAATTCACGGAAAGAACAGAAATTGCAACATTATTTTAGAATTAAAAAGAATTAGTTAGAACTGAATTTTTCCGAATCCTCTTTTATTCTCTTGAATCCTCTGCGAGAACAGAAATTCAAAGTTATTTTAGAATTAAAAAGGATTAGTTATAATTAAACTTTTTCCAATCCTCTTTTATTCTCTTGAATCCTCCACGGGAACAGAAATTAAAAATTATTTTAGAATTAAAAAGAATAAGTTAGGATTAAACTATTTTGAATCCTCTTTTATTCTCTTGAATCCTCCGCGAGAACAGAAATTCAAAGTTATTTTAGAATTAAGAAGAATTAGTTAGGATGAAACTTTTTTGAATACTCTTTTATTCTCTTGAATCCTCCGCGAGGACAGAAATTGAAAGTTATTTTAGAATGAGAAAGGATTAGTTAGAATTTAACTTTTTCCAATCCTCTTTTGTTCTCTTGAATCCTCCACGGGAACAGAAATTAAATATTATTCTAGAATTAAAAAGGATTAGTTAGAATTAAACTTTTTCCAATCCTTTTTTATTCTCTTAAGTCCTCCACGGGAACAGAAATTAAATATTATTTTAAAATTAAAAAGAATTAGTTAGGATTAAACTATTTTGAATCCTCTTTTATTCTCTTGAATCCTCCGCGAGAACAGAAATTCGAAGTTATTTTAGAATTAAAAAGAATTAGTTAGGATTAAACTATTTTGAATCCTCTTTTATTCTCTTGAACCCTCCTCGGAAACAGAAATTTAATATCAATTTAGAGTTAAAAAGGATTAGTTAGAATTAAACTTTTTCCAATTCTCTTTAATTCTCTTGAATCCTCCGCGAGAACAGAAATTAAATATGAATTTAGAATTAAAAAGAATTAGTTAGGATTAAACTATTTTGAATCCTCTTTTATTCTCTTGAATCCTCCGCGAGAACAGAAATTGAAAGTTATTTTAGAATGAGAAAGGATTAGTTAGAATTTAACTTTTTCCAATCCTCTTTTGTTCTCTTGAATCCTCCACGGGAACAGAAATTAAATATTATTCTAGAATTAAAAAGGATTAGTTAGAATTAAACTTTTTCCAATCCTTTTTTATTCTCTTAAGTCCTCCACGGGAACAGAAATTAAATATTATTTTAAAATTAAAAAGAATTAGTTAGGATTAAACTATTTTGAATCCTTTTTATTCTCTTGAATCCTCCGCGAGAACAGAAATTCAAAGTTATTTTAGAATTAAAAAGAATTAGTTAGGATTAAACTATTTTGAATCCTCTTTTATTCTCTTGAACCCTCCTCGGAAACAGAAATTTAATATCAATTTAGAGTTAAAAAGGATTAGTTAGAATTAAACTTTTTCCAATTCTCTTTAATTCTCTTGAATCCTCCGCGAGAACAGAAATTAAATATGAATTTAGAATTAAAAAGAATTAGTTAGGATTAAACTTTTTTGAATCCTCTTTTATTCTCTCGAATCCTCTGCGAAAACAGAAATTGAAAGTTATTTTAGAATTAAAAAGAATTAGTTAGGATTAAACTATTTTGAATCCTCTTTTATTCTCTTGAACCCTCCTCGGAAACAGAAATTTAATATCAATTTAGAGTTAAAAAGGATTAGTTAGAATTAAACTTTTTCCAATTCTCTTTAATTCTCTTGAATCCTCCGCGAGAACAGAAATTAAATATTAATTTAGAATTAAAAAGAATTAGTTAGGATTAAACTTTTTTGAATCCTCTTTTATTCTCTCGAATCCTCCACGGGAACAGAAATTAAATATTAATTTAGAATTAAAAAGGATTAGTTAGAATTAAACTTTTTCCAATTCTCTTTTATTCTCTTGAATCCTCCACGGGAACAGAAATTAAATATCATTTTAGAATTAAAAAGAATCAGTTAGGATTAAACTATTTTGAATCCTCTTTTATTCTCTTGAATCCTCCGCGAGAACAGAAATCCAAAGTTATTTTAGAATTGAAAAGGATTAGTTAGGATTAAACTTTTTTGAATCCTCTTTTGTTCTCTTGAATCCTCCACGGGAACAGAAATTAAATATTATTCTAGAATTAAAAAGAATTAGTTAGAATTAAACTTTTTCCAATCCTCTTTTATTCTTTTGAATCGTCCACGGGAACAGAAATTAAATATTATTTTAGAATTAAAAAGGATTAGTTAGAATTAAACTTTTTTGAATCCTTTTTTATTCTCTTGAATCCTCCGCGAGAACGATAGTACAAAGTTATTTTAGAATTCAAAAGGATTAGTTAGAATTAAACTTTTTCTAATCCTCTTTTATTCTCTTGAATTCTCCGCGAGAACAGAAATTCAAAGTTATTTTAGAATTCAAAAGGATTAGTTAGAATTAAACTTTTTCTAATCCTCTTTTATTCTTTTGAATCTTCCACGGGAACAGAAATTAAATATTATTTTAGAATTAAAAAGAATTAGTTAGGATTAAACTTTTTCCAATTCTCTTCAAATCTCTTGAATCCTCCGCGAGAACAGAAATTTAAAGTTATTTTAGAATTAAAAAGAATTAGTTAGGATTAAACTTTTTTGAATCCTCTTTTATACTTTTGAATCTTCCGCGCGATCAGAAATTGCAATATTATTTTAGAATTAAAAAGGATTAGTTAGAATTAAACTTTTTTGAATCCTCTTTTATTCTCTTGAATCCTCCACGGGAACAGAAATTAAATATTTTTTTAGAATTAAAAAGAATTAGTTAGAATTAAAATTTTTTGAATCCTCTTTTATACTTTTGAATCCTCCGCGCGATCAGAAATCGCAATATTATTTTAGAATTAAAAAGGATAAGTTAGGATTAAAAATATTTAATCCTTTTTTATTCTTTTTAATCCTAAAACGATAATAATTTTGTCGCTAGATGATGGAGAATTAAAAAGGATTCATTTTATGTTCGATCTGAATTCTCCGGAGAATTAAGAGTATTAAAGAGTATTAAGGAGTATTAAGTATGTGTGCTTTTTTAATCCTTTTTAATTCACTTTTTTAACCAGGGTATAAGACCAAATTCAAGACAAAAAGTAAGACAACATTCAAGACAAAAAGTAAGACGAAATTCAAGACAAAAAGTGAGACAAAAATTCAAGACAAAAAGTAAGACGAAATTCAAGACAAAAAGTTAGACATAATTCAAGACAAAAATTCAGACGGAATTCAAGACAAAAATTCAAGACAAAAAGTAAGACAACATTCAATACAAGAGCTAAGACAAAATTCAAGACAAAAACTAAGATAAAATTCAAGACAAGAAAGTGAAGAAAATTCACCACTGAAATTCATGACAAAATTCAAGACAAAAAGTATTAGAAAATTCAAGAAATAAAGTAAAAAAAAATTACCACTGCAAATAAGACGAAATTTAAGACTGACAGTAATTTAAATTCCAAGAAAATAAGACAATGATTAAGACAAAATGTAAAAAAAAAAAAACACGTCTCGATAAGTCTATTTTTGCCAAAGTAATGGAATTTTGAAAATAAAAGAAAATTTTTTTTCAAAAATTCGTAACTTTTTTTTTTGATTGGGTAATATAATTTTAATTAATTATGAGAAACGCCTTTAGTGAGATAGAAAATAAAAAAAAATAATCTGTGAAATCAGAAAGGGTTTGTTTCAAAAGTGATCGATTTAGCGTGGAATGCCCCAAAAACATAATTGTGTTTTAATTGTCCGTGGGCCTGACTGTAATGATGAAAGCATAATTATTATTTACAATTCTCAGTAAGTAAATTTAAAAAATGTATGATAAGAGTATATTTGAGGTTGCGATTACGTGTTTTGTTTTCGTTCTTCAAACTTTTGCAGAATTCGAACTTTTTGAAATAAAAAATTTATGTATGACTTGAAGTTACACAGAAAAAACAGATATCTTGAGTCAAGAAAATATTTTTGAAGACAAACGTTTTCGGGAACCAAGTCAAGATTTTCTTGAGCCAAGAGAATTCGTCTTGGTTGGAGAAGATTTCTACTTTATCTGAGAAAATTTTGGTCTCCAAAAAAATTTTCTTGAATCAAGAATATTAACCTTCAGTCGAGAATTTTTTTTTTTGTGTGTAATAATTGCGTCGTTGCCAAACTTAATATTTATTCTTTTTTATTTTTTTTTTAAATTCCAGTTCTCACATATGATTGGTCAATTAAAATGTTGAATAACTCAAAAACTACTCAAAATTTTCAAAAGTGGCAAAGGAACCTCATGCTTAGAATCACCTCTTCTATCTAAATTTTTTCGCTGTGAAAGTAATTCTGGATCACCCTGTATTATGGTAATCGTTACCATATTATAAGGTAACGATTACCATAATATTATAGGAACCATTACTATAACATTATGGTAACCATTACCATGTGTATGGTAACGATTACTATAATATTATAGCAACGGTTACGCGAAGAGCTCGAAAATGTATTCACAACAATGTTTTCGAGCTCAAGGAGCTCGAAAACAGCGGGAAGTTCTGGGGCTGGCCCGCAGGGTCAACCGATAGACAGATATTTTTTTTTTTTTTTTTTCGTAATAAAATTTGTGGATACATCATGGGACCATCGTGGGTACACCGTGGAACCACGGTGGGTTTACCGTGAAATCACGGTGTTTCCACCGTGATTCAAATCCGCGAGGGATAAGTATGCCACACAAACTCCAAGTTACCACTACCAAAACGACGAAAAAATCCTCAATATACTCCGCAAAAACCATGAAAAACTATTATAGAAATTCCGAGCAAGTCTAAACACGACTCCGCGAAAACACTGATGAAACTCCAAAAGAACACCCACGAAACTCAGCAAGAACATCGAAAAAACTCCGTGTCGTAACTGTACACAAAAATACGGCGTATCTACCATGAAAATGCCGTCAAAACTCCCTTGGTGCACCCAGTTTCAATCGAGTTTTTTCCGAATTCTTAGGGTCGCGCTAAAAGCTCGAGAATCCGTAAAAACTCTGACTCAATTACGAAGAAACACATGAAAAACTCCCACAAAACACGAAGAAAACTGCGTGATAATACCGACGAAACTTCAAGAGAACACCAACGAAACTTCAAGAGAAAACTGGCAAAACTCTTCAAAAACACGAACAAAACTCCGTAAAAACTCCGTGTCGTAATTGCACACGAAACGCCACGTTTCTACCGCGAAAACACTGTCGAATCTCCCTCGAAACACCGAGTTTCTGTCGAGTTTTTTCCGAGTTCCCACGGTGGCACCAAAACCGCTAGGGGTACTAGGAACGGCTACCATAAATTTTTCTCCGTATAGTAACTTATATATTACTTTACTATAGCAAAAAATCCAAATACAGTTTAATTCAAGAATACATTTTAAGAGCGCACACAACATTGCGATCGTATTCAATATAACAATTGCTTTGATTATTTATTATTTGATAAAAGACTGACGAGACTGTTGATAAATAAGTTGTCTACATGAAACTCAAGTTATTATTGTTTATTTTATAAAATTTGCACTACACATCATCTGATTGTTTAAGGCGATTGTTGCAAAAAGTTAAACCTTGCAATTAAAACATAATGGTTATATCTAATTTTATCAGTTATCAGTGTTAACTTATCACTTATATATACGACATGATATCAGGTGGATAATAAACATTTAACCGAGAGTTAGTAATCGCTTGAAACAATTATCTATTAAAAAACCTTAATGTATTAATTTACATACATTTATATCGAAACAACATACATACATTGTTTTTTTTATTCTCAACCAAAAATTTTCTTATTATAAATTAAAACGTTTGCGACAAGAGTATACATACTGTTTTCTTAAAATATAATTCCAATAAACGTTTATAAAAAGTGGTTCTTTTTCTGAAGACATATATAAGTTCATCGGGTCTACATATTCTTGGAAAGGTTCTCCGGACATGAATAATTGATATACCAGGATATTATAGTCACCCCTATTTTTATATGAATAAATAATGTTTTTCTAATGATCGTCTTTGAATACGAAGAAAATCATTGATTGTAGACGAAAACCTATCGTTGTATTTAAAAATATCATTCTTCGTAAAACTATCAATACGAAACTTTTTCAATACGTGATATCATACGAATATTAATATGCAAAACTTAGAAAGAAAAAGTGGTCTAGCGAAAAAAGCATTTTACTTGTATGAATTCTTAACATCAAATATCGGTCTTTGGGCATTACAAAAGGACAATATGAATCGTAAATTCCGTATTTTCTACGCAACTATACAAATGGTAAATTACTTTGAATATCTTATATAACTATATACCATAATAATTATTTAGCCTATCGATAAAATAGCAATTATTTGAGAGTAAAGTTGTAGCTGAGTTAAAGTATATTTGAGTTGAGGCCGAGTAAAGAAGTAAATGAGTAGAGTTATAACCATTTCCCCTGAGTAGAGATGTTGTAAGCAGACATGTTACATTGCCAAAGAAGTTTTATTCTATAAAGTACATATGTATTTAGGAAAAATAACCATAATATTTGTAGGTCAGTGAAACAAGAGTATATCGTGATATAATATTGTACACCTCGAGCGTGAAGCGAAGCCATAGCGGTTTCAGCGGCACGATAAAATTACCGTTTATTAACGTTAAATCGTCGTAAGTTCTGCCGTCGAACATTCGACTGCTGGCTGATTTGACGATCGTTTCCGAGTGCGATTGTGAAAAATCTTCACCATATATTTTTTCAGCACTTACGGCAATGACACCATCTAATCGTTTATTATATATCGCTAAATAACGATCGTACACGGAGAGAAATTAATTATTCTATCTACTATACAAAAATTGTAATTTTAACCATCTAAAATGGTAATAACATTTTTCAGTGGTTATGATGATCAGTATTACAATTGAAAATGATAACAGTTACAACTGATGATGGTAACGATTACTATCGAAAATGCTAATTGTAATTATTAAAAATCATAATTGTTACAATAGAAGATGGTAACTATTACCATTCAAAGTTGTAAAAATACTTAGCTAAGAATGTGTGTGTGCTCGCGTGAGTGTGTGCATGAGTGCGCTCGCTCGTGCGTGTGCATGAGTACGTGCGTGGGTATATGTGTGCGCGTGTGTACATGTGGTCGCGCGGGTGTGTGCGGGTCATTTGTCGGTATCGTAAATTTACGGTCATTCGACCGTCGTTTAACGATGATTTTACAGTGATCACGAATCCGCCAGGGAGAGGTTGGGCTTTACTCTCAACTTGTTAAGATCATGCGGCTTACATTACATCGTTTTGGTTATTTTTATACCTCACTAACAATTTATAAAAAACACATTAATATTCAAAGGAAACACTAATTAACAACTCTGTTGCTTTTCATAAATTGTGCAATACGTATTCCCATATAACAATTTTTTTCAATTCTTGAGCAAGTCTGCTCTCAAGATCGGTAGGTGCTAGTGTTTTTTTCTACGTATGTGTCTTGCTGCAGATACTTGTGACCAGATTTAAATTACAAGCCTAGTGCAAGCCTTACACACGAAGTTCGTGCCAGATTAGAATTCAATTCCAGAGGAAGACTATGGTTGAAAATAGTTGCGCATGGCTTGCTCAAGATCTGCTTAAGGCTGGAAATTGAGCGTGAGCCTCGAGCAGATTTTAAGCAAGCCATGCGTAAGTACCTACTGTAAGTTACTGATGCGTCAGATATTGTTTCATTGCACGTGTTCAAGATATCTTTAATATTCTTGCGTACGATACCATGAGTAAGACATACACAAATCTTGAGATAGGTTTCTTGATATGCGATCTTGCGAAAAACACATGCGTAGAAAAAGACACTAGCAGCTAGGGATCTTGCTCAAACACGTGTTACTAGGGTTATTATAAAAAAAAGCCAAATAATGATCACGAATAAAACACTATTCAACACTCATCATTCCCCATTGGAAACTGACAAACTAGGTCACGCAGTCTGGTGGTAAAAAATCAAACTAATGATAGCTTACATCAGTCAAGTAAATACACAGGAAATGCTTGCTGATAACATCATCAATAAATTTTATACAATAAAAATTATTAAAAAATAAAAATTAAAATAGAAGTTGGAATATTTAGAAAACGTAAAAAGTCAAAAAATTGAGTATTTTGTGCATTAAGAGATTGTCGGAGTAAAGAAAATAAAAATAAAAACGCAGTTTTCTATAAATTTCCGGAGGCTGCCCTGCTTTAAAAATCCGATAGATTCTTATAGCTGTATGGATAAGGCCCTATACTTAACTATAGCACTTCTCATAGAGCTCATTCATTCTTATAAAATCTCGATGGGAATTTATGAGAATCTATTGGATTCTATGAGATTTTCTAAACAGGGTGGTGATCGTTCAGTGTTATTAGAAAATTTTTTTGATAATTTGGAAAAGTTGATAAATCAAATGCGTAGAAAAAGTTTCCTGTTGAAAACATCCAATACAGTCCCATACACGATAATAGAATCTGTAATGGCTTATATGTAATCTATCTGGAAGAAAAAATTTCCAAATAGAGTTAGATTTTGCATCTATTGGAATCTATATGTAAATCCATTATAGCGGGTTTTTTTTATTGGAATTAATGGGACTATAATGTATTTTGTCTTCGTATGGATCCTATCTGCACCTTACCTGTAGGTTTATATCTGTTCTTATCGTAAGTCCGTATGGACATAGAAACCTATGTGGATTTCCGAATACGAAGTAGAAAATGTTTTTACTGGTTTTAAACGGAATTTCCACAGTCGGAAAAAAATGTGTTCCATTTTTGCAACAGCTACTTTCATAAAATCGGAATCATAAAGTAATTCCAGATAAACTAGAAATGAATAACCTATCTGCAAACATCAATAACATAACTTTGTGATCTATGTTATTTTATGAACAGCTGCGGACATATTGAAATCATCTATCCATCGGAATACATTTAGAATTGCAGCAACAAAAGCACATTAAGAAACAACACTCCTAGTGGATTATCCAGCTTCACAATAAAAGTTATTTTAAAGTTTTTTACCTGTAAGTCACTATTAAAAAATACTTCAAAATTCAATGGAATCAAGCGGAATATCCATAGTCTGTGAAATTCTATTAATATTAGTTTGTTTCTATCAGACCATCCAATTTGAAATAGAAATAATTTCAATGTTTTCATCTGTAAATTACGTTTAAGAGTGCCTTAAAACAATACGATATCAAATGGACTATCCATATAATATTTATATGCCAGCCCGTGAAAAATGAATCATACATATGGCCATGTATGAATGCTCCATACGTGGCCGTGTATGGAAATTGACCAGACATGGCCATATGTGACTATGTATGGCCATGTATGACTATACATAGCTTGATACGGCCATATATGACTAGGTTTAGAAATTTTAACTAAATTAAAATTTTTTTTTTTAATTATTTTGGCGACGCAGAGATTATCAGATATGCGAATAATTGAATTCCTAATCGAATTGGAAATTTTAATTTAGAGAAAAAACACTTAGACTCATTAATGACCGCACCCGCTTTAGTAGGATTCGAACCCGGGACCTTCCGTACGAGAGACCGACGCTTTGACGACTAGGTTATGCGACCGACAGTTACATCGAAGTTTAGTTGTGCTACGTAAGATTGAAAGAATATAATCACTTTCGAAAAAGCAAAATATAATCATCAATATGCTGTTAGTGATATCAAATAAATTTCCTATTTTTTTTACACTACAACATCCAGTTTATAAGCAATTGTAAAAGTCAGCTAGAATTCTTTATATCCGTCTAAAATGAATCATACATGGCCATATATGGCCATACATGGAGTCTATATAGCCATACATGGACATACCAACTTTTTCAATAAGTCATGCATGGTCATATATAAACCATACAAGGCTATGCATGGCCATTAGGGTGGTCCTTATTTTGGACATTTTCGAATTTTTATGCTAAGTTTCCCATTTAAATAACACGGGGTTTTTGGCATTGAACGATTAAGTTTTTATTCCGGCTAAAGTAATTGTTCGAAAAATTTGAAACTCTGTAGACTTTATCCTCATATTAGCAGCTACTCCTCAGAATTTTTACAGATTTTTAGCTACTCTAATTTTGGGGGTACAGCATGATGAAAAAAAAAAAATTATTTTTTTTATTTTTAGTTAAAATTTTTTTCAAATAACATATCAAATCAGTCTGCATCCTTTTCAGAAGTTCTTCCTTTCTTTCATTCTCGCACCCAAGTGGGTGAACGGTATGTCTTTGTTGCACTAATACAGTAATCAGGAGCATTTTTTTTCAATTACAACAGAAAAAATTTCCTTAAAGTTTAAGTTCTTAATTCTAACGGGAAGAGTTAACGCAAAATTTTTTTTGTGATTTTTTCAAGAAATATTTTTGTTTATGTTATTTGACAATGCGACTTTTTCAAAAATACATAATGCATTCGCCCGACTAGAATTTTTCATCAGGGCCTGACGAAGTCCTCATCAGGTTAACCTTATTTCAAATGAGGTCCCGATCAGGGTATCCTGACGAGGATCCTGATATGGATGTAACGCTTAAGACCCATGAGGTCCCTATCGGGATTGCCTTATCAGGACCTTACCAGGATATACTCATCAAATCCTTATCAGGATTACCTTATTAGTAATTATTTTTTAAAAAATATTAAATTGCAAAAAAAAAAATAAGAGAATTTTAATTTGATCGAGAATGTTATCTATTGTATTGAAAGCATTAATTAGAGAAAGTAAACATATTTTTTATTGATGAAAAAATCCCGATAACTGCTGGGCTCGAACCTGCGTCCCCTAGCAGATCCGAATTACGGTAAATTGCTGTAATTTACGGTAATTCGGATCTGCTAGGGATATTTGAATAATATCCAGCACTACACAATACCAAATCTTAAAGACACGGTACCGAAATGTCAAGTAAAGACAGTTGTTTACAGTCAAATATCCGATTATCAACAGACATTCCAGTGAAATGCATCTCATTACAGTAAAATACAGCAAATTTACCGCAATTATATGGTGAAATACCGCAATTTTACAAAACTTCTACGGTAAAGTACTGCACTGTTACCACAACTTGACGGCGAAAATGCGGCATTTTTACCGTAAACTACCGTACTTTCACCGCAACATTGCCACAAATTTACCGTAGCTTCACCGCAAATTTGCCGTAAATTTGCGGCATTTCGCCGTAAATTACGGCAATTTACCGTAATTTGCCGTAGATTACCGTAATTTACGGTAATTCTGCTAGGTGCCGTAAATTACGGTAAACTAAGGCAAATTACGGTAAATCACTGTATTTACCGTAATTCGGATCCGCTAGATTACCGTAATTTACGGTAATTCTGCTAGGTGCCGTAAATTACGGTAAACTACGGCAAATTACGGTAAATCACTGTATTTACCGTAATTCGGATCCGCTAGGGATATCCTTTCGATTCGAAGCCCTCGATGCTATCCACTGGGCTGACATACACATGTGATCTTGAAAGTGTAAATATAATATTCATTATGATGTCAAAGAATAACTGATAAAGAAGTAAAAAATCTGTGCTACAATGATTGACGTGATTTTTATATAATATTCTTTTGTACTTTTTTTAATTTTTAGCCTGTAAATGAAATATTTAAAGGCATGGGATAACTTTTTTTTGAATAAGGATATCCTGACGAGGTCCTGATCAGGTATTCGTCAGGTTGACCCGATGGCAAATAACTTTTTTTTTTAATAGGGATATCCTGATGAGGTCCTGACCAGGAACTCGTCAGGTTTACCTGATGGCAAATAACTTTTTTTTGAATAAGGATATCCCGATGAGGTCCTGACAAGGAACTTGTCAGGTTGGCCCTAATAAGGCAAACCTTATATTAACCTGATAAGGTCCTTATGGTACTTCAGGCAAATCAGGAAGGAATTCTAGTCGGGTCAATTGATATCTGAGATCGGTATATCAAAGCCACTAATCATATTATGTCTCAGTTTAACAGTTGATAATTATTATCAATAAATTAAATTTCTTTCAATATTCGCTTAAATAAGTTGGTCACCTTTAAGTTCATTATTTGTTTCAAGCAATAAATAATAAACAAAAGGATGCCCTCGCGGTCTTGAAACCACAATAAATCCACCGTGGATCCACCGTGGTTTCACCGTGGATCCATCGTGGATCCACCGTGGTTTCGTGACATTTAACCACCGTGGTTCCACGGTGAAACCACTATAAATCCACTGTGGTTTTACCGTGTACCCACCGTGGATTCATAGTGGTTTTATGGTTTTTTTGTCGTGTTTGCAGTACGTTTTCAACGTACTTTTATAGTATAGTTATACCGTTTAATACATAAGCACTAACTAAATAGTATATTACATATCTAGGCCAGTAAAATAAGAAAAGTCTCAGAGCACATGTAATTGTTGGCCGAGGCGAAGCCGAGGCTGACAAACATGTGGTCTGAGGCTTTCTTTTTTACTGGCCAAGGTGCGTATACTATTTTTCTGCTCGACGAAGCCGGAAAGTTGCAACTTCGTTCAGGGCAGCGGCCCGAAAGTTGCCACTTTCCGGCCGGAGGGCAGAAAAATAGATTTTACCAACTATCAAATAAAAAAAATGAAAAATTCGAGAGTGAAACTACAATTGAATTACGATGTAAAGCTATAAGTCTTAAAAAATCCGGAGACACGGTCGTGTCTCGCGCCAAGTACACGTTCAAACACATATACATACATATGTGTGAACGTGGCGGCGCGAGTCGACTGTGTCTCTATACCGGTGTCATATGCCTGTTTAACCTCTCTCATATTTAAATTGATTAATTAATAGATAAATATAAATTATAACCGTTATTTACCTATTTCATTATTAATATTTTATCATTCTCTACCAATTCCATGAGAAATTTTTGAGTTTAATATTTGAGTTTTCATTTTTTAATTTCTAAATTTTTGCTTGCGCCGTTTTTGATAAATTTTATAAATTTTATAAACTCTAATTTTTGATGAATTGTGTATACTTTCATCAATATATATTTTAGTATGTATGAATATTTTAGTTTCTTAGCACATGAGTATACACAATAAATTGTGTTTATTTTCATCAATATATATTTTATAATATGTACAATATTTTCGTTCTTAGCATTTGAGTATACACAAATGTTAAGCAGATTTTATTAAGGACCAGTTTTGCAAACTAGGTTCGTTTTAATCCGAGTTTAAATTAAAAAGCTGGAATTAATAATATATAGACATACCAGTAATAATAATTCAAACCCGGATTAATAATAAACTCGGTTTGAAAAACTTACCCGAAATGTAAAATCAGTGACTCTGTCTATACATATAATCACGTTTACATAAAGGTAGTTTCTCAATACGAAATTTGATTAATATGTGATTAGACTATTATTGCTCGTACATCTATATGAAAATATCCAAGTATACTAGCAATAATTAAGTCACAGATTAAGAATCTTGGATTGAAAAGCTGGCGGCTTCCAGCGCTCAAGACGAATTCAGCTGCAATTTGTACATAATTACTAGCCATATTGTTATTTAACCAGTTACTTACTGGAGGTTTTTTATTATATACCCTGATAGCCATACCTTACTCAGTAAGGTCTGCAGAGCAACACTTTCGGCTAACTTAACGAGAAAGTTTCTGGCAAACCTTGGCTGGATAATACTTTCCTTTAAGTTGGTTTCAGAATACGGCAGTAGCTTGAATGTAACTTGACAGAAAAACTTGACGTCAATTTGAAGTGAAATTTTCAATCAACTTAGCGTCATTGTCTGACAGTCATACATGTAGTCAAATTGAATTTAACTTAACAGACAATTTACTGTCAACTTAAAGGTAACCTGCTCGCTCTCCAACACTTTCCTTCAAGTTACCTTTAAAATACAGCAGTAGCTTGTAGTTAAGGGCCAGTTTTTCAAACCAGGTTTATTTTTAGTCCGGGTTTGATTATCATTGCTGGTATATCTATATAATTATTAACATATAGATATACTAACAATATTAATTGAAACCCGGATAAAAAGAAATTCGGTTTGAAAAACTGGCCCTAACTTACGGTTAGGGTGGCTATCAGGGTAATTGATTATTTTTAACTTTTCATAACTTAAAAAGTAACATAGAGGCGCTGCTTGGGATATTTTTGTCGAATTCATAGCATATATATATTAATTCCTATTAACTGAAGTTGAAGAGATTAATTTTGACAGAATTTAAATATCGTGTGATTAATTTTTCTGTGAAATTGATAGTACGATCATTATCGATAAAAGTTTAAAAAATAAAAACCCAAGTTTACGTGTATTTTAAATGGGAAATCTTAACACGCTGTCGTCGAGTACTTAATATTAATATTAAGGGCTCAAATTTTCAGAGAATTTTTTTGGGGCTATTTCTAACAAAATTTCGGGATGGGAGCGAAAAAAAAAATATATTCGCAAAAAAAAAAGCACCCTAATATATATACATATAATGTCTTTACAAAAAGATTTGAAATCACACCAAAAACAGCACAGCTGTAATAGATTGCGCCAAGTACGCGTTCAAATTGCAATAACATATTAACTGTACTATTCTACAAAAATATTTGAAATCACTAAATAATGCCAAGTTAAGATACAATATTCTGCAATAAAATAGTTGATAGAGCGGTTCAATAAATATGAATGTACTTAATATAAAAAGGAAATTGCTAAAAAAGGCGGAAATCATAAAAATATCAAGTATTTGAAATTTTCTTTAATTAAAAAAAAAAAAAGTTTTAGAAAATATATAAATGAAAAAAAAAAATTAGTTGAACGTACTTGGTGTGCGTTAACGCAAACAACTTGTTATGTCATAATTCAGTTATTTCATAGTTTGTAAATGTTTTACAATCAATTGATATACTTATTTCGCTTTAATAACGCACACCAAGTACGTTCAACTAATTTTTTTTTTCATTTATATATTTTCTAAAACTTTTTTTTTTTTAATTAAAGAAAATTCCAAATACTTGATATTTTTATGATTTCCGCCTTTTTTAGCAATTTCCTTTTTATATTAAGTACATTCATATTTATTGAACCGCTCTATCAACTATTTTATTGCAGAATGTTGTATCTTAACTTGGCATTATTTAGTGATTTCAAATATTTTTGTAGAATAGTACAGTTAATATGTTATTGCAATTTGAACGCGTACTTGGCGCAATCTATTACAGCTGTGCTGTTTTTGGTGTGATTAAATTTACTATAAACTAGATTCATCTTTGCTGGGTTGATAGTAAGTGACCGAAGACCGATTTTCACATGCCTTAGCGCGAAAGCGCGTATGTATATTTTGGTCTCACCTCAAAATTTATTTTTTGTACTTTGACAAAAATAGTTCAAGAAAACATTAATGTCATAGTGTAATACAAGATACCCCTGTATTACTATCAAAAATGGATTATTATCTCTCTGCTAACATTCAGCGAGTAACGCATTCCATGATTGCTTCAAGATCAGAATTTATAACTTCTGAAATAAGTATCTTACCAGGGACACTACAAAAGGTGGGCGCGATCTAGTGGTGAGCACTGAACTACTTCCGCTGCTGCTGCCTAGCATCATAACTTTTTAAATCAATAATCATTAGGATTAAATATATATTCGTTAATCTCAAACAAATATATATATATATATATATATATATATATATATATATATATATATATTTGGCGATGATACCTTAGGTTTAGATTGCAATAATCACTGCCTAAGTCGCCAACTACCAAAGAGTGAAACGCTGTGAGAGAGGATGAGAAGAGGAGAGATAGAAAAAGGTATTTTGTGGGGAGAGAGGCGTTTCGTCTAAGTATACGATAGCTGAGACTCCTCAGTTAGGTGTATCTATCGTATACCCCACCTAAGACGCCGAGTTGGAAGTAACATGTTGGAAATGTTATATATTGAAATAGGTGTAGGGACGAGATACTGCGAGAGGCGCGAGTTGTAGATGCCATCTCGCGGAGTGAAGCCGAACCACCACATATATATATATATATATATATATATATATATATATATATATATATATATATATTTATTCTAAATGGATATATTTTTTTATGTCTAAGTCATATTTATTAGAGTTGATATAATAATATATTGCTTTAATATTTGGGGTTGTTGGCACTGTAAAATAATTTATTTGTCTATTAAATAAATATTTTCTTAACTTAACCAAATGATTTTATTATCTTAGAGAGAGAATTATTAATTCTTTAATTAATTATTAAGAATTATCGAGGTTTTATTGTTTACTTTCATTTTTACAAATTTTGTTAATTAATAAATACACAATTAAAAAGAAAATTGGGATGAAAATTTTTTGAATTTCGAAAAACTTCGTCCACAGAATTTTTTGAGCAAATCAGCTAATTATTACATGCTTTGCAACATTTGATATCGTGTTTGAATAAAATTACTAGTTAGTTTTCAGGAATTGATCAATAAAATTACGTAAAAGTTATCACTCCAAAACAATGTTATAGATAATTTTATTCGTGAGGTTGTTGAAAATCAACGAGGTAACGTTAATTATTATTTACAGAAAGTTGGACAAAAAAAAAGTCTTATGATTGCTGCATCATATTTTAGGTTAATTAAGTCGATAAAAAAATTATGTAAAGTATCACTATTATTTATACATACTAGAGTGGTCCAAAGAAAAAACTGCTTTTAGACAAAAAAAAATTCCCTTCAAAGCACAGCTTTATATCTCAGTTCTTAATGAGATTCAATGAATTTCTATTTTTCCATTTGAATTACACGCGTACAAAAATTCATTTTACGTTTTCATCCGGTAAAACTACGGAAAAAATTTTTTTACTTGAGTTAGATTTTTAGAAACGTCTTCATTTATCACTATTTCAACTGAAAAATTCATGTCAAGATCTCGCGTCAAACCACGGTAAAACCACGGTGGATCCACGGAAAAACCACGGTGAATCCACAATGGGTCTACTGTGGATCCACCGTGGTTTTGTCGTGGATCCACCGTGGTTTTGTCGTGGATTCGCTGTGGATTCACCGTGGATACACTGTGGATTCACCGTGGATACACTGTGGATCCACTGTGGATCAACTGTGGTGAAATGTCACGAAACCACAGTGGATCCACAGTGGTTCCACGGTGGGTCCACGATGTGGTGGTTTCACCGTGGATCCACGGTGGTTCCACGGTGGGTCCACGATGTGGTGGTTTCACCGTGGATCCACGGTGGTTCCACGGTGGTTGCAGGACCCCGAGGGTGGTAGTTTTGTGCATTATAATATCAAAATCATTATTTGTTTACAATTTTCTAACTATAATAAATTATTAATAAAATAGATCTCTTTTATAAATAAATATAATAAACTTGAAAAATCACAAAAACAAAATTTGCGACACGTGGTTCTGTTGGAATTAAGAACTCAAACTTTAAGGGAATTTTTTTCTGCCGTAATTGAAACCGTTTGTGAGGTAATCGTAATAAATTTAAAAAATCCGTTTAAGGAACACTTTACTGCACACTAATGCAAAGTTCCTGATGACTGTATTAGTGCAACAACAATATACCGTTCACCCACTCAGGTGCGAGAATGAAAAAAAGTAAGAACTTCTGATAAGGATGCAGACTGATTTAATATGTTATTTGAAAAAAATTGTAGCTAAAAATAAAAAAAATAATTTTTTTTTTTTTTTCATCATGCTGTACCCCCAAAATTATAGTAGCTGAAAATCTGTAAAATTCTGAGAAGTAGCTGCTAATATGAGGATAAAGTCTACAGAGTTTCAAATTTTTCGAACAATTACTTTAGCCGGAATAAAAACTTAATCGTTCAATGCCAAAAACCTCGTGTTATTTAAATGGGAAACTTACATCGCTGTGCGGCACGGGTTAAAATTGAGATAGAGACCTGAAACTTTGAGGATATTTTTATTTATTTATTTCGAACCACATAAGCCTATGGGAGCATAAAAATTCGAAAATGTCCAAAATAAGGACCACCCTAATGGCCATACATGGTTTTGTATGACTGTGTATGGCCATGCATGACTGTATTAAAAAAGTTTATATGCCTATGTATGGTCATATATGAGCTATATACGGCCATGCATGGCCATGTATGATTCATTTTTCACGGGATGAGCGTTCGAGACGGACATATATAGTCATACATGGCTATGTATGACGACGCATGGCCATACATGGCCTTCTATGATTCATATATGGCCATATATGTTCAATTAATCACGGACATACATGGCAATATATAGTCATACATGACTATGTATGACCATGCATGGCCTTATATGATTCATATATGGCCATTAGGGTGAGCCAAAAAAACCAACCTATCGAATTTACGTCTTAAAAAGGAACTATATATCGAGAAAAAAATTCTCCCATTGGGCAAAATTTTTAGTTCAATTTTAAAAGGTGTCGGTAGCCATTTGGAATTTCCCATTTAAATAACATGCAAAAAAATTTTTTTTGATTAAAAATGTTATAACTTTTGAACCATGTGAGACAAAAATTCGGCCCCGAATATTCTTGTAGGGCATTAAATTTCTTAAAAGAAAGTCCTGGAAGCCGAATTTGTAAACTTGATATTTTGTATACTAACAGGCTATCAAAGTCTAGAGTAAACAGAATCATACAAATTTAAAGCTTTATTTGGATTTTCCAAATACTTTTCTTTTATTGTGATCGATAACAAAATATTATTTGTTACAACGTGGATATTGTTGGTGATTTCATTACACTACATGTAGATCAAATTTTCTCGTAGTATTGATATTTTTAATAATTAAGCCTTAAATTTGTATGATTCTGTTTACTCTAGACTTTGATGGCCTGTTAGTATACGAAATATCAAGTTTACAAATTCTAATCCCAGGACTTTCTTTTAAGAAATTTAATGCCCTACAAGAATATTCTAGAGCCGAATTTTTGTCTTACATGGATCAAAAGTTATAATATTTTTAATCAAAAAAATTTTTTCTGCATGTTATTTAAATGGGAAATTTCAAATGGCTACCGACACCTTTTAATATTGAGCTAAAAATTTTGCCCAATGGGAGAATTTTTTCCTCAATATATAGGTCCTTTTTAAGACATAAATTCGATAGCTTAGTTTTTTTGGCTCACCCTAATGGCCATGCGTGACTGTATTAAAAAAGTTTGTATGCCCATGTATGAACCGTATATGGCCATGTATGATTCATTTTTCACGGGAGGTCTAATGATATGTATCTGGATATACCCAAGTGTAGCTGTGGGCCTCTGTAAGAAGATCCAGCATTGCATTAAGATTACTTTCAAATATTTTTATTTGTAAATTACAATTAAGTGCTTTAAAACTATTTGATATCAAATGGACTATCCAGATGAGATTCATATTCCAAGTCTGATGTTATATTTGGATATACTAATCTGGTGCGCTGCCTGTCAATAGTTTTGATAAGTTGTTCTACAGTTTTTATAAAACAAGCCGCCAAGCCAACAAGTGCCTTTTTTGACGAAAACCTGTTCAAGACCACCGAAAAAAATTAACAAAAAAAATTTTTTTTGGTTGCTTTATTTACGTTTTTCATTTTTCAGAGCCTTATATTGTTATTAAAAAAGTGAAAAATCAAAAGTTTTTAATTTTTCTAACGGCGATCTTTTCTGAACCCTTTCAAGAATAGCTCTACGAAGTGGAAAAATTCTAGGTTTTTAGTTTAGAAATAATCACGGTTTTTATGTAACATTTCAACAGGTAAAAATTACCCTCGCAGATTTGAATCACGGTGGAAACACCGTGGAAGTGTAAACACCGTGGTTACACGGTGGGTTTGTTCCATTTTACCACCGTGCATACACAGTGTATCCACTGTGATTACGTGGTGTATCCACCGTGTATACACGGTGGTAAAGCTACCATGGAATCACGGTGGATACAAAGCGTAATCACAGTAGTAAAATGGAACAAACCCACTGTGATTCAAATTTGTGAAGGACGCTATTCATCTAATTTTACAGAGATTACTAAACAGATTGTAATTTTTGCATACTATAAAGTATATAATGCATATTTTTTAGTTTATATTTATAATTTTACAGACTAAAAATCGTTAAATCGTATAATAAAATGTATTACTCAACGATTAGTAATAATTTACGATACTCTTTATAAAAATTTCTGTTTATTAATAAAGAATACGAACGAATTAGTAATAAAACTAACAATATATCAATTTTTCGGATATAAGTACAGTAATAATTACCATTTTTTGATTTTTACTATACATTTATAGTAATTAATAGTGAAAGTATAATGCATTTATTGATATGATTAGTATTTTTTACTAAAATATATTAAATTTTATAATATTTTCGAGATTAGTTTTCTCCGTGTGCATTCAAACCAAACATAAATATTAAATAATATTTTATTTTTTTCAGATTGTAGCGATTCTAGCCACAGTAGCTGGATTTTTGATTGGTTGCGGTGATACCGAAGAATATCTTGATTGTTATTTAATGGTTGTATTTGGTATTTTGGTACTCAGTAAAATTTATTATGTTTACACTTATCGACATCACCTTAGATATATTTTAAATTCAGCATTTAGAGACTGGAAGTGTATCGAAGAAAAAGACGAAATGAAAATAATGATAAATTCTTCACGAACTTGTAATAACATGGCAGCTATGTTCTATGTTTCAGGAATGATATCATTAATATCTTACGTTTTGAAGACAATGATTTTCGATGATCCACGAAAGATAGTCGTTACAGATCTGTTAAATATAACTTATAAATATGGTCATAGTTTTATACTTCCTGGGGGTTGTGTTTATGATGGTGTCAATCAATATTTGTATTATTTGATATTGATTAACCAGTGTGTGCAGATGACTATTATGTGTTTTACAAATTTAGGAAATGATACTATGTATGCCGCAATTACTGGTCATATTTGTGTACAATTTGATATTTTAATAAAACGTATGAAAAAATTTGGTCAAGTTGAAGATGATATAAGTATAAATTCCCACGAATTAGGAAAAATCGTGAAAAGACATCAACATTTGATATCACTGACGGAAAATTTGGAAAAAGTATATAATAGAATTATTTTTGTGCAGATGTTAATAACTGTATCAGTACTTAGTGTTGGAGGTAAATACTAATGATTATCATGAATCAGTAAATTGCGTTCCAATCATTCAACATTAACGAACAGTCTAAAGTTAATAACACATGACTGACTGATTATAACTGACTTATTTTACTTAAATTTGAGAATGCTTTGCAGATAAACCGATTAAAGATTTTTACTGGTATTTGAGGAGTAAAGCTGCAAAATAATCAATTTTAATTGTTATATTAACTTAATTAGTAACTATCCCAGTAAACGGATAAAAACGCAGCTAAAAATCAATTAACAATTACATTCTTGAATTAAAATATACTTTCAGAAAAAAAATTTACAATCCAAACAAAAAATTACCATTATTAGTAAAAAGTTCCCTTTCTTTGTTGATTTTTGCTATCAGTATGCCAGTGAACACATCAACGTAACAGGGATGTCACATTTATAGAATGAAAACTTCCGGTTACGTAAAATCGTAAGTCACATGTACATCACATCTTCATAACATGTATATCACAATTTCACACTCATTTACGGAACATTGTTACGTAACATAATGAACGTGAATGTGATGTTAATGTGATGTACATGTTACATTGGTGATATAACTGTGATGTTATTTGAATATCATATTTACATAAGATAGAAGTCATGAAAAAATACAAATTTTACGTTGAGGTTATATAACAGTGACCTCAAAGTGACATCATTTTCTATTAAATTGTTCAAAATACTGTTATGTGCTAGAAATTATATTTGCGATATTAGAAAAAAAAATTACCTAATGTTGTTCAATACCCGATAAAAAACGTTTGGATCCAACCAGATATTTCTGAATGTCGTTATATCTGTTTATATCCACTGAGAAAACAATTTATCAAATATTAATAAAATTTATCAATATGTGATAAACGGTTTACTTAGATTGTTCGCAAGTAAGTCATTATCAAATATTAATACAAAGTTTATTAAATAATAATAAACGGCTTATTAAATTTAATTAAACGTGTTTATCAAATATTAATAAATATGGACTGATTTATAGTTAACGATTCTACATATACTATATATACTATCGTGATACGGAAATAGATTGTTTAGTTAATATTAGTTAGGTGGAATTTAGCAAGTTCCACTTTTTAAATAATTTTTCCATAACACTTTATTTTTTTAACTTCCCGCTAAGAAAATTGTAAATTTTCAAAAATTCGGGAAGTTATTGTTCTCACCCCGATTTTCGAAAATCGAGTTTTCATTAGATGTCGACGTTTTGAGGTCTTAGGAAGCTATTCTGACTATTTTCTAAATGATGCCCGAGTGTCTGTATCTATGCATGTATGTGTGTGTGTGTGTACGTGTGTAAACTCGCTATATCTTTTAATGAGTTGACCGATTGAGATGGTTGAGGCAACAATCGAAAGAGTTTTTTGGCTGTCAACTTTCTTAAAAATTTTAAATCGATCGATCAAATGGAATTTAAGATATAGAAGAAATGCAAAAAAAAATCAAAGAAAAAAGAAAGATTGAAACTTTTTTTTTGTGTTCTAAATTTTTTTTTTCACATTTTTTGGAAATTTTTTATTTTTTTTGTCATTTCTTTGCATTTGCTGAGTCAGCAATGCAAAACTTTGAGAAAAGTAAAAAAAAAATAATTTTTTAATTTTCATTATGATTACACAATTAAAGGAACAAAATTTGCTCCTTTAATTGTTTAGCAAAACTTTGATCGATGATTCCCGAAAAACGGTCCGATGGATCAGTTTAAAAATTTACAGGGGTCTTGGGGGTACATTAAGCTAAAAAAGTCCCTAGCAACATTATTTTTTTTATCGATATTTGCAGAGTAGCGGTTGATTTACTAAAAAACCAAAAAAAGTCATTTTTTTGTACTTACTTCTAATGGATGTTAAAAATAAAAAAATTTTTTTTTTCCAAAAAATGATGACAGAGTCTTGTAGGGAATTTATTCCAGTTTTTAACGCCGCCCTTTGACTTTCTGTGCGATCATTGGTACCTGAAATATCGATAATCAAAGCCAAAAGGATCATTTTCTGTTTGAAGGCTGATATCTCTGCAACAAATCGTCCTACGAGGTTAAACAAAAAACCAAATTAAAGCTGAATAAATTTGCTAAACGAGCTATGCATTCGTTTAGTTGAAAGAATTTTTCCGCGGTCCGTGGAATCTTCGGAAAAAAAAAAAAAATTTAAAAATTTTTTGTCTCGCGGTATTTCTCATGTTTGCGCAATAACCGAAGCTTTGAAAAAATTTTGAGAAAAATGCACTAAAACTAGAGATTTTAAGCTACAAAATGATTTTTATAAAATCTTGATACAATCATTTTTCACCAAGTTACTGCCTTCCAAAAATTACTAAAAAATTTATAAAATTTTTCTGCTCTTTTAATTTTTTGCATTAGTGTATGATTATATATAATCATACATGAACGAATATAGTCATTTTTAGAATCTCATTTGGAATATCTGTAAATTATTAGTTAAGTAGTTTAATTAGGATTTATTGTCTTCATCAATATACACTGTAAAAAATCCGGAGTGAATTGGAAGTGAAATAGAATCCGAATTCACTCCGGATTCACTCCGCCACTCGGAGTTCCGGAGTTTTAAAAAAAATCACTCCGCATGCGGAGTGAATTGGGAGTTTTTTCTTAGCGGAGTGATCTCGGAGTGACGCGGATTTTATTTCACTCCCAATTCACTCCAGTCCGGAGTTTTAATACTTAAATAAATTTACATTAATTTATATGAAACTGCTAAACTATATGTGTGTGCGAGTGTGTTTGCGTGCATGTGTGTGTTTGGGTGTGTGCAGGTGTTTGTGTGTGTGTGTGTGCATGTGTGAAAATTTGTGCGTGTGTGCAAATTTGTGCGTGTGCGCAAATGTGTGCGTGTGTGCAAATGTATGCGTGCGTGTGTGTGCGAGTGCGTGTGTGCCTAAATATGTATGTGTGTATATGTGTGCATATCAGCTGATCAATAATGTAATACGCGAATTTTTACTTCGATTTTATTATGTGGAGTTATATATTATTAATAATATTTTCAAAACTCCGCTCCGGAGTGAATTTCACTCCGGAGGGATTAAATTAATAAAAAATTATCTACTCCGCGAAAAACTCCCCTGCAGAGTAAATTTCACTCCGAGGGGGGTGAATAATTAAAAATTCATTCACCCCACATTCACTCCGGATTTGATCCGCATTCACTCCGCGAATTTTTTACAGTGTAAATGTCGGTTAAATTTAAATAAAAAAAAAAAAATTACTATCCGTTCTCTAATATTTTAATTCGAGGTCACCCGTTCAATTAATGTCCCACGTCGATACTGTTTAACTTTGGTTATCGCTTGATTGTAGTCTGATCCTCGAGTCTGTTATACATTTATAAGTAATAAAAGTTTATGGCATTACTTAACTCAAATAATCAAATTGATACATCTTACGTAAATAAGGCACCTAATGATGAATTTGGTTTTGTACACCCATACGAAAAAAATATATATCCGGGCAAATCTGGAATATGTCGCATATATGCATCATATATATGAATATATGTCTCATATATGCAGATTTGCCCGGATATATCCGGATATATATTTTTTTCGTATGGGCAATTACAATAGAATTCATTAGATACATATAATCAAATCTATTTATCTATAAACTTATAAATATTTGTATATAAAACGATATCGATTTATACTTCTAAATTGCTGCCGAAACCTTTGAACATTTTTTAAGTATTGGGGATTTAAGTTTGATTGATAGTTGACAAAACAAAAATTCAATAACATCGATATTCAAAAATTGTCATATTATGCAATATATACACTGTAAAAAATTACCAGGCTAAGTCCAAGCGGTGTAGGTGTTAAAATTATCGGTGTTAAATTTACCCCCAAAAACGGTGTGAAAATAACGCCGCCGCCGGTGTAAATATTCTGTACCGGTGTTAAAAAAAATTCTCCGGTGTTAAAATAACGCAGCCGCCGGTGTAGATATTCATTACCGGTGTTAAAATATTTTACTTTGTGAATATTTTTACTCACTCGATCACTATACTTGTTAATAAATGATATTTTTTATCAATTTTTATAAAGAACTGACATTTTTTGCGTTTTATAATCTTTAAAGCTAATACACTGATAGAAGGATTTTTTTGTATTTAAAAAGATTTGTTAATATTTAATAAATAATTTATTAGAGGATAGGTCCTTAACAAATATTTATTAACAGTTAATAAATCATTTATTAGCAGCGATTTTTTTGTGCTAACCAAATATTTATTACTATTTAACAAATGATTTATTAACATACAAAAAATGATTTATTAATATTTAATAAACCATTTATTAGTATTTACACACTGGATTATTAATATTTAATAAACCATTTATTAGTATTTACACACTGGATTATTAATATTTAAAAAATTCCTCTTATTATTTTTAGAAAAGTTTTACATTAATCTTCTCGTGATGGGAAATCTGTAAATAAAATAAAATT
This sequence comes from Microplitis mediator, assembly GCF_029852145.1. Classification (NCBI taxonomy): domain Eukaryota; kingdom Metazoa; phylum Arthropoda; class Insecta; order Hymenoptera; family Braconidae; genus Microplitis; species Microplitis mediator. The sequence continues at coordinate 11,922,679 of NC_079979.1, forward strand.
ATTTATCAATAATAAAATTATTTGAAATAATTTTTTGAGAATAATGAATTGAATTTAAAAAAATAAATAGTTGTAAAATAAAAAAGAAACCTACATATTCATTATATTTTTTATTTAAACGAAGTCGTAAACAAACACTAGGGATTATTTCTTTTTGGGTCTCTTCTCGAGTTTTAGTAAGGAATTCACCAAGGATTTCAAAGTCAGTTATATGGTTTACTAGAGTGGGAATACAAAAGTAAATTCATAAATTTAGTGTTAATTTTAGAAACGGAATATAAAAAATAAAATAGGATGACAAGACAATGAATAGGTTAAGTACTGATGCTACTGAATATACCTTATATATAACTGTCAACTTACCACAAAAAATCGAGTATAACTCACTTAAATCCCACGATTGTAGCAAAGCTTCCATTTTATTAATTGTTTTCCACAAAGTATAAAATAATAAGCAACTTATCGTATGAAAATCATGTATATGCATATATATTTTTTTACAACTACGCGTTAAGTATAGCCATCTATCAACACCGACCACCAACAAAATATTTTTTAACTATTAACAAATCTTATTTGGTGGAAATAAATATTTTTTTCAATATATTAAAGCTTCTTAATAGTTACAAAAATTTTGTTCCCATAAAAAATAGATTTTGTTAATACTAACGAATATTGTCAATAGTAAAAAAATATTTTTTCCACCCAAAAAAATATCTGAAAAAGATTTTAATAAATTGATTTATTCAATACAAACAAATCCTTCTATCAGTATACTCCAAGCGGTCACAGTTTACCCCGCTTTTACACCGAATATCCCGTTTTAACACGGGTATTTTTAACACCGGTGAATTACTCCTCCTACACCGGTGTAATTTCATTTTTACACCGGGCGGAGTTAAAATGAGTCCATTTTTAACACCACTCTTTTTTTACAGTGTATATATATATATATATATATATATATATATATATATATATATATATATATATATATATATATATATATATATATATATATTAGGGTGGCCCAAAAAAACCGACTATTTTTAACTTCCCACTAAGAAAATTGTAAATTTTCAAAAATTCGGGAAGTTATTGTTTTCACCCCGATTTTCGAAAATCGAGTTTTCATCAGATGTCGACGTTTTGAGGTCCTAGGAAGCTATTCTGACTAATTTCAAGATGATGTCTGAGTGTATGTATGTATGTATATGTGTGTGTGTGTAAACTCTTTGTAACTTCTTAACTGAACCGATTTAGATGGTTAAGATGGCAATCGAAAAAGCTTGTTGGCCGTCAACTTTCCTGAAAATTTCAGATCATTTGATCGAGTATACTCGAAAATATTGGTGAATTACTAAATAAAAAATCTGGGCGTCGGTTGACCATGCGGGCCAGCCCCAAAACTTCCCGCTGTTTTCGAGCTCAAGGTGCTTGAAAAAATTACTGCGAATATATTTTCGATCTCTTTGAGCTCGAAAATGCAATTAACTGGGATTATTTTTTTATGATCTTTTCAAGCTCTACCAAGTTACGCATTTTGCTAAAGTTTGACAAGTTAAGAATCGAAAATTATCAATGAAGAAGCGGTTTTCAAATTTTTATTCTCGATTATGATCAATGAAATAAATGTATCGAGACAGAAATCAATGTCAGTGATCAAAATCAAGATTTGAGTGAGTTTTGACTTAGGTCAGAGCAATAATATACTCTTCAACCAGTGGACTAAGATGATCGCTTGGCTCACTGGTTGAACCAGTGAGTTTCACGGTGGTAAAGCCACCGTGGAATCACGGTGGATACACCGCGTAATCGCAGTGGTAAAATGGAACAAACCCACCGTGTTTCCACCGTGATTCAAATTTGCGAGGGTAGCCTTCATCAGCCAGGTCTGATCAGATTTAATTATATATAGGTTTATATATAATTATATATAATTCCATGTACAGTCAGCATCATGTAAACGTACCGTAGCAGCCCGATGAAAAAAGATTTTATACAATTATATATAGACTATATATAATTATATACAGACTATATATAGACTATATATAATTGGATAGAAAAAATGGCCCGATCCAATTGTATACAATTTGTATAGAAATTCAGTTTACGACGATTCTCAACACCTTTCGAAAACTCAGGGTCGTAAAAAATAAAATATTATTTGAATTCAATCTTGATTTGGTTATTAGATATTTTTTTAATAATGAATAAAAAGAATTCTAGTTATAAATTACAAGGAAATTTAACAATTAAATTAATCTTAATTATTAATTGAAAAAAAATATGCAATAGTATTGACTATCATTATCAATTTCGCAAGAATTTATTAATTCAATTCTTCAATCGATAAAAAAAAATTTTGTAATTAAATCTATTTTAATAATTTTTTGGAAAAAAGAAGATTAATTTTAATTTTTAATTGAATCAAAAATTATAAATTACATTTATTTTAATCATCGATAAAAAAAAACAATAACTTTAACTACTAACGTCAAAATAAAAACATATGTTTAATTATTAAAATTTTTTCATCAAAAATGTTTGATTAGATTAAAAACTTCGATTGAATCCAATTGAAGCTCGATTGGATCTCGATTTTATATTTTTGCATAATCAAACATGACTTCGCATGAATCATGCTTGATCGTGCATGATTCATGCATGACCATGCATGGTCTTGTCTGAATTAAGCATGATCATGTATGCTGATTTTTTCTCGGGCTATCAAAAAAATCCATATCGGAATCCAGCCTAGACTTCTATGTCAGTTTCCACATGGCGTTTTCAGATAGATACTCATATAGCTATCTGTATAGTATTCCAGCATAGATCCCGATATAGACTCTCACATGGGCTCCTATGGAAATCCACACCATGCCAAAGCCATCCCTGGTGGAAATTTTTCGGAATTTTCTCTGAAAAAGTCAGTTCTAAAGTTTTAAAGACTTTTTCAGAGGTTTTCACCAGGTTTTTCCACCAGGAATATGAAAACCGTATGGAATCTTATGTAGATTTTTGCCTCAATTTCCCATGGGAATGTACACCATGTCAAAATAGAAATCTAAGTACCCACAGTTTTCTATGTGGATTTTCCACATGGGAATCCGGATACTCGTGGTTTCCTACATGAATTCTTATATAAAACTCTACTCTCTTATATTAATTCTTATGGATTCTTAGGTAAGTCCATACTTTTTTAGATGGATTCCTATGGGTTTTCATGCAACTCCTCATAGATTTTTGTTGGAATAATCCAACATAAATATACATCACTTTGTCGTTTAAAATTTTAAATAAAATGCTAAAATATTATACTTCAAATATTCTTAATATTTGTAAAATTCTACCTAAACTTTCTAATTTTAACAACTCGTCCTTCGAGCCAGGCAACCCGAGAGCCCTTTTTTTACGACTTTGCAGCACTCGCTGGAGCTATAAACCATGGGTACAACTTAGCGCTTGATCGGGACATCCACATCTGGAACGTCTCAACTCTCTCCTAACTTAAGTTTTTTTTTATATAAACTTTTCTTGCAGTCACAAAGAATATTCAACAATAATGTCGTTGTTTCGAACTAGAATATTCTGGATTTTTCCAACGGAAAAATACTTGGGTACAGTCGAGTCTTTTTTTTATACTTTTTCAACCACCGAGTCCTGAGACCCAGTCCTGAGAAACGTTGCGTGAACTGGCCCAGTTGCAAACCAGTGTCAACTTCCAGTTCTACCCTCTATAATTCTACTTTCACCAGCACCAGATAAATTCATCACAGCTGTATTAATAGAACTAAATAAATTGCTCACAGACAAACTAAATAATTTTTAACTTTTAAAATTGACAATTTCCGAAAATTCGGGAAGTTATTGATTTCAGTCCGATTTTCGAAAATCGAATTTCTATCAGATCTTGACGTTTTAAATTTCAAGATGATGTCCGAGTGTATGTATGTATGTGTGTGTGTGTGTACGTACGTATGTAAATATCTGTAACTTTTGAACGAATGAACCGATTTTGATCGTCAAGGTGGCATTTGACGCGGCTTGTTAATCTCTACAAGCTGTAAGCATTTTTAGCTTAATTGGTAAGGTGCGTTCGGAGATATTCCAAAAATAAAGTTTTTAAAAAAATGTTTTTTATGGATAACTTTTAATGTGCTCGATGGATTGATTCAAAAATCTAATCAGCCCCAAAACTTCATAAGCAGCGTCGAATGCCACTTCAACCATCAAAATCGGTTCATTTGTTCAAGAGAAACCGTTAACGAAAGAATTAAAAAAAAAATTTTTTTTAATTTTTTTTCCAATGTAATCATTTCTAGATTTTAATAAAACGCGACGATTGCTGCCTTAATCGTCTTAATCGGTCAACTCGTTCGAAAGATATCTGGGAAGAAAAAAAATTGTAAAAAACGTTTTTTTTTTTTAGAAAACTATCACACACAAGTATTTTCGAGCTCAAAGAGCTCGAAAATGTATCCACAACAATGTTTTCGAGCTCCTTGATCTCGAAAAGAGCGGGAAGTTTTCGGGCTGGCCCGCAGGGTCATCTGATACACAGATTTTTTGATTAGGGTATAGTGATGCATGGCGAAGCATGACTTGATATGAGTCATACACCCCCGAGCTTACTTTAATTGTGATTTGGATTGAATAATTAGAGTCTTACTTGCTCGGGAAAGTAGAAAATCTATCAGGGGATGAACAAGCGGATAATTACTTGTTAGTAACTCAAAAGAAACAAGTGGAGGAAGCCCTTTACATCGGGTATGGGAAGAACTTGCACCTCACCACAAATCCTACGCAAGCATGTTGACCAGAGCTGGAAGTCTAGTACCACGGGTCCCTGTCCAAGTCCACTGTGACCAGATTCTTTTTATTTTCTGGGATGGGAGCAGTGTTTGGCCCGAGAGAGGTAGGATTCGTGGTGGGTGTGGTTAGATACCACGCGCAATAAAGATTTTTGATTATACCTCCGGTTAATGTCCACCTTAGTTATTTTTTGTTTTTGACTAAGAATGTCGTTTGGGTAGAAGATGGGGATGCCCGCAGCGCGTGCATGCCCACAAGGATGAGGAAACGGCCTCCGGTCGGCGGAGGTGGACTTAGGTCCCGTTGCAATAATTAATTTGTACATAACCATTTCTCGAGTGGGCCATTCCCCACCGTGATCTGTCTCAAAAGATTATGGTGCCCGAAAAACTCGTAGATAAGATATCACTAAGTGACGGATGAGGCCAAGTGTGTATAATGGCATGTCTGAAATCTTAATGATTATAAGTGGAGGAAGCCCTTTACATAGGGTATGGGAAGAAGTTGCAACCCACCACTAATCCTATGCAACCTAAAGACCAATACATGCAATTGGTACCATGGGGGGCCCATTCCAAGCCCCACTTCGACCAGAGTCTCTTTATTTCCTGAGATGGGAGGAATGGTGGGCCCGAGTGAGGTAGGACTCGTGGTGGCTGTAGGTTCGGCACCCACAAGCAAAGGATCTCTGATCCTAAGGGTTATAACATCCGCCAATATTGAGCTTGCTTAATGTTTCGCATTATGGTAGAAAAAAAAGGGATTTCGCAGCGTGAGTATGCCCAAAAGGATGAGCAATCGGCTTCCGGTCGGCAGAGGTGGACTTAGGTCCCGTTACATTGATTAATTAATTGTGCATAACCATTCTCTCTGTATTCTACATTCTCATCCATGATCATACATGATAAAGACTGATTTTACATGGTCTTGCATGACGCTGCATAATTCGTGCAATGTCATGAATAATCATTCATGATTAAGCTTGGTCATGCATTACGGTGCATGAATTATGCGTGACTATTCTTTCCTAGTCGTGAATGATCATGCATGATTAGACATGATTTTTCATGGTCATGCAGTGTCATGAGTGGTCATTTGCGATCAAGCTTGATCGTGCACGACATTGCATGAATCATGCGTGACTATTCTTTCCTAGTCATGCATGATCGAGCATGATTTTGTTTGGTCAGGCGTGTCTTTGCATAAACCATGCAAAGTCATGCATGATCATTCATGATTGAGCTAAGCCATGTATGGTTCATGCATAATATTGCATGAATCATCCACGACTATTCTTTCTTCGTCGTGCATGATCATGCATGACGACTTTTTACCGGGTAGGGATTTTAACAATTTTGTAAGTAACTGTATCTTATACATCTTGTGCACTGTTAGAAGTATTTATTTGAGCCAAATAAGATTTATTAATAGTTAATAAATGATTTATTAAATGAGATTTATTTGAGCCAAATAAGCCATTTCTTAATAGTTAATGAATGGCTTATTTGAATAGAAAGAAATGACACATGAAGTTCAGGTTGTAGCTTTGAATGGAATGAGTGTGATTGTTAGTAAAAATTTACTATAATATTTCATTTTTTTTATATCTTTTGTATAATAATGTTTATCTTCAATTAACATTAATTGTGTGTATTATTTTCTTTAAAAAAATAAAATTAAACAGTCCTATAAATTATTTGTCATAACCTTACTTGATTAACATCACGTGTCATTTCTTTCTATTCAAATAAGTCATTTATTAACTATTAAGAAATGGCTTATTTGGCCCAAATAAATCTCATTTGATAAATCATTTATTAACTATTAACAAATATTTATTTGGCTCAAATAAATACTTCTAACAGTGTGGAATCGGTATTATACTCGAGGGTGAGTTTGGTGGCACGAGCCAAGTGAGTCCAGTGAGCGTGAGTGCAGTCTAGCGATTGGCGTCTCGTTAATAAGGTAGCTCAATTCGAAGAGCCGTCATAAGGGAACAAGTTGATAAATTAGTTATTGGCTTGATTATTAAGTAGGTATATACTCCGCCCATTTCACTCAAATCCAGTTGTTTAATATAAAAAATGAATGTTTTAATACATATTGAACCACTCTTGTGACCAATCAGAAAAGGTTATGTTGAAATATAAAATTTTATGAGGCTGACTATAACCATTCAAAAATTTACTCTTCGGCATGAGTTACATAAAATATTATTTGAAAGTTTGACCAAATCCCTTAAAATTTTAATTTTAAAGAAGGAAGTTTTTTAACTTCCCGCTAAGAAAGTCGATAATTTTCAAAAATTTCTGGAAGTTATTGTTTTCACCCCGATTTTCAAAAAAGTTTGGAAAATCCAAAAGTGCACGACTCATAATCCTCATTTATTATGAAATAATAATAATAAAATAAATTAAAAAAAAAAAAAAAATTCAGGCTTACCAATTAGCAAAAAAAAAAAACAGCTGTACATACTAGGACGTTAATGTGCAAGCGCCCCTGGTGAAATAAACGTACGTATAACGTACAGGTATAGATAGATAGATAGATAGATAGATAGATAGATAGATAGATAATAATTTTATTTGATCCTAGAGCCTAAGCTCCCTCAGGGCCTTCAATTTTATAGATATATCATCATCCATGTTAACTTTACATAGATATATATAGATATAGTTATACAGCCTTTTTTTATTCTTTTATTAATTTTAATTAAACGACACTGAGTTACCCTCGCAGATTTGAATCACGGTGGGAACACGGTGGGTTTGTTCCATTTTACCACTGTGATTACGCGGTGTATCCACCGTGATTCCACGGTGGCTTGACCACTGTGTATACACGGTGTTTCCACTGTGATTACGCGGTGGATACACCGCGGAACCACGGTGGTGAAATAGCACAAAGCCACCGTGAAATCACGGTGGATACACCGCGTAATCACAGTGGATGCACTGTGTATACACTGTGGTAAAATGGAACAAACCCACCGTGTAACCCCGGTGGATCCACGGTGTTTACACTTCTACGGTGTTTCCACCGTGATTCAAATTTGCGAGGGTACCTAGCCATTCGCAATAGGAGACCTACAAATCTTTCAAAGAATTTAAAAAAAAAAAATTTGATTCAATTACTGGTTTTTTTCGCAAGTTATCATGTATACGGGATCCGTACTTGACGGACAGGAAATTTTTTTTAACTATTTTGATGTTTTTTTCGATTTTTATTAAACTAAATACATTTTTGAAAAGTATGGAATTAATCTCCATTAAATTATCTTCAAAATAGTATGCAACAAATCTTAATTCCGTGAACTAAAAAAGATATAATAATTGAAATAGTTGCCGAAGTGAGGCGAAAAAAAATTTTCGATCGTAAAGCACTCTCTGATGCTTCGCATCATGAGTCGTGCAAAACCGAGTTTTTATCAGATGTCGATGTTTTGAGGTACTAGGAAGCTATTCTGACTATTTTCAGAGTGATGTCCGAGTGTCTGTATGTATATATGTATGTATGTGTGTGTGTGTGTGTGTGTGTGTGTGTGTGTGTGTGTGTGTGTGTGTGTGTGTGTGTGTGTGTGTGTGTGTGTGTGTGTGTGTGTGTGCGTGTGTGTGTGTGTGTGTGTGTGTGTTTTTTTTTTTTTTTTTTTTTTTCATTAGGGGGGGGGAATCCTTTTTACGGATTCCAGGCATAGTTGTTTGGCCTGGATATGTGGCGACTCGACGCAGTGTCACACTAAAACTCGACACTGACGCCCCTACCCACTAAACCCTAAACCCCTTTCTCTTCTATCCTCTGATCCCCCATGGTACCGCCGTAAGGCATTTCTTCGCGGGGGGAGGAATTAGCTGCTGCTCTTCCTTCTGGTGGCTCAGATGTTATTTCTTCCTTCTAGATTCTGTCTTTTGCTCTTTTTCTCTCGATGGAACGCAGCTTTGTAAGCACTTCTGTGGCAAAAGTGTTCGTTGCGTTCCAGGCAGCTTCTGTAGACAGCATTGCTTCTACGACTGACTCTGGTTGAATTCTCTTCTTCAAGATCCTCTCCAGCTCCTCACGTTGTGGATTAAAACGCGAGCACTCGAAAAAAACGTGCTCTGCATCTTCAGTGGCTCCAGAGCAGGACGGACACTCCGGAGAATCGTCATGCTTGAAGCGGTAAAGATACGCCCGAAAACAGCCATGTCCTGACAACATCTGCGTTAGGTAGTAGTTGACCTCTCCGTGATTCCGGTTCAGCCAAATATCAATCTTTGGTATGAGACGATGCGTCCATCTACCCTTCTCTGCGGCATCCCACTGAGATTGCCATCGTGCGATGCTGTGCTGTCTTTGTTCCGTTCTGAGTTCTTCTGCGCTCAGTGTTGTTGACCTCTTTCGTTGGTAAAGGTTCCGTCTTTCTTCAGCTAGGACTCTAAGAGGTAGAGTTCCAGAAATGACGCATACTGCTTCCTCAGATATTGTGCGGAAGGCGCAAGCTACTCTTAGGGCACTTAGACGATATACTGGTCCAGCCTTTCTCCATGCTTCTTGTATTTCCAGCGCATCGGCCCAAATGGATATTCCGTAAGTGAGCACCGATGTGACTACTGATGACAGTAATAGCCTCCTGCTCTGCTTTGGGCCTCCGACGTTAGGCATCAATCGTGCGAGGCTTGCTCTTACTACTGACGCTTTGGTACTGACGTGTTCCACTTGCCGTTTAAAGTTGAGACGGGAATCAAGCATCACTCCCAAATATCGAATATAAGGTTGTGATGTGATTTCTTGTTCGCCGACTTTCAGCTTAATGGTCTCTACCACTTTTCTGCTAGTAATAAGCACTGCCTCAGTCTTATGTTGCGCCAGTTGCAGGTTTACTGTGTCCATCCACCGGTTTACGCGCTCAAAAGTGAGATCGAACATATGTCTTATCTCGTCAAGATGTTTGGCAACGATCACTACGGCTACGTCATCTGCATATGCTACGAGTTTGGCGTTTCTTGGCAGAGTTAGTCTTAATAGACCGTCATACATAATATTCCACAGGAGCGGGCCTAGAACTGAGCCTTGTGGTACACCTCCAGTGATATCATACTCTCTCGGACCGTTCTTGGTGTCATACTTCAGGACCCTGTTTTCAAAGTAACTTGCTACGATCTTAAGAAGGTATTCTGGTACATTCTTCTCTTGGAGGGCCTGCATGATGCATTCCCAATTGGCGGAGTTGAAGGCGTTTCTGATGTCTAGGGTCGCCACCAGGCAATACTTCTTCGTTCCACCCTTCCATCTGGTTCCTGCGATTGCTTCCTTGGCCGTATCAACAACCAGTTTGATTGCGTCCAGGGTTGATCGTCCTTTCCGGAATCCATACTGATTGTCTGCCAGGAGTGGGTCGACTACTGCATTTATTCGTTGGTGAATTATGCGCTCAAATATCTTACCCGCTGTATCTAGCATGCAGAGTGGTCGGTAAGATGACGGTTCTTCTGGTGGCTTCTTCCCTTTAGGCAACAGTACTAATCGTTGCTGTTTCCACTTACGAGGAAAAGTCCCCTCCTTGAGGCATGCGTTATAAGCGTCTAGGAATAATGTTGGGGCTGCCTTTATGATGGTTTTTAAGGCTAAATTAGGGATTCCGTCCAATCCCGGCACTTTATTATTCCCTACACGGTTACAAGCCTCCAGTAATTCTTCTTCAGTGACAGATGGGATGTCGTCTAATTCGCCTGGCGCCAGCTGGTAATCGAAGTTGCGTTGCTGTGGAAACAGTGCAGTGACGATTTTCTGAAGAAGTTGGGGACACGTAGGTGATGGCATTTGTTGTTTTTTCAGGTGGGTCATAACCACCTTATAAGGCCTACCCCACACGTCTTTATCCACCTCGTATATGAGCTCTTTCCAGCATCTTCTTTTGCTCTCTCTGATGGCTTTATTCAGTTCACGGCGCGCCTTTTTATACTCTGCAACCAGTTCCGCAGAGTTAGTCCGTCGGTAGCCACGCTGAGATATTCTTCTCTTTTGATGACACTCCTTACGAAGGGCGCTGATGTGGTCGTTCCACCAGTGCACGGAAGGTCTTGTGTTCATGCCACGTCTACGAGACATACTGGCGTCGCACGCTTGGGTCACTCTTTCCATCAGGTCCTTGGTCTTCTCTTCTGCGCAGCCCGCGATAATCTGGTCACTATTGAGAGCTACTAACAATGCACTTGAGTCAAGAGTTTTTACTTTCCAGCCAATAGTGTTAAGTTGCTCTTTAGGTCTTCTCGGGCTCTGGGCGTTTAATATTATTTCCCAGAGAATCGCGTTGTGGTCGCTGGCTGTGTAGGTATCCATCACCTTCCAGTTGATATTACCTCTGGTGAGGCTGCCACTGACAAAAGTGAGATCTACAGTAGAACTTGCATCTCCTTTGGTGTAGGTTGGTGTGTCACCACTGTTGAGCAGTACTACATCTAATGTAGAAAAGGCTTCTAATAATTCCTTTCCTCGCGCATTTGTATGCTTACTGCCCCAGTCTACTGCCCAGGCGTTGAAGTCCCCAGCTATTGCCACTGGGTGGTAATGCTTCATGTCCTCGGTAAGTCGATCCAGAAATGCGGTGAATTCGACCGTAGGGAGGCTAGGTGGTGCGTAACAGCTATAGAAGCGAATGCCCTCTACTGATGCTGCTACAAAGCCGGCATTGCTGTTGTCGACCGCATTTTGGAAAGCGAGCTTGCCACATGACCAGATGACAGCTTTGGAGGTGCTGTCAGATTCCCAGGGTTGGGTACTCAGGTGTTTATATGGCTCTGATATCAGTACCAAGTCAAGCTCTAGTTCTCGCACGGATTGCATGAGCAGGTCATGCGCTGTCTCACAATGGTTGAGGTTGAGTTGCAGTATCCTCATGCTTGTTTGTTCGTCAACTTCTGGAGTGCATGCTTGAATACCGGGCACTTATGGGTACCGGCATGGTGGGCAACATTCTCTGCACTTTTAATCTCAACACATAATGCACATTTGGCTGGATTTTCACAATCAGCAATCTTGTGCCCTTCTTGTCCGCACCTGATGCAAAGCCTAGACCGATCGACTTTGCTTTTGCACTGGGATCCGAAGTGCCCAAAGTGCCAGCATTTGAAGCATTGAACAGGTTTCTTCGTTGATCTTATTCGACAGTTGGCCCAACCAATTCTCACTTTGCTATGACCTTCTAGTAACTTCTGTGCAGTTGTCGCTGGTAGCGTCACTGTAGCAGTCTGAGTACCTCTGTAGGCTTTACGGATCTTGATCGACTCTAGAGGTATTTCGCAGGTTTCTCCGGCTTCTTTTTTCAGTGCAGTTTGAATGTCTGCCTTCGTCGTGTCGTCATTGACGTCTCGGATCTCGATAGTCTCTTGTGGCCCTTTGCATATTACTTTGGCTTCCTCTTTAAGGATGTCCGCGATGGTCTTTTGTAGGGCTTCGCCTCTATCAGCACTCTTTCTCGAGAGTGTGATCAGCATGTCCCCGGTATTGGTCTTGTGGATTTTCTCCACGGTCGTACGGACCTGTTCATCAGGGACAGACTGCTTGATTCGACGCAGAATCTCGGCGTATTTCTCCTTCTCGGCCGGGCGAATGATCAGTGCGTCGGGTCTGATCCATTTGCGGGGTTTTTTCCGCTTAGACTCCGGCCTGGGCTCCTTTGGAGTCTGCTTTGCGCGCTGCTCTTTGGCGAGTCTCCTCTTCTCCTTTCTTGATTGAGCGTTTTGCCAGGCAGCTGCGTCTTTATTCTCGGCGTTCTGCTTCAACGCGTCTTTCGGAGGACTTGGCTTCTGGTCCTTCTTCTTTGCCACTCGACTTTCTGTTGGATCTGGCGAGTTTCGGTCCTTCCTCTTATTAGACTTGAGAACACCGTCCCTTTTGTCTTCAGCAATAGATTCGCTGTCACCATCGGCACCGGTGTCCATTAATTCCTCAGTCTCAATAACAGCTTGACTACTTTTCTCTGGCGTAATGCGAGGCGTTAGCCATCGTGTTGACTGCCAATCCTCATCCAGTGTTCTAAATCTTCGCAGGGCGTTGACTACGCCGGTCGTCTTCGTCTTGATCTCCTTGTGAATATTGACCTTAGATAGAACGAAATCCTGCAAGTCAATGGTCAGCTTTTCAAGGCGTTCCAGTGCTTTTGTTCTCTTCATTTCAGCGCTTGCTGTTATCGCCGCTTCTTGGGCATGAGGCCCCTCAATACTCTTGTTAATTGTTTCCTCTTGCGTACTCCCTGTAGCATTTCCAGACAGCAGAGCCATGGGGTCCACCCTGCTGTCGTAACGGTCGCTTGATAACGACGAGTTCAGGCCCGTTTGCACGCCTTTCCTCGCCGGCACTGAGGTATCCCTCCTCTGTACTGTAAACGATGTTTGAATATCTTCTGACATTTCCATATCGTTGTTTGGTGTTGTTCATTTAGCACTACCCGGAGAGCACGTGTAGGGTGTTAAAGCAGTATCTACGGACGCGAACAACGTTACTCTCGTCTTGTTAGGTCAGTTAGTGTGACCAACCCATTAAAGGGGAGTTTTGTCCACGGGAGCGTATTTTATTTAACTCCTACCCTCTGTACCTCATCAACTAGGAGATAATCCAAGTGTCATCCAAGGACAGCGAGTGTCAACCCATCCGCTGCGGGGAGACGCGCCTGGTAGCAGTTTCTCCTCTGCCGCAGGTGTGTGTGTGTGTGTGTGTGTGTGTGTGTGTGTGTGTGTGTGTGTGTGTGTGTGTGTACGGAAAAAAACAGAGCTCAAAATTTGCTAATATTTATAGTCGTCAAATAAAAATTACTTTCCGAAGAGAAATTTACAATCCAAATCAAAAATTACTATTATTAATGGGAAGTTACATTTTTTTGTTGATTCTTACAATCAGTATTGTACATTTTACGATTAGTAAAAATTATAATGCAGATTGGTGAAAATTGAATGAAGAATGGTAATAATTCATAATTATTTTACAACGATCATTCTGGAAATAACAATATTCAAAAATCTCTTTGTTAATATTACAATTCTGAGTTAAAAACATTTGTAAGAGTAGAAGTTGAAAATTACAATTCATTATCAATAAATTACTATAAAACTTATAATTATTTTCATCTATTCTATCAAATTCAGTAGACAAAATAAAAAATATTAGTATCGAGTAGATAGTAATTTTTATTTGGAAACAACAAAAAATTCACACATGACTTAAGTTATGTTCATATGAATTTCGCAAAAATTATTCATTTATTTCCGGATTAGTACAATTTGTAAGATTATTAATTTTACTTCATAATATTTTGAAACTATTACTGAAAACATTGTAAGAAGAACTAAATTACTCTAAAATTTATAATATCAAATGAAATTTTCTTGAGTTATTGTAGTTTTTAAAACATCGATAATGTGAATTTCTACTTAGCCGGTAAAAATTACTATTTGACATTGTAACTTTTAATGCGTAAGATATAATGTAGAGGTCATTGTATTTTATTTATATTTGGCATATGCTTCGAACTACTCGAATGGTACTTGTAGCTGAGTGCTTAGCATGCTTGCACCCGGACTGGGATTTTCTCAAGGCGTAGGTTCGAATCTCAGTGGTAAAAAAAAAATGGCGGATTTTAAGTTGACAGTGGAGGTATATACATAAACATAAACACAAATACATTCCAACGATACATATATATATATCATTGAATAAAAAAAAATTTATTATTACCCTCAAGGAGACAATTTTTACAATCTGGATTAGTAAAATTTCAATAGCAGTCTCACTGAAAGTTTTATTCTAAAATAGAGTTTTTACTAAATCAAATAGTTAATTTTATTGAATGCTTGTGTTTTGTATTCTAAAACTCAAAGTAATTTTACTCATAATTTAGGAATTTATAGGATTAAGCGATTATGATTCTTACTTATTTAAAGGAAAATTTCTATATCATTGGACCGTTTCTAGTTTGCCTCGGCGAGATAGTAATTCTTATTTGAAAAATAACAAATATTATCAGATTTTTTTCTCCGTGTGTGTAAACTCTTTGTAACTTTTTAAGTAATGGACCGATATGGATGCTTAAGGCGCCAATTGAAAGAACTTGTTGGTCATCAACTGTCGTGAAAATTTCAGATTATTTGATCAATTAGACTCGAAAATATTAGCGAATTATATATCATGGGAGAGAGAAATGCTAAAAACGGTTTTTTTCGAAAGCAATGGCATACAAAACTATTTTCGAGTTCGAAGAGCTCGGAGATGTATTCACACTAATGTTTTCGAGCTTTTTGAGCTCGAAAACAGCGGTAGGTTTGGGGCTAGCTCGCAGGGTCAACTGATTTTTTTTCATTAATTTGTCTTATTGATAAAAATACGAAGGATTAAATTTGATAAGCTTTGGAAAAAATTTTTACTAACATTTTATTAAGAAAATTAATAAAATCCTTTTATATCATGTGAATGAAGAACTTGAGCTTAACTTAAATTGGAACATTGCACGTACACACAGTTTTAAAGATAATTTCCGGATTTTATTGCATGCATATTAGACAGGGCCAAAAAAATCGACTATTTTTTTTTTTTTTTTTTTTTCGATACTGTGAAATTATTATTCCCGATGAGCGAAAAAAATCATTGTGCACGTTCGAGCCCTTAATATTGATATTAAGAGGTGTATCGTTACGACTATGAGGTTTTTGACAGAAATTTAATTTTTTACCCAAAACTCGTAAATCATCAATCTGAAAAATTTGAGCAATTTATACTCTTAAAGGAAATTGGATTCCCTACAATAAATCTCTCTTTGTAAAATGATGTAAAACGAGCTGTTCCCTTGTAACGGTGTCTTAAACATTGATTTGTTTTTTTAATTCTTTGTTTCTATTTTTGATTTTTGTAACTACTAGAAATATTAAAATTTTTTTTAGTCAAGATACATATTCTTAAAGGAAATTTAGTGCTCTACAAAGAAGGTCTCTTCATCATTTGTTGCTAAATTCTTTCCTCCCAAAGTTATTCGAGGTTATTGAAGTCGTTTTGAGTCAACTTCAAGCTTAAATAACTTTTGCAGGAGTGAATTTAGCAAAAATTATTAGGAAACCTTCTTTGTAGTGCATTAAATTTCCTTCAAGAATATGTATATTGACTAGAAAAAATTCCATGCTTCTGATAGTTACAAAAATCCAAAATAGAAACAAAGAATTTAACAAATAAATTCAGATATATGATTTACGAGTTTTGAGTAAAAAATGAAACTTCTGTCAAAAAACTAATAGCCGTAACAATACACTTCTTCATATCAATATTAAGGGCTCGAACTTGAACAATAATTTTTTTTGGTCATCAGGAATAATGTTTTCACAGTATTGAAAAAAAAAAAAAATAGTTGATTTTTTTAGCCCATTCTAATGCATATATTTATATGGTGAATCTATACATCATGTATAATCAGTCGGGTATTTTAAAAAGATTTCTGAGATCTTAGTTATTTTCCGTATAAATTTCGAAAAAAAAATTTTTTTTTTAAGAATTACAATTTTTTTTCTTTTTGTTTTTAAATTTAAAAAAATCTGCCTATCGGTTGACCTGCGGGCCAGCCCCAAAATTTCCCGCTGTTTTTGAGCTCCTTGACCTTGAAAATACTTTTGTGTGCCATTGTTTTCGAAAAGAAATGTTTTACCATTTCTTTCTCCAACGATATCTCGAAAAAATTAACCGATTGAGATGGTTAAGGCGGCGATCGACGCGTTTTATGAGTTTCTAGAGCTGATTAGACTTGGAAGTCGATCGTTCAACTCGTTTCTGAGAAATTAATAAACCAAAAAAAAAATTTTTTTTTTTTCGTAATTTGCAAATATTTTCGAGTCTAATCGATCAAATAATCTGAAATTTCCGCGACAGTTGATGACTACCAAGCTCTTTCGATTGCCGCCTTAACCATCCAAATCGGTCCATTACTTAAAAAGTTACCAAGAGTTTACATACAAACACATACACACACACACTCACATACACATACGTACACACACACACACACACACACACACACACACACACACACACACACACACACACACACACACACACACACACACACACACGCATATAAAGATACTCGGACATCATTCTGAATAGCTTCATAAGACCTCAAAACGTCGACATCTGATGAAAACTCGATTTTCGAAAATCGAGGTGAAAACAACAACTTCCCTAATTTTTGATAATTTACAATTTTCTTAGCAAGAAATTAAAATTATGAGGTGTGCAATATTATTTTACGATTAAAAATTTCAAATCGTCATGAATCTTCTGTAATCTCCATGCGGAACCAGAAATTGCAATGTTATTTTACGATTAAAGACGATACATGACGATTAAAAATTTCAAATCGTTAATATATAAATTGTTAATATATTAACAGTAATTTCAATTAGACTATTTTAAGGGTTTCAGTTTATAAGACAATTAGAAATTACTTTATCAAATTCAAGCGTATATATTGCGCGAGGCACTCAAAATTTAGTCCAAGACTAAAAATGGCTGTAATGAATCCTGGGAGGTAGCCAGGGCCTGAGAGGCTAAGAGGCTAAGAGGCTAAAAGAGTTAGCAAGCGCTTGCTGGCCCTTTTATAAAACAAATTTGGATGGGGGTGAACTACCTCACTATCGTCTTAATAGAATTCGATCTAGGGGGCCTCTGACCTGGCCCCGGGTGACTAGAGAGTATCAATTGACATATAATTATCCAAATAGATGGCCGTAGGCTCAACTAGGCTTTGGCGCTCGATTTCAAGTCGAAACGCACTGTTACACTGCCTGCAGAGAAATAATTAGCGCCACTCAATAGTAACTAAGTTTGAACTTTACTTAAATTCATTGGTCGGTACACTAGAATGCGACTTTTTAACTTCCCGCTAAGAAAATCGATGATTTTCGAAAAATTGGGAAGTTATTGTTTTCACCCCGATTTATGAAAGTCGAGTTTTTATCAGATGTCAACGTTTTGAGGTCCTAGGAAACTATTCTGACTATTTTCAGAATGATGTCCGAGTGTATGTATGTATGTATGTGTGTTTTTTTTTTTTTTTTTTAAGAGGAGGAAATACGTTTACGTATTCCAGGCTTAGATATTTCGCCTGGGTATGTCGGGCTCGAGATGTTTATACCGACTAAAACCTCCTCTTTCCTCCAGCCTCCGGACCCTACGGAATCCGCCGTTAGGCATTACTTCGCGGGGGGAGGAACTAGCTACTGCTCTTCCTTCTGGTAGCTAAGGTGTTATTTTTCCTTATGCCTTGTTGTTGTCTTTCGCTCTCTTTCTTTCGATGGAACGCAAATCTGTGAGGACTTCTGTGGCAAATGAGCTGATAGCGTTCGAGGCAGCTTTTGATGACAACATTACTTCTTCTAGTGACTCTGGTTTGATTCTCTGATTCAGGATTATCTCTACTCTGTCACGCTGAGGATTGAAGCGGGGGCACACAAAGGAAACGTGCTCCGCATCTTCAGTGTCTCCTGGGCAGGATGGGCACTCTGGAGAATCATCGTGCTTTAAACGGTAAAGGTATGCCCGGAAACAGCCGTGTCCTGACAACATCTGCGTAAGGTAGTAGTTGACTTCGCCATGCTTTCGGTTTAGCCAGACATCAATCCTTGGTATGAGACGATGCGTCCATCTACCTTTCTCTGAGGCATCTCACTGCGATGGCCATCGTGCGATGCTTTGCTGTCTTTCTTCTTTCCTGAGTTCCTCAGCGCTTAGTGCGGTTGACCTCTCCCGTTTGAATAGGGTTCGTCTTTCCTTGGCTAGAACTTTAAGAGGTAGAGTTCCGGAAATGACACACACTGCAGCCTCAGAAATTGTGCGGAAAGCACTGGCTACTCGTAAGGCACGCAGACGGTATATTGGTCCAGCCTTTCTCCATAATTCTTGGGTGTCTAGCGCGTCCGCCCAAATGGATACTCCCTATGTGAGCACTGATGTAACTACCGATGATAATAATATCCTCCTGCTCTGCTTTAGGCCCCCGACGTTTGGCATCAGTCGTGCTAAAGTAGCTCTCACTACTGACGCTTTGGCAGTAACGTGTTCGACCTGCTGTTTGAAGTTGAGGTGGGCATCAATCATCACTTCCAGATAGCGGATAAAGGGTTGTGATCTAATTTCTTGTTCACCGACTTCCAGCATGATCGTTTCCCTTACTTTTCTGCTGGTAATAAGTACTGCTTCGGTCTTGTGTTTCGCCAATTGCAGGTTAACTGTATCCATCCACCGGTTAATTCGCTCGAAGGTGATGTCGAACATGTGGTTTATCTCTTCGAGATGCTTCGCGACAATCACTACAGCTACATCGTCGGCATCTGCTACCAGTTTAACCTCTGTTGGCAGCGCTACTCTCAAAAGGCCATCATACATGATGTTCCACAACAAGGGACCTAAAACTGAGTCCTGTAGTACTCCTCCAGTTACATCATACTTTTTTGGACCATTTTTCGTGTCAAATTTCAGAACCCTATCCGTGAAGTAGCTAGCTACTATCCTGCGTAAATATTCTGGTACGTTTTCCTCTTGAAGAGCTTGCATGATGCAGTCCCGGTTGGCGGAGTTAAAGGCGTTCCTGATGTCTAACGTGGCCACCAGGTAATATTTCTTCTTGCCACCCTTCCATCTAGTTCCTGCGTTTGCATCCTTGGCCATGTTAACAACCTGGTTGATCGCGTCGAGGGTTGATCGTCCTTTCCGAAATCGATACTGATTGTCTGCCAAGAGTGGATCGACAACTGCTTCTAGTCTTTGATGTATTATGCGCTCGAATATCTTACCCGCTGCATCTAACATGCAGAGTGGGCGGTAAGATGACGGTTCTTCCGGTGGTTTTTTCCCTTTGGGAAGCAGTACCAGTTGCTGTTGTTTCCACTTCCGTGGGAAAGTCCCTTCCTTGAAGCATGTGTCGTAAACGTCCAGGAATTATGCCGGTACTGCCTTTATGGCTGTTTTCAAGGCAATATTGGGGATCCCGTCCAATCCCGGCGTTTTATTGTTTCCTACACGATTACAAGCCTCCATAAGTTCTTCTTCCGTAATAGGTGGAATGTCTTGGGGATTAAGCTGCACTAACGTGTAAGTAAAATCACGCTGCCGTGGGAACAGTACGGTCACGATCTTCAGTAATAGCTGTGGGCATGTGGGTGATGGCATTGGCTGGTTTTTCAAGTGGGTCATGACCACCTTGTATAGTCTGCCCCATGGATCCTTATCTACTTCTTCGACGAGTGCCTTCCAGCAGCGTCTTTTGCTATCTTTGTTGGCCTTGTTTAGTTCCCGACGTGCCTTCTTATACTCTTTCACCAGCTCTGCAGAGTTGGGTCGTCGGTAGCCACGCTGAGATATTCTTCTTTTTTTGAGGCACTCCAAGCGGAGAACGCTGATGTGATCGTTCCACCAATGCACCGGGGTTCTTTTATTTATGCCACGTTTACGAGGCATACTGGCGTCACAAGCTCGGGTAACTCTCTTCATCAGGTCCTTCGTTTTCTCTTCAGCATTTTCTGCGATCATCAGATTGCTGTCTAAAGCTATTACTAAAACAGATGGATCAAATGATTTCACCTTCCATCCAACTGCATTAGTTTGCCTATTCACTCTTCTGGAATTCTGATCACTCGATACTTTCCACAGTAATGCATTATGGTCACTAGCCGTATAGGTGTCCATTACTCTCCAAGAAAAGCTTCTTCTAGTTAAACTACTGCTGACGAATGTGATGTCCACTATTGAACTAGCCTCTCCTTTGTTATAAGTTGGCGTATCACTGTTGTTAAGGAGAACCACGTCTAGCGTGGCCATTGCCTCGAGGAGTGCCTTCCCTCGCACGTTGGTGAACTTGCTGCTCCAGTCTACTGCCCAGGAGTTGAAGTCGCCGGCTATTGCCACGGGGAAGTGTTGCCTTGCATCCTCGGTTAGCCGGTCAAGGAAGTCTGTGAACTGTTCAATAGAGAGACTAGGTGGTGCATAGCAACTGTAGAAACGAATGCCATCTACCCATGCTGATACAAAGCCGGCTTCACTATTATTGACCACGCTCTCGAAAGGAAATTTGCCACAGGACCAGATGACAGCTTTGGTGGTGCTGTCGGTTTCTCAGGGTTGGGTACTTAGATGTCTGTATGGCTCTGTTATCAGTACTAAGTCAATCTCTAGTTCACGCACGGTTTGCACGAGCAGGTGATGCGCAGCCTCACAATGATTGAGGTTGAGCTGCAGTATCTTCGTCCTTTTATTTTTTAACTTCTCGAGTGCCTCTTTGTATAGCGGGCATCTGTAAGTGCCAACATGATGGGCAGCGTTCTCTGTGCTCTGATGGTCAGCGCATAGTGCACACTTGGCTGGATTTAGACAACCAGCAATGCGATGCCCCTCTTGCCCGCATCTAATACAGAGCTTATACAGGTCTGTTTTGCTTTTGCACTGGTGTCCATAGTGCCTAAAGAACTAGCATTTGAAGCATTGAACTGGTTTTTTTATTCCTCTGATTCGGCAGTTGACCCAACCAATCCTTATTTTGCCATTTCCGTCGAGTAATTTCTGCGCCGCAGTGGCTGGTAAGGTCACTATAGCAGTCTGTGTACTTCTGTAAGCTTTCCGGATCTTGATTGCGTCCAGAGGTATCTCACAGGTTTCACCAGTTTCCCTTCGCAAGGCGGCCTGAACGTCATCCTTCGTTGTAGTGTTGTCAGCGTCTCGAATTTCGATGGTCTCCTGTGGTCCTTTGCAGAGTACCTTAGCGTCCTCTTTGAGGATGTCCGCAATGGCCTTCTGCAACGCTTAGCCTTTGTCAGTGCTCTTCCTCGAGAGCGTGATCAACATATCTCCGTTCTTCGTCTTCACGATCTTTTCAACCGTAGAGCGGGCTTCATCATCATGCACGTCTTTCTTAATCCGCCGCAGAATGTCGGCGTATTTGTCCTTCTCGGCTGGGCGGACGATGTGCATCCGGTCTGAGCCATTTTCTCGGTTTTTCCGCTTAGGCTCCGGCCGGGGCTTCCCCAGCGGCTGCTTTGAAAGCTGCTCTTTGGCTTGCTGCCTCCTCTCTTTCCTTGACTGGGCTTTTTGTTAATCAGCCGTATCTTTCATTCCGGCGCTCTGTGCAGCCACGTTTTTCAGCGGGCTCGGTTTCAAGTCCTTCTTCTTATTGACTTGGCTGTTTGTTGGCTCTGGGGAGTTTCGGTTCTTTCTATTCCCAGTCCTCGGATGGCTGTTCCTTCTTTCTTCAGTGTCTGATTCATCGTCCATTTTGGCTCCGGTGTCCTTCGTTTTCTCAGTCATAGCTTGTCTGTTTATCTCTGGCGTAGCACACGGAGATGTTTGGGTGGTTGACACTGACATCATTGGTGCTTTTCTGGCCAACCAATATGCCGTGGCAATAGACCCAACCAGTTTTCTTACTTCGTGGTGCAAATTTTTCTTGTCTTTGATGAAATCTGCGAGCTCATCGATTTTGTTACCAAGCTCCATTGGTGACTGTTTGGCGGTGCCGGTCGGTAACGAGCCAGTTCTCTCTCGGTAGGTATGGATATTGACGGGTGCGATAGGTCCTCCGCTCTTTGGCAGAGCGTCGATCAGCTGTCCTTCCACTTCCATTCTGGCTGTCTCCTTCCACTTCCGTTTGAGCTCTCTTTTTCCCCGCTCAATTGAGTCTTGTTGAATTCTCTCAGTAGCAACGCTGGGCAATGGGGCCTTAGAGTTCACTCCACTGTTGCTCACCTTTTTTGTTCCAGTAATGTGCTTGGCCTGGTTCCCTACCGCTGAATTGAGTGTTTGATTGCTTCCCTCACAATTCGTGAAGCTTGCGACGGCCACCGGGGCTTGCACCTGATCGGAACCATCGGCGGAGGTAGCCATGATTGGCGTGTCCACGTGGGGTATAATGTTTTCCTTATCACTCATACCTTCATTGTAGTGTTGTGGTTGTTTTATAGAGGTGTCCTTCCTCCTCGCACCTCGTTTTGGTCCGCGGGGGCTATTTTATTTCACCCCTACCCACCGGAAATCCGAGGGCATTCCCCTATCCGCTACCTGGGGACGCGCTCTCTAGGAGTTGGGTTTCTCCCAAGAGTGTGTGTGTGTGTGTGTGTGTGTGTGTGTGTGTGTGTGTGTGTGTGTGTGTGTGTGTGTGTGTGTGTGTGTGTGTGTGTGTGTAGATGTAAACCTCTCATATCTTTTTGATTAATGAACCAATTTAGATGGTTCTTGCAGCATTCGAAAGATATTTTCTGAACTTAGATTTTCAAAAACATTTTAGACCATTTAGTCAAGTAAACTCTGAGATATTTAAGAAATACGAAAGAAAACAAAATTTTTTTTTCGTTTTTTTTTGGATATTGTGAAAACTGTTGGATCGATCAATTCCAAATTCTTATCAGCTCTAGAACTCGATAAAAGCTGTCGATTGCCACCAAAAACGTCACAATCAGATAATCCGTTCGAGAGATATCGTCAACGGAATAATAAATGTTAAATCAATTTCTGCTTTTTTCATTGAATAACATAATAATTACTGAACAAAATTACTCAAAACTAATATGTTCTTCTTTATATAAGTCATCGGAAGTGATTGCCTAAAAATCGTCATGTTCGCTCGTATCAGGATATACTTACACGATATAGATTGTAACGTAATATTTTCTTATACTCAATCAAACCCAATAATTACTCAAAATTCTTACTCAATAAATTTACTCCAAAACTCAAATTACTCTAAATTGG
Organism: Microplitis mediator; assembly: GCF_029852145.1. Lineage (NCBI taxonomy): Eukaryota > Metazoa > Arthropoda > Insecta > Hymenoptera > Braconidae > Microplitis > Microplitis mediator. The sequence goes on from NC_079979.1 coordinate 11,946,238, forward strand.
GCTACGTTACACTTCACCCACCAATCACCCCTCTCATCTCCTCCAGATCCTGACGCTTGCCAGCCGACTCTTATTTCCCCGGTATCGGCAACCGGTCTAAACGTACACGTAATTTAAAACCTAAAAACTATACCCTTTGAAGATGAGAGACATGACCGGTGGTAGCGGCATGTCCTGGTGCGCTCAGTATGCTAGGTTGTGGAGAGAGGGTCGCGGTTCTTTCAATGCGAAAGAAGCCGATTAATTAAATAATATAAAAGTCATAAAATAGCGAAACAAAACTAAATAAAATACCATAAAGATGACGCGAGAGCGACGCGGAGGGCCCAAAAGACCCGCGGTCCAATACTCTCGGTCCATCACGCCAATAAATACCTGGGCAAGACATCCGGAACCTCTAGACGACGACGATTCACAAAACTTAATAGACAACTAGATAAAATATAAACTAAAATATGAATAAATAATGCGATAATTTGCGACAATTAATTAATGCGACAGACGGCTCCAAGAGCACCATACGCAGAGCCACAAGCTCCAAAACGACAGCAGTCCACGGTTGCGGTCGTGGTCCACCATGGCGACTCTCCGACTCACCACCGCTTACTCTAAGACTCCAAACTCGACTACTGGGTCGACTCGTACACGAGCGACGCTAAGTCTCAACTTCCTTACTCGCCGGTAGTCACACAACTGTTCCACGATAATCTCCCACTCTAACTTGCTCACTGCACTCCTTCTCTTCCAATCCCACATTCTCGCTTCTCCATCCATTTTTTCCTTCACAAGCATAGACCTCCCCCGTTAAATCCACACTCCATCACACAGACACTCCAAAAACATACCCCATACCGTACACGTACTCTATCACACATTTATCTTACCATACACATTTATACTCCATTTACTCTCTATTCATTATCCACTAAACTCAACTCGACACACTTACTCACTTTTTCTCTCACTATCACACCGACTCCCACGTACTCCAACCTTCAACCTCCATCCCCTCGGCAATGTAACGTCACAAGATACAACGTATCACGTAAATACTTATTTTTGAGCTAATTATTGAACATAATTGTGAACAAATTATAACGGTGGACCCCTGGCTACTGCGTGTCCAGATCGCCAAGAGCCACAGTTAAATTAATTTCCCGAAATTACTGATTTACTTAAATTTATTATCATTAATTATACTTATTTTATTCTAAAATTCTGGTTCCAAAAGACGGGAAATGCTCTCAGGAAGCAGGTACTCGTCCTGACCGGACACGCGGCTGAAAAGAAAATCTTTATGCTATGTGACGCTGGTGATAATTAAATTTAATCAAGAAATAACAATCAAACTTATACTTTATTTAACCAAGATCTCAATTTATATACAGTTTCCCCTTTGACTTAAAATTTTGATAATTTTATATATATTTACAAAGCGTTCGAATGTAATTTGATCGACTCGAGGCGTGAATTAATTTATGGTGAGCGGGAATAAATTAACAAATATTAACCGCGTTGAAGAGAGAGAGAAAGAATGAAAATCTATATTTTGATATACTTGTAATTCGTTGAGAACTTATCGAAATTCGGGTCGATTTATTGATGATGCTGGTCGACGATTCTTCTCGGCTTGGTCCTGGTGATGTTGGTGTCCAATAGGTTTCCTCTGGCTCCTGGGATCCGCGTTGGCAGGTTGTCGCACACGAAGAAAACCACACCACTCACTTTATACACTTTGGTTTTATTTATTTGACCATATAAACGAACTTCAGGTGTAATATTCAATTTGGTGTATCAAAGCAACACCACGTATCTCAATTAACAAATTAACTTTTAATTCAAATAAATTATGAAAGACTCAAGCGGAAGGTTTCGTATCACTTCTAATAGATTGAATAAATTTAGTTTAATATAACAAAGACAAGTTCTAATAATTAATTACTTGAGCAGAAATAATTATGCGTCGGTGCGTTTTCGCTAACCGAACTCAAGTTAACTTAAGCTCACTATATCTTATATACAATAATGCTCGGAAAAGAAATATATATATAGTAGACAATTTTAGAGAGAGTAAAGTGGATAAGACCGATCAGTTACAGCTCTCGAACTTAAGTGTCGTCTTTTGATCAATCGTCTTGGGTCAGTTCTCTGGGCCACAACCTGCCCCCACTAATGACAACTTGACCCCACCTAATTATGCGCAGGGACTAATTTGCGGTCTCATGCTGCGCGAAATCATCCCCCAAATTCTAACGCAGAGACTAGACTGCTGCACTTGACTCTCAGAGCGAGAAGAGAGAGAGAGAGAGAGAATAATTGAAGCGAGAGAGCCACACTCTCACGTCTTACGCTTTTTGCACGGTTACAAAATATAAAAAATGCTCATTCATTTATTATTTTAGATTCTAAATTTTTGAACTTTAACATAAAACGTAACCCTATTGAGCTTGAAAAGCTCATAAAAAAGGGAATCAAAGGTATCTTCGAGCTCGAAAATGTATTCACAACAATGTTTTAGCGATCAAGGAGCTCGAAAACAGCGGGAAGTTTTAGGGCTGGCCCGCAGGGTCAACCGATAGACGGATTTTTTTTTTTACGATCTCTCTCAATTTCGTCTGGGTGTACACGAAAAGTTCGTAAAAAAAGGAGGGTGTAAAGCTTCACGGCCTAGGCCGTGAAAAAAAGACGGTATAGTAGAGTCTCTAAAAAAGAGTCCCTTTACGGACGCCACCCAGCGCTCAAAAGTTGAACTTTTGGAGCGAGTATAACAAAAATTTAATTTTTATCGTCTACCCTAATTTTTATATATTTATAATAATTTTGTTAAACTAACCTGCTTTAAGAATATTCAGTACTGACATTACACAGATTTTTACGAACTATTGAAAATAATTTTAATGTAACTTGTCTTTTATTTGAAGCTTTTAAATAAGCTTATTAATTATTTATGATGAATAAAATGAATCTGGATAAATTTTTTTGTTATAAGTAAATAATTCAGTGACGCTTTGACGATTCAGTTAAAAACCGATGGCGGAAGTATCGGCATTCAACTGTCATCGTAAACACAGATAAAAATAAAATGGCATAGTGTGTAGTCTGGTGAGATTAGAGAAAAGATAAATTAAAGAGGGCGCAGTTGCATACTTAGTAAACAGCGTGAATCACCGTGATTTTACCCCGAATCACCGTAAGAGAATACTCTCGATGAAAAAAGATTTTATACAATAATATATAGACTATATATAACTTGGATAGAAAAAATGGCCTAATCCAATTGTATACAATGTGAATAAAAATTGTATACCATTCTATACAAATTGTATACAATTCTATACAAATTGTATACAATTCTATACAAATTGTATACAATTCTATATAATTATATACAATTATATATATTGCATTTATATAGAATTGTATATAATTTGTATAAAATTGAATATAATTTGTATAAAATTGTATATAATTATATAGACTTGTATACATTTTGTATAGAATTGTATACAATTTTTATACAGTTGTATACAGTTGGATCGGGCCATTTTTTGTATATAATTTTATACAATTGCATAAAATTTTTTTTCATCCCCTCGCGGATTCGGAGTTACTGTAAAATCACAGTGAAATCAATTTTACCGTGAGTTTACTGTGTATTGACGGTAATTTCATAGTGAATTCACAGTCATTTTGTGCCATTTCGTCACTGTGGTTCTGTAGTAATTCTACAGTAATTTTATGGTAGTTCCATTGTGATTTCACTTGTGATTCTTTCGTAGGCTTACAATAAATTTACCATAGTTTCATGATAATCTTACTGTCGATGAACTATCGATTTATGGTAACCCGGCAATGGTAACACTGAGGCTTTATCATGGATTTGCAGTAAGTTTATCGTGGTTTCACTAAGAATTCACTGTGATTCCATAGTAATCTGATGGTGTTAACTCTGCGGCTTCACAATAGTTTCACAGTCAGTTCATAGTGGTTTTACCATGATTTTACTGTGATCCCATGGAGACCTGGTAGTATTAGCACTGTGACTCTATGATATTTTCACAGCAAATTATTAGTATTTTCTCCATGATTTAACTCTACTTTGATAGTGATCTGATACGGTACATTTATCATTAATCCAATTTCGAAATCAAACTTTGAATTTTTAATAGCATTAATCGATAGAAATGAAATTAAAAAAAAAATAATATCAATTATTTCATAAATGCTCCTATAATTATTTGTAAGTTTAGCAAATATTTGGGCACATATGTATTTTATTTATTATAAATTTAGCTATTTTAGGGATTTCTGAACGAAACTTTATCTGTATTTATCTAATTTAATTAATTTTATGAAAGTTTAAGACGGTAAAATTCTTCAGAATTATGAAAAAAAATAAATAAATAAAAAAATTGAATAACTTTTTTTTCAAAACTGTATAAATTGAATTTAAACTATTGCAAAAAATAAAGACCCGGGAAAAAATGATTTTGCCTAATTATAGATAAGACCTTATATATAATTAGATCTAAAAATTGGCCAGGTCTAATTATATATAATTATATATAGGTTATATATGATTATATATAATACGTTATATATAATTAGATCTGAAAATTGGCCAGGTCTAACTATATATAATCATATGTAAGTTATATATACTCATATATAATTAGATATGATTATGTATAATACATATATATCCTATTTTATATATAATTAGATCCGAAAATTAGGCGGGTTTAATTATATACATGATTATGTGTAATTTATATACAATTACGTATGTTCATGTACGATTAATATTGAAGTATTCAGAGGGAAGTTTTTTTTTAATTATACGTTTGCAATTATTCATAACAAATTACATTTCCCTCAAAATATAAATACAGAGTATAATTAACGACTGTGCTACTACATTTATTTATTTTTGTTATATAACATTTTATTATGTATTTATAGATAGATAATATAATCATGTCATGAGACTATTAGTACTTACAAACGAAAATTACTAGAGTCATTTTTACTAATATATTAAAGAATATATATTCGTTATTTTTAAAAGTATATTTGGTGAAACTTCTTAACGTTAATTTTATGAGATCTCACTTATTATAATAAGTATAATAATATAATAACCCTCGCAGATTTGAATCACGGTGGAAACACCGTGGAAGTGTAAACACCGTGGATCCACCGTGGTTACACGGTGGGTTTGTTCCATTTCACCACCGGGTAAACACAGTGTATCCACTGTGATTACGCGGTGTATACACCGTGATTCCACGGTGGCTTGACCACTGTGTATACACGGTGTTTCCACTGTGATTACGCGGTGTATCCACCGTGATTTCACGGTGGCTTTGTGCTATTTCACCACCGTGGTTCCACGGTGTATCCACCGCGTAATCACAGTGGAAACACCGTGTATACACAGTGGTCAAGCCACCGTGGAATCACGGTGGATACACCGCGTAATCACAGTGGTAGAATGGAACAAACCCACCGTGTTTCCACCGTGATTCAAATCTGCGAGGGAATTATTACTTCTCAATAATATACACCTAAAACTATAATGCATTTAACGAGTATTGGTTATTAAATATCAATAAAGACCATAGAGCATCTAATATATTAAATAAGAAAAACTAAATATTAAATATATTCTATAAATAAAATATTAACTTATATATATTAGGGTGCTTCGTTTGAGATGACTATTTTTTTTTTCCAAGTCCCATGTCAAAATATCACTGTACACATTGAAAAAAAAAAATTCTCACCAAAGATGAGCTCTTAATTTTAATTTTAAATACTCGCTAAATGAATTTGGAATTTTCCCATTTGATTAACACGTAAATTTTAATTTTATTTATTCAATTATCTATAGCTTTGCGGCATTTCAAGATATTTGATAAACCATAGGTGAAAATCACAGAGGAATCGTTCCTCTTTGAAAGTGCTTGTAGCTAATTTATGTTTTGTAACCGAACTCACCGGTAAAAAATCTTAAAGTCAATTTTTTCTCAAATTTCATGGTTTCTTTTATTTTACTCACAAACCATCAACTTTACGACAAAATTGTACACAACTTTTTTTGTAGGGAATTTAATTTCCTTTAAAAAAAGTTATGTAAGCCATTACCGTAGAGCTAGTAGTTTTCGAGATAAATCCAATTAAACATCTCAAAATTTGAAAAATCGCTGTTTTATCCAAGATTTTAGTACTTTTTGGTAAAATCATTGCTGAAAACACAAATAATGTATGAAAACAAAATATAATAATACATATTACACATTCATATGTAAATATAACGAGTATGAAACAATTATCTTTGTACTGAGAGAGAAAGTAATTAAAAAAGTTTCCGATGGTCAAACAGAGGTGATTGGATTAAATGAAGAAAAGACGGAGGAAATGTAGTAGGAGACAGTTTTGTTTTACATGACATATTTTTGATGATATATTAACCATGATATGTCATATATTTCTTCGGCCACAATTTTATCAAACAGTACTAAAATCTTGGATAAAACAGCGATTTTTCAAATTTTAAGATGTTTAATTGGATTTATCTCGAAAACTACTAGCTCTACGGTAATGGCTTATATAACTTCTTTTGTAGAAAATCAAATTCCCTACAAAAGAAGTCATGTACAATTTTGTTGTGAAGCTTATGGTTTGTGAGTAAAATAAAAGAAACCATGAAATTTGAGAAAAAATTAGCTTTAAGATTTTTTACCGGCGAGTTCGGTTACAAAACATAAATTAGCTACAAGCACTTTCAAAGAGAAACGATTCCTCTGTGATTTCCACCTATGGTCAATCAAATATCTTGAAATGCCGTAAAGCTATATATAATTGAATAAATAAAATTAAAATTTACGTGTTAATCAAATGGGAAAATTCCAAATTCATTTAGCGAGTACTTAAAATTAAAATTAAGAGCTCATCTTTGGTGAGAATTTTTTTTTCAATGTGTACAATGATATTTTGACATGGGACTTGGAAAAAAAAAATAGTCATCTCAAACGAAGCACCCTAATATATATATATATATATATATATATATATATATATATATATATATATATATATATATATATATATATATATATATATATATATATATATATATATATATATATATATATATATATATATAAATAATTAATTTATATTTGATGATATATATAGATCTAAAGATCTAAAATATATTAAAAATTACTACATATGGGTCTATATAGGTCAGGTCTAATCAGATCTAATCATATATAGACCCATGTATAACTATATATGGGTATATACTATGATATATACTATTATATATATTCCATATACAATCATATATAATTAGGCAAAATCATTTTGTCCCGGGATATAATTAGATCTAATTATATATAAGGCTATATATACTTATATACAGGTCTATATATAACCATATATATTCTATATATAATCATATATAATTAGGCAAAATCATTTTTTTCCCGGTACAATTAGGTCTCATTATATATAAGACTATATATACTTATATATAGGTCTATATATAACCATATATATTCTATATATAATCATATATAATTAGGCAAAATCATTTTTTCCCGGGGAGAACATCATTTAGATTAATATTTCAATAGTAAGTATTTATTATTTATCATAATTTAAAATAAAATATTCTTAAATTAAGAAAACTTGATGATTTACAAATGAAGGCAAAAATTTTTTTTTATAAATATCGAATTCTTTTAATTTTATAGTATTCAATAAAATAATTTTTCTTATAGCTTAGTCTTGAGTAAATATAGTATTGAATATCATGAAGTAACAGATTAAATATTTAGTTCCAAATGCGTGTGGTGGCCGAGCGGGCTAAAGTACATGACTTAAGCTGCTCTCAATCGAAGGGTTGGCAGTTCGAGTCCCATCATACGTTGAAAAAAATTAAAATTTTTTCTTTACCGAGGGTAAAAAAATAGCATTTAATCCTCCGAAGGAATTACATGAAGTCGTACAAAGAGATAATAAATAATTTTTTTAAACAAGAAAAATCATTTATAGAAAAATCAAGATTAGGATTATTGTTGCTATTATAATATTATTATTAATTTTATTATTATTATCTTTGAATCAATAAATATAGAATCTCAATATTGCCCCTAAATCTCGATGAAAACTAAGCAGATCCAGGATTAATTGATTAAGAAATCACGGTAATATTACTGTCAACTCACAGCGATATTATTGTGATTTCACGAAGAATCTATAGTAAGACTGCTGTGAAATCACTATATGATGACGGTATTATTACCGAGCAAGCATGACTGAAACACTGCAGATCCAGGATAAACTGATAGTGAAATCACTGTAAATACACAGTAATACTACTGTCAACTTATAGCTACACTACCGTAAATTAACTGTAATGCTATTGTGAGTCTACTATGAATCGATGGTGAAATCATCATAAAATTACCATCGGATGGTAATAAAATCACAGTAAGCAAATGGCACAAAATCACAGTGATTTCACTGTCATTTCACCATGGGTTCACTATCTTTCTACTATGATCTCACCGAAATTTCACCGTGATTTCGAAGTAATTCTGAATCCGCGAGGGTCGGGCTGAGACTCGTCGTGGGAGCTCATAACAATTTTACCGTGTCTCACCGTAAATAACAATGAGAAATCACTGTGATTTTACCATGAATCACCGTGAAAGCTCACCGTCATATCACGCACACATTACCGGAAATAACGGTGATTCACCATGAATCTCTGTGAATCGCGGTGAATCACCGTAAATTACAGTGAATCACCGTAATTTCACCCTACTAGCGTGATTTACCGTGATTCACCGTAATTTACCCTATATCACGATGAATCAGGACCGCCCGAGGGCCATCAAAGTCTCGATTTCAGATTTGAACAATTTCGAATGGCGTTTTTAATTAGGGACTTTATTATTAAAATTTATAAAATATTCTATATCATTCCTCACTGGGATCAAATTATATCAAATCACTATTTAGAACGTTGAAGTTAATTACTATAATAAAAAATAATTAATAGACAATATTTCTCTTCTTTATTACAGGTGTCAGTTTAATCCTAAGTATAAACGACAATAATATGGTGAACATCATAAAATCTGCGGGTGTGATGAATTTTATGCTATTTGAAAGTTATTTGTACACTTACCCAGCTGATAATTTAGCGAATCGTGCAGAATTAATGCTTCGAGCTATTTACAGTAGTTATTGGTATAAAATGCCACAAAGTATTACGAAAAACCTCATTTTTGTAATGATGCGTATTAATTTACCACCATTTTTGACATGTGGTAAATTTTTTTATATGACACGACGATCATACATGGATGTTATCAAAACAGCTGCTTCGTATTTATCAGTATTACGCATAATGATAGAGTGAAAATATTATATATCATATTTTCAATTACTTATTTCATCTCTCTCAGAAACTATAATTAAAAACCTTCCTATCAAACAAAACGTATTGAACTAGCATATGTAATACATCTTTAATTCTTAGATGTTATAACCCATAAATTGTTAAAAATTCTTATTGTTATGAAAATCAACTCTGATCATTTTCCAGTAGTTTATAAAATATTATTAAATAAGAAATATTTTTTTTCATGGTTTTGAATTATTCGTTTTATCTTATCTCGATCATTAGATACTTAAAAAATACAGTTTTTTTAATTTGCAGTACGGCCTGTTTAAATAATGTATTGATTCGAATCATGATCATGTATACCAAGAGCATAACTTGAATTAATAAACAAATTCATAGATTGTTTGATTATTGCTCAACAATATTAAATAGTATGATGTCTAAATGTATTAGAATTAAACAATGATGCGCTTTTTTAGAAACTTACTCATGGGAAAATTTTCATATATAATTTAAAATATGATTATACGTGAAACATATATGATTTATATATGATCATTTATGAGTGGATACAATTACGGGTATACATTTCATAATTTTCAGTTTAAAATTATTGATTTCTCAAAAATAAAAACAAGTTTTTCCTCCATATAGAAAACCTCGAGCTTCTTAAATTTTACACAAAAAGTTAACATAAATATAACAAAATTTAAGAGCTACTCGATTAGCACGATCAGTACTGTTGACATTGATACCCTGGCGGGTTTGAATCACCGTGGAATCAGGGTGGGTACACCGTGTAACCATTGTGGAAACACCGTGTAACCACCGTGGAATCAGGGTGATAAAATGGCACAAACCCACCGTGTAACCACCCTGGATCCACCGTGATTCCACCGTGTTTCCACTCCCAGGGTGTTTCCAGGCTGTTTCCAGGGTGATTCAAAACCGCCAGAGTAAGATTATCAAATTTTTTTTATCTATTCATAGAATTTTCGAATATTCTGAACTATTAAATCAGTGGATTGGCAGAGTAGTATATAAATTTAGGAAACATCTTTATTATATACAATCCGTATTGAAGGAATTTTTTATGAAGTGTAAACTTATAATTATATTCGAATTTATTAAAAATTACAGCAATTATCATAGTTTTATAAGATACATTATATATTGTGTATATTATCATATTATAACAATTCCATTATTAGTGTCAGTTAACAGATTTTGTTAACTTCATTTTATTTCAAAGTTAATTTACAAATTTTTTTTCAATGTACGCCTGAAATATTTTGAAAGCTTCGAATGTTTCAATTCCGACGGATTCAATACGAGAAGGAGGTGGATCAAATCTGCCACCTGGCAACTCTACTGTGTATGATAAATTAGCTCCTGCGACTCCCATTAACCAATCATCACTGCCTCCAGCAGCAGCGTCTAGACAAATAAATTATAACTGTTTTTACAATGTAAAAGAAAAAAAAAGGATTTAATAGAACTCTCGATGTGTTTCAAAAACAATTGTTTCTATCATAATTATGACTTACATAGAACATTTGTTGAACTTCCAATAGTATAACGAGTACCAAATGGTGCAGCAAGGGCAGCAGCAGCTTTTTCAGCTATGCTTCTCTATATATTGAAATGATTTTAATTATTTTATTTGAAATATATAATGAGTATTAGTGTTGCTATCGTAGCTATTATACTTAAAATATTTTATGGAAAGAAAGGAATACGGATCTACGTTCTCAATTTAAAAATGCGATTGAAAAGCATTTAAATAAAATGATATGAAATCAAATTTTTGAAATGATAGGGGTTCAATCTACTCATATACACTGTAAAATATTTTTGGTGTGAAAATGGTCCCCGAGATCTGTACACGGTGGCTCCAGTGTGAAATTTTTTCGTTGTGAAACAACAAGCAGTGTACTTTTACACAATGACCTAATAACAGTTTTTAATATTAAAATAAATAAATTTAATTTTAACTTTAAAAACTATCAACCAACTTTTTTTAACAATGATTTAAAAAAATGAATACAATTAATAACTGAACCAATAAAAAAATATAATGTCAAGTATTTTTAATTGAAAAAAGAACTCATTACAAGTAACATGCCGTGAAAAAATTGTTTTAAAAAACATCATGAAATTTGATTAAATTTTAATATTAAATATGTTAATACTGGCGAAAAATTTCGGTGACTGCTGGACTCGAACCTGGATCCTTCCGATTCTGTTCTTACTACTGTCCACTGCACCGAACCACGGACTTAGCAACGTTTAAATAAATAGTATATTTATCGGGATATGAAGTTTAAAATTTTTACAATAAATTTTATAAAATTTGATGAAAGTTTGTACAATTTTGAGAGAACTGATAATTGTATAAAACATATAAGGTAAAGGACCTTGTACCTGATCAAAGAACTAGTGGCCGATCACTCCATGTATTTGTATATCTATATTTAGTCAAACTTAGTAAGCTTACAAAACTATAAAAATTTTCATAAAATCATTTTCTCCGATATTAGATTCCAACTTATTAGTTTCTATGAAAATTTATAGAATTTTAAGAAATTTCATAGAACGTTAGGAAATTTGACAGGATTTTATAAATTTCGTGTATCGAGGTATCCCTTATTAAAAGAATCGATTTAAAACGATTCGAAAAAAAAATTTTAAATACTCTTTAATGCTTTTGAATACTTAGAATACTTTTAAATCGCCCTTCGTATGGGCACTTAACATTACAAATTGTTTCTTTTAATAAGGGAATAAGCAATTTAATATAATTTTATACAATTTTTTAAAACTTTCTGAAATTTACAAAAAAGGGCGTAGCAGGATAAGCATATGAAAAGTGCCCCCGCTTCGAATTGATTATTCTTTAGGTATGTTGTGTAAGTATCTTTGATGAAGCTGCTCACTAATTTTTAGATAAAAATATTGACTTTTACACCAGATATAAAAAAAAAAAGAAAAATCGTAAAAAATTTTTTTCTCGAGAACTACTTGACCGACATCGTCTGTCCAATGGGAGATTTTTCTTTGAGTTGCACTCAAATTATGGAATTTTGAAATTTTCAAAATTTTTTTTTTCTCATTTTTTAAATAATACCCCTCCCATTTTTTTTTTCTATAAATTCTTCTCATCTCAATCTATATTATAAAATTTTTTGCGAATTTTAATAAATGGTAGATCATCATCAAAATAATATATGAAATTAAAGTCAATTTTTTTTATTTTATTCAATATACATTTTTATGATAGAACCTCCAAACAAATAAGAATTTAACTTATATTGCATTTTTAAATAATAATTAATATCCCTGGAAAAAATGTTTTTATAATATTTTATAAAATAATATAAAATTTTGTACAATTTTATAAAATTTTGTAAAATTTAATAAGATTTTACAACAAAATTTTATAAAAATTCATACAATTTTATAAAATTTTATAACGTTTTATACAATTTTATAAAATCTTATAAAATTTTATAAAATTCAATAAAATTTTATAAAGTAAGATCTGAGTAAGGAACGTAATAAATAAATGTGATTTTATAAAATTGTATGACATTTTATAAAATATAATAAAATTTTATAAAGTTTTACACAATTGTATAAAATTATATAAAATTTTATACAATTTTATAAGACTGTACAGCGAAATTTTATAGAATTTCATATAATTTTATCAAATTTCATAGAATTTTACAAAATTTTATATGGTAAGATCTTAAAAGGGAAGTAATAATTAGATAAAATTTTATATAATTGTACGAAATTTTATAAGATTTTATAAAATTGTATAAACTTTTATACAATTTCATAAAATTATATAAAGTACGATCTTAGTGAGGGAAGTAATAATTAAATGAAATTTGATATAATTGTATGAAATTTTATAAAGTTTCATACGATTTCATGAAATTATATAAAATTTTATCCAATTTTATAAAGTAATTCCTTAGAAGAGAAGTAATGTTTAGATGAAATTTTATAAAATTTTATAATGTTTTATACGATTTCATAAAATTATGTAAAATTTTATACAATCTTATACGATTTTATATAATTTTATGAAGTAAGTCCTTAGAAGAGAAGTAATATTACCTGAAATTTTATAAAATTTTATAAAGTTGTATACAATTTCATAAAATTATATATAATTTTATAATATTTCATAAAACTCTAGAGAATTTGATGTCACTATTTCATCTAGTGTAGGGTAGCATTTTGTAAAATTTGATAAAATTTCACACAATTTTATGAAGTTTATTACAAATTATTGTAAATATTGTTAGAAATTCAAAGTAAACAGACAAAATTTTCAATGGCCATAAAAAAAAAATTTCGTTTTTGCAGGCAAAATATGGTGATAAACAAATATGAAAATTATATTACAACAAATATAATTGATTACCTAAGTATATACAGGGTACCCCCAGAACAATATAGAAAAAGAAAAATTCTAAATATTGAATAAGTTTGATTTCATTAAAATTTTTTGTAAGTTATTTATATTAAGAAAAATTATATTTTACACAATTATTGGATGCAAAGGAAGATAAAAGAGTTTTTAATAGTTTTTATCATAATACAATAGTCTTTATTTTTCGACCAGCACTCGATTCTTGAAAAAGTTTGACGAAAAAAATTTAAAATAATGCTCAATTATACTTACCAAAGTAATTTTGGAAAGGTTATAATAGATTTAAAAAAATAGTTTTTTTTATAAAATTTTAGAAGTACCGCGTTTTGCCTACCACTGTCACCCCTTTCTCGTACATATATATATATATATATATATATATATATATATATATATATATATATATATATATATATATATATACATATATATATATATATATATATACATATATATATAAATACATATATATAACATAATGTGATAATTTTGAATTTAATGTCTTTAAACTTTTGTTTTGTCAACTAGCAATTCAAATTAAATCGTCGTTACTCGAGGAAAAGTTCAAAGGTTTTGCCATTAATCCAAAAATATAAATCATTAAAAATCAATAAATTTAATTAATTTTAAAATTTTATGTCCATTAAACAATCGATAGTTGAATTATTCAAATCTTTTTTTTACATATAATTATAAATTAATGCTATGAAATATGGCTGATAAGAATTCATGAGTACCCGGGAAAAAATGTTTTTATAAAATTTTATAAAATGATATAAAATTTTACACAATTTTATAAAATTTTGTAAGATTTTATAAGATTTTACAGCAAAATTTTATAAAAATTCATACAATTTTATAAAATTTTATAATATTTTATACAATTTTATAAAATCGTATAAAATTTTATAAAATCTTCTAAAATTTTATCAAGTAAGATCTAAGTAAGGAACGTAATAAATAAATGTAATTTTATAAAATTGTATGACATTTTATAAAATTGTATAAAATATAACAAAATTTTATAAAGTTTTACACAATTGTATAAAATTATATAAAATTTTATACAATTTTATAAGACTGTACAGCGAAATTTCATAGAATTTCATATAATTTTATATAATTTTATCAAATTTCATAGAATTTTATAAAATTTTATAAAATTTTATATGGTAAGATCTTAAAAGGGAAGTAATAATTAGATAAAATTTTATATAATTGTACGAAATTTTATAAGATTTTATAAAATTGTATAAACTTTTATACAATTTCATAAAATTATATAAAGTACGATCTTAGTGAGGGAAGTAATAATTAAATGAAATTTGATATAATTGTATGAAATTTTATAAAGTTTCATACGATTTCATGAAATTATATAAAATTTTATCCAATTTTATAAAGTAATTCCTTAGAAGAGAAGTAATGTTTAGATGAAATTTTATAAAATTTTATAATGTTTTATACGATTTCATAAAATTATGTAAAATTTTATACAATCTTATACGATTTTATATAATTTTATGAAGTAAGTCCTTAGAAGAGAAGTAATATTACCTGAAATTTTATAAAATTTTATAAAGTTGTATACAATTTCATAAAATTATATATAATTTTATAATATTTCATAAAACTCTAGAGAATTTGATGTCACTATTTCATCTAGTGTAGGGTAGCATTTTGTAAAATTTGATAAAATTTCACACAATTTTATGAAGTTTATTACAAATTATTGTAAATATTGTTAGAAATTCAAAGTAAACAGACAAAATTTTCAATGGCCATAAAAAAAAAATTTCGTTTTTGCAGGCAAAATATGGTGATAAACAAATATGAAAATTATATTACAACAAATATAATTGATTACCTAAGTATATACAGGGTACCCCCAGAACAATATAGAAAAAGAAAAATTCTAAATATTGAATAAGTTTGATTTCATTAAAATTTTTTGTAAGTTATTTATATTAAGAAAAATTATATTTTACACAATTATTGGATGCAAAGGAAGATAAAAGAGTTTTTAATAGTTTTTATCATAATACAATAGTCTTTATTTTTCGACCAGCACTCGATTCTTGAAAAAGTTTGACGAAAAAAATTTAAAATAATGCTCAATTATACTTACCAAAGTAATTTTGGAAAGGTTATAATAGATTTAAAAAAATAGTTTTTTTTATAAAATTTTAGAAGTACCGCGTTTTGCCTACCACTGTCACCCCTTTCTCGTACATATATATATATATATATATATATATATATATATATATATATATATATATATATATATATATATATATATATATATATATACATATATATATATATATATATATACATATATATATAAATACATATAGATAACATAATGTGATAATTTTGAATTTAATGTCTTTAAACTTTTGTTTTGTCAACTAGCAATTCAAATTAAATCGTCGTTACTCGAGGAAAAGTTCAAAGGTTTTGCCATTAATCCAAAAATATAAATCATTAAAAATCAATAAATTTAATTAATTTTAAAATTTTATGTCCATTAAACAATCGATAGTTGAATTATTCAAATCTTTTTTTTACATATAATTATAAATTAATGCTATGAAATATGGCTGATAAGAATTCATGAGTACCCGGGAAAAAATGTTTTTATAAAATTTTATAAAATGATATAAAATTTTACACAATTTTATAAAATTTTGTAAGATTTTATAAGATTTTACAGCAAAATTTTATAAAAATTCATACAATTTTATAAAATTTTATAATATTTTATACAATTTTATAAAATCGTATAAAATTTTATAAAATCTTCTAAAATTTTATCAAGTAAGATCTAAGTAAGGAACGTAATAAATAAATGTAATTTTATAAAATTGTATGACATTTTATAAAATTGTATAAAATATAACAAAATTTTATAAAGTTTTACACAATTGTATAAAATTATATAAAATTTTATACAATTTTATAAGACTGTACAGCGAAATTTCATAGAATTTCATATAATTTTATATAATTTTATCAAATTTCATAGAATTTTATAAAATTTTATAAAATTTTATATGGTAAGATCTTAAAAGGGAAGTCATAATTAGATAAAATTTTATATAATTGTACGAAATTTTATAAGATTTTATGAAATTGTATAAACTTTTATACAATTTCATAAAATTATATAAATTTTTATACAATCTTATAAAATTTTATAATGTGAGATCTTAGTGAGGGAAGTAATAATTAAATGAAATTTGATATAATTGTATGAAATTTTATAAAGTTTTATCCGATTTCATAAAATTATATAAAATTTTATACCATCTTATACAATTTTATATAATTTTATGAAGTAAGTCCTTAGAAGAGAAGTAATATGTAGATGAAATTTTATAAAATTTTATAAAGTTGTATACGATTTCATAAAATTATATGCGATCTTATAAAATCTTATACAAATTTATACAATTTTATAAAGTAAGATCTCAAAAGGGGAGTAATAATTAGATAAAATTTTATATAATTGTATGAAATTTTATAAAATTTTATAATATTTCATAAAACTTTAGAGAACTTGATGCCACTATTGCATCTAGTGTAGGGTAGCATTTTGTAAAATTTGATAAAATTTCACACAATTTTATAAAGTTTATTACAAATTATTATAAAAATTGTTAGAAATTCGACGTAAATAGATAAAATTTTCAATGGCCATAAAAAAAAATTTCATTTTTGTGGGCAAAATATGGTGATAAACAAATATGAAAATTATATTATAAAAAATATAATTGACTACCTAAATATATGCAGGGTACCCCCAGAAAAATGTAGAAAAAAAAAAATTCCGAATATTGAATAAGTTTGATTTTATTAAAATTTTTTGTAAGTTATTTCCATTAAGAAAAATTATATTTCACACAATTATTGGATGCAAAGGAAGATAAAAAAGTTTTTAATAGTTTTTATCATAATACAAAAATCTTTAACATTTTTCGACCGGCACTCGATTCTTGAAAAAGTTTAACGAAAAAAATTCAAAATAATGCTCAATTATATTTACAAAAGTAATTTTGGGATGGTTATAATAGATTTAAAAAAAAAAATTTTTTTTATAATATTTTAGAAGTACCTCGTTTTGCCTACCCCCGCCACCCCTTTCTCTTACATATTTATATATATGTTACATAATGTGATAATTTTGAATTTAATGTTTTTAAACTTTTATTTTGTCAACTAGCAATTCAAATTAAATCGTCGTTACTCAAGAAAAAGTTCAAAGGTTTCGTCATTAATTCACAAATAAAAATCATGAAAAATCAATAAATTTAATTAATTTTAAAATTTTATGTTCATTAAACAGTCGATAGTTGAATTATTCAAATCTTTTTTTTATATATAATTATAAATTAATACTATGAAATATGGCTGATAAGAATTCATGAGTAATCATAAATACAGCCACGAATGTTTCTAAGCTACAAGTGACCAATAGACGAGCGGAGCAGACTACGATTCTTCAATAACAAAAGTTAAGCAGCATCGAGGTTGGCCATTAATTGGATGGGTGACCCGTCCCGGAAAAAAAAAAATTATTTTATAAAACTTTATAAAATTTTATAAAATTTTACAAAATTTTATAAAACTTTATACTGAAAATGGCCTGGTAAAATTTTATGAAATTTTATAAAGTTTTACAAAATTTTATAAATTTTTATAAGACTTCATAAAATTTTATAAAACTTTATAAAATTTGATAAAATTTTACCAGGCCATTTTCAGTATAAAATTTTATAAAATTTTATAAAATGTTAGTACTAAAATTTTGTAAAATTTTATAAAATTGTACAAAATTTTATAAAAACATTTTTTCCCGGGTAATCATTAATACAGCCACGAATTTTCCTAAGCTACAAGTAACCAATAGACGAGCGGAGCAGACTACGATTCTTCAACAACAAAAGTTAAGCAGCATCGGGGTTGGACATGAATTGGATGGGTAACCCATCCCGGAAAAAAAAATCATTTTATAATACTTTATAAAGTTATATAAAATTTTACAAAATTTTATAAAACTTTATACTGAAAATGGCCTGGTAAAATTTTATGAAATTTTACAAAATTTCATAAATATTTATAGAATTTTATAAATTTTTATAAAACTTTATAAAATTTTATGAAACTTTATAAAATTTTATAAAACTTTATAAAATTTGATAAAATTTTACCAGGCCATATTCAGTATAAAATTTTATAAACTGTTAGTACTAAAATTTTGTAAAATTTTATAAAAACATTTTTTCCCGGGTATGTATATATATATTAGGGTGTGCTGAAAAAGATCGATAATTTTTTTTTTTGACTTTCCCTCAAAAAATTTTTTTGTCAGCCCTAAAAAAAAATTCAGTTAAAATTTCAGCCCTTAATTTAAATTTTAAGAGGTCCATCATCGATCTCAAAGTTTTCCCATTTAAATAACATGGGAAAACTATTTTTTTACATTATTTATGGCTGCCTAAAACGTTAGTGGTTGTCGAGAAAAAAATCCTCCCAAAAGATGGGCTCTCTAGCTCAACTCTAAGAGGTCGCTATTTTAATTTTAATTTCTTATCTGATTAACATGTAAAAATTTATTTTTTCATTCAAAGTGTAATTACTTGTACGCTGCTTAATATTTTTCAAATTTATACATAGATCTTTAAAGCTGAGTCCTCAAGCTTTCCAAAACCTTATGACAAGTCATAATTATCATTATTCAAATGCCAATGGAAGCTATCTGAAAAGTATCGATTTTGTATTTCAAAATGAAATTGATAGATTTCGATTTTGTTTTTGCTAGCTTCAATTGAGGATAATTATAACTTGTCATAGGGTTTTGGAAAGCTTGAGAAATCAACTTTGAAGACTTATGTATAAATTTAAAAAAAAAAATTGAGCAGCTTATGAGTAATTACACTTTGAATAAAAAAATAAATTTTTACATGTTAATCAGATAGGAAATTGAAATTAAAATAGCAACCTCTTAAAGTTGAGCTAGAGAGCCCATCTTTTGGGAGGATTTTTTTCTCGGCAACCACTAACGTTTTAGGGGGTAGGTAAGAGCAAAAAAAAAAAAAATTAAAATTTTTTTTCGAAGCACCCTAATATATAATAATATATTTCAAATAATATTAATCAAGATAACACTGAAGTTAGTAAATTATATTTCAAATTCAGCAGCCTTGACCATCTAGCGCAGCTAGTGGTAAAGTCTAATAACTTTCAAATTGAAGTTTAAGCGCTCGATTTGAATATTAAAACAAATTATTATATTCATTTTAATTTCATATATTATTTTGATGATGATCCACCATTTATTAAAATTCGCAAAAAATTTTATAATATAGATTGAGATGAGTAGAATTTATAAAAAAAAATGGGAGGGGTATTATTTCAAGAATAAGAAAAAAAAAATTTTGAAAATTTTTTTTTCTGCTTTTTTTTTGGTAGGAAAATTTTAAATTATTGTCTATAATTTGAGTGCAACTCAAAGAAAAATCTCGCACTGGACAGACGATGTCAGTCAAGTAGCTCTCGAAAAAAAAATTTTTTACGATTTTTCGTTTTTTTTTTTATATCTGGTGTAAAAATCAACATTTTTATCCAAAAATTGGTGAGCAGCTTCATGAAAGATACTTACATAACATACCTGAAGGATAATCAATTCGGAACGGGGGCACTTGTCATATGCTTATCCTGCTACGCCCTTTCAGTCAATATTGTTTATCATATTTACACAATATTGTGAACAATTCTTGTGCAAGCATCGATCAATATTGTTACTAAGGAATTGTACTGGTGCCGCAATTTTTACATTTTCATGGTTCTTTTATTGTTGTTACTAAAAAAAAAATCTGTCTATCGGTTGACCCTGCGGGCCAGCCCTAAAACTTCTCGCTGTTTTCGAGCTCTTTGATCTCTTAAAAATTGTTGTGAATATATTTTCGAGCTTTTCAAGCTCGAAGATACCTTTGTTTCCCTTTTTTTGTGAGCTTTTCAAACTCAACAGGGTTACGTTTTATGTTAAAGCTTAAAAATTTAGAATCTAAAATAATAAATGAATGAGCATTTTTTAACTTCCCGCTAAGAAAATTGTAAATTTTCAAAAATTCGGGAAGTTATTGGTTTCGGTCCGATTTACGAAAATCGAATTTCCATCAGATGTCGACGTTTCGAGGTCCTAGGAAGCTATCCTGACTAATTTCACGATGATGTCCGAGTGTATGTATGTGTGTACGTACGTACGTACGTACGTATGTATGTATGTAAATATTCATAACTCTTGAACGGATGAACCGATTTTGATCGTTGAGGTGTCATTCGACGCGGCTTGTTAATGTCTTGAGGCCGTGAAAATTTGAACTTAATCGGTAGGGTGCGTTCAGAGATATTTCGAAAATAAAATTTTTTCAAAAATGTTTTATTTGGATAACTTTTAATTTGCTCGATGGATTGATTCCAAAATCTAATCAGCTCTAAAACTCTATAAGCCGCGTCGAATGCCACCTCAACCATCAAAATCGGGTCATTCGTTCAAGAGAAACCGTTGACGAAAGAATTCAAAAAAAAATTTTTTTTTGGTTTTTTCGAAATTTCTCAAAAACGACTCGATAAATCGATTTCAAAATTTGATCAGCTTTAGAACTTGATAAAACACGTCGATTGCCGCCTCAACCATCAAAATCGGTTAATTCGTTCCCGAGATATCGTGGGAGAAAGAAATGCTAAAAAATGGTTTTTTACAAAACAATGGCATACAAAAGTATTTGCGAGCTCGAAGAGCTCGAAAATGTATTCACATTAATGTTTTCGAGCTCAACGAGCTCGAAAACAGCGGGAAGTTTTGGGGCTGGCCCGCAGGGTCAACTGACAGACCGATTTTTATATTTGTCCACAATTATGTTCAATAATTAGCTCAAAAATAAGTATTTACGTGATACGTTGTATCTATATCGTGTAAGTATATCCTGATACGAGCGAACATGACGATTTTTAGGCAATCAATTCCAATGACTTATATAGAGAAGACCATATTAGTTTTGAGTAATTTTGTTCAGTAATTATTATGTTATTCAATGAAAAAAGCAGATATTGATTTAACATTTATTATTCCGTTGACGATATCTCTCGAACGGATTATCTCATTGAAACGTTCTTGGCAGCAATCGAATGATTTTATCGAGTTCTGGAGCTGATTAGATTTTTTAGATGATCGATACGATTGTTTTCGAAATATTCAGGAAAAACGAAAAAAAACGATTTTTTTTTATTCTTTCGTCGACGATATCTCTCAAACGGATTATCCGATTAAGACGGTTGAGGTGGCGATCGGCGCGTTTTATTGAGGTCTAGAGCTGATAAAATTTTGTGAATGATTGGTTCAGTCGTTTCGACGATATTTGCAAGAAACCGTTTTCTACTGTTTCTTTCGTCGACGATATCTTTTGAACAGATTATCTGATTGAGACGTTCTTGGTGGCAATCGAAAGCTTTTCTCGAGTTCTAGAGCTAATTAGATTTTGGAATTGATCGATCCGACAGTTTTCACAGTATCCAAAAAAAAAATGAAAAAATTTCTTTTTTTTCGTATTTCTTAAATATCTCAGAGTTTATTTGACTAAATGGTCTAAAATTTTTTTGAAAATCTAAGTTCAGAAGACATCTTACGAAAGCCGCAAGAACCATCTAAATCGGTTCATTAATCAAAAAGATATGAGAAGTTTACATCCACACACACACACACACACACACACACACACATATATATATATATATATATATATATATATATATATATATATATATATATATACATTAGACTGGGCCAAAAAAATTGACTATTTTTTTTTTTCATAGCTATATCGACAATATTATTCAGAATGACAAAAAAAAAATTTCATGAAAGTTTGAGCCCTTAATATTAATTTCAAGAGGTCTATCATCGCTATTTTTAATTTTAATTCATAATTTGATGTTTTACGTCAAAATTGCTTAAACATTGAAGTAAAAAAAATTCATTTCCACTTATTCTTATGTAAAATTAAATTCCCTACAAAAAAGGTCTGATTGAAAATTTTCGTCAGACAAGCCGTTTCCGATTAATTAAGCTTAATAAATTGATATGTTTTTTCGATTTAACATTTTTACTTTTGAATTTTGTAACTGACGAATCAATGAATATCTAATAAAGACCATGACAGATTTTTGAAGGAAATTTAATGCTCTACAAAAAAGGTCTCTTAACATTTTTCGCTAAATTCACTCCTTCGAAAGTTATTCAAGGTTGAATTTGAGTCAAAACGATTTCAATAACGTGAATAACTTTCGAAGGAGTGAATTTAGCAAAAAATGTTAAGAGACCTTTTTTGTAGAGCATTAAATTTCCTTCAAAAATCTATCATGGTCTTTATTAGATATTCATTGATTCGTCAGTTACAAAATTCAAAAGTAAAAATGTTAAATCGAAAAAATATATCAATTTATTAAGCTTAATTAATCGGAAACGGCTTGTCTGACGAAAATTTTCAATCAGACCTTTTTTGTAGGGAATTTAATTTTACATAAGAATAAGTGGAAATGAATTTTTTTTACTTCAATGTTTAAGCAATTTTGACGTAAAACATCAAATTACGAATTAAAATTAAAAATAGCGATGATAGACCTCTTGAAAATAATATTAAGAGCTCAAACTTTCATGAAATTTTTTTTTTGTCATTCTGAATAATATTTTCGATATAGCTATGAAAAACAAAAATAGTCAATTTTTTTGGCCCAGTCTAATATACATACATACAGACATCGCTCTGAAAATGTCAGAATAGCATCCTAGCACCTTCAAATGTCGACATATGATGAAAACCCGGTTTTTGAAAATCGGGGTGAATCCAATAACTTCCCGAATTTTTCGAAAATCGTCGATTTTCTCAGCGGGAAGTTAAAAAAATTCCAAAAAATTTTAATGTTCTTTTCGAACCTTCTAGAAGTGATGAATATTAATAATAATTATACAGTTGTCTTGAAAATTTAATAATTGTATATTTTAGAGGAGCATCTCGTGAATGCAGCACCACGCCGTTCGGCGCGTGTAAGCACCAGATTGCAATTCAAACTGCGCTGTCGCCAAGTCGTGTTCCCGCTCTTAATTTATAACTGTAAACAAGGTAACCTAATCTGTAATTGTTACTCACTGGTTATTATTAAAAAAAAATTCATTTAAATTTTTAACTTATAATAATATTTTTTTAGTTATATAATTTGTAACGTAATATTTCCCTATACTCGATTAGACTCAACAGAACTTACACTTAAATTATTACTCAATAAAATTACGCGATTACTCAATATTCAAATTAGACCAAATCGGACTACGTTACACTTCGCCCACCAATCACCTCTCTCATCTCGTCCGGATCCTTACGGGCGCCAGCCGACTTTTATTTCCCGGTATCGGCAACCAGCCTAAACGTACACGTAAATTAAAACCTATAATCTAAATCTTTCGGAGATGAGAGACCCGAACGGTGCTAGCGGCATGTCTTGGTGCGCTCAGTATGCTAGATTGTGGAGAGAGGGTTGCGGTTCTTATCATGTGGAAGAAGCCGATTAATTACGTTGAAAATAAAATAAACTAAAGAAAGGAAACCAAATAAAATACCGTAAAGATGACGCGGGAACGACGCAGAGGGCCCAAAAGGTCCGCGGTCTAGTACTCTCAATCCGTCAGACAAATACCTGAGCACGACATCGGAAACCTCTCGATGACGACGAATCACGAAAACTTAGCGCACTTCCAAATAAATTCTAAAATAAAATAAATAATGCGGTAATTCGGGACGACAAACATCACGACAATCGGCTCCCATAGCACAATAATTAGAGCCACAGGATCCAGAACGACATGAGTCAAGGGTAGCGGTCAAGGCCCACCTTGGCGGCTCTCCGACTCGCCACCGCTCACTCCAAAACTCCAAACTCGAATACTGGGTCCACTCGCACTCGAACGACTCCAAACTCAACTAACTCGACAGTATTCGCACAACTACTTCACTTTAATATCCCACTAACTCGCACGCTCCACTCCTTGTCTTTCACTCTCACATTTTCGCTTCTCCATCCATTCTTACATCCACAAAGATACAAGCCGTGGACTCACGGACCTTCCCGTAATGTCACTCCCCGTGATATCCAAAGTTAGCGAACTTTTGGCTTCCTTGAGCATCACAAACGAGGCCTGCCATCCCTAAATAAACATAAACGTACCCCAGCTAACTCCAGGTTCCAACACAAAGGGGTGGCGATATCTCAGTCACTCCTCCGTGATCACCACGTCAACCCCGAGGGCTAAGCCTGGGCCTAGTCGTCATTACTGGTCGGGAGGCACGTTATCTTGGCCACTATCCGCGACTCAGCTCGACATTCCTCGTTGAATCTTCGCTCCACCACACAGACACTCCAAAACATACAACGTACCGTACACGTACTCCTCCTTACACTTAATTTACCACACGCTCAACTCTCCCTCCTCGACACACGTACCCACTATAATTTTTTCTCCAAAAAATATTCTCACTCACACAACCTCTAACTCTGCCTCTACGGCAATGTAACGTTACAAATTATAAAAGTTAAATAAATAATATTTTTCAATTTGTACCATTAATGAAATACGTAATTATCTGTATGATCCTAAAATTAGTCGATGCTTTTAACAATTTTCGGACTTTTTGTTCGACATAAAAATTTAGTTTGAAAAAAAATTTGCACTCGCAGAAACTAAAACAAACTATATACAAAATTTTTTTCTAATTTTCCCTTTTTATAATTAATTATGTAAAGAAAATTTAAAAATTGTTAAATATCGACTAATCTCATTCATAATTATATTACTTTTTTGCTTCCAATTATTATTACTCTCTTATGTCATGAAAAAATTTTCGAAATTTGATATATATTCAATTTAATGTAAAATTAAATAAAAAGTATAATTATTTTCTAATAATAATATCTATGAAATATTTATTGGGTACTTGGCAACACCGCATGAAATTTAACACGGCGGCGCGGCGCTCATCGTGCGGGTGACGAAGTCCGGTAAAAACACTTGTGTGGCGAAGGGCTAAGCTCGATAACAGCGGGACGTATTGGGACTCGCCTGCATGGTCTCCGAATTCCGCATTTTTATTATGGTATAAATATTAACCTAAGTACCATATTTATCCGTGATTCTTTGAATCTAATTATTACTTACAAGTTCAGGTTCATTTTCAGGTAAGTCTGAAGTATATCCCCACGGATGTAATAAATACTGAAAATTGAATTTTTATTAATATTTTTTATAACTGTTTTCCTACATTAAGGATGTTTGGGAGACATATTAACATATTTAGTATTTATTCGAAAAATTTGAAATTTTTTTTCTGAATCGTTCAAAAGTGATAATAGTTTTTATTAAAAACAAATTTACACGTAGTCAAATGGTAAATTTACCATCGAG
This sequence comes from Microplitis mediator, assembly GCF_029852145.1. Lineage (NCBI taxonomy): Eukaryota > Metazoa > Arthropoda > Insecta > Hymenoptera > Braconidae > Microplitis > Microplitis mediator. Next base: position 11,972,629 of record NC_079979.1, read on the forward strand.
CTACTTCAAGTAGAAAAATAGTGTTGAAAAAATAGTAACAATAATTCGAGAATTTGTAAACAAGTAGATTAAGTATGTAAGAAACGCATAGGCAAATTATATATTGCACTCACAAAATTGTTTATGAAAAAAAAATTAAAATCGAAGAATTAACGCTAATATTGAACTCAAAATGTCATTTACTGTGAAAATGTGACAACATTGCAAACATGACGGAGACAATAAACTAAACATAACTATAGCGTAACTAAATTTTGATATAAGATAAGTTACCGTGTAAATTCAAATATCAAATCAATAAAATACCTCCAAACGTACCAATGATGAAAACTTTAAAATACTACTGAATTATTATTCATTATTTTATAAATAGTTGATACTTAATTATAATAATTTCTTAAGCATTTGTCAATTATAATAAACTTAAACGTACAGTTATTAAATAAAAACGCGTTTCAATGTAAGACACAGTAACCTGCGTCAATGCGCAATGCACGTACGCATGCTCTAGTCGCCATGGAGTTGGAGGAAGTTACTACTACGAACTATTAAAACTTCCCGATGAAAAAAGATTTTGTCTAATCATATATGATCATGCATAATTGTCTATATATGATCAGATCCAAAAATTGGCCCGGTCTGATCATACATAACTTGATCTGTTTATACATGATCATATATGATTATATATAATCATGCATGAACGAATATAGTCATTTTTAGAATCTCATTTAGAATATCTGTAAATTACTAATTAAGTAGTTTAATTAGGATTTATTGTCTTCATCAATATCACTGTCGATTAAAATTAAATAAAAAAAAAAAAAAAACTATTGACCATCGACAATTATTTTACTACGAGGTCACCCATCCAATTAATGTCCCACGCCGATGCTGCTTAACTTTGGTTATCGATGGTTTGTCGTCTGATCCTCTAGTCTGTTATACACTTACAATTAACAAAAGTTTATGGCATTACTTAACTCAAATAATCAAATTGATACTTTATCCATTTAAATTGCTGCCGAAACCTTTGAACATTTTTTAAGTATTGGGGATTTAAGTTTGATTGATAGTTGACAGAATCAAAATTTAATAACATTGATATTAAAAAATTGTCATATTATTTTATATATATATATATATATATATATATATATATATATATATATATATATATATATATATATATATATTTAAATATTTATAGGTAATATCAATGAAATCTGATCAGATTTAATCATACATAGACATATATAACTACATATAGTTTTATATCAGTCACGTCTGATCAGATCTAATTATATATAGGCCTATATCTAATTATATATGGGTTTGTATCAATCATGTCTGATCAGATCTAATCATGTATAGACTTATATATGATCATATATGGGGTTATAACAGCTAAGTATGATTATATCTAATTATATATAGACTCATATATGATCAGACCTGATCATATATAGACTTGTACATGATTATATATGGGGTCATAACAGCCAGGTATGATCATATCTAATTATACATAGACTCATATATAATCAGATCTGAACAGATCTAATTATATATAGACTTATATATAATTAGATCTGATCATATATAGACTTATATAAGGGCTTATAACAGCCAGGTATGATCAGATTTAATTATGTATGGGGTCATATATAATTATATATAAATATATATGACCCCATATATAATCATGCATGATTATATATAACTTCATATATGATTATATATAATCATATATGATCATATATATGAACATATATAATCATATATGATTAGACAAAATCTTTTTTCATCGGGTTTGTGATGTTGTCACGTTTCACTATATTTAAATAACACTTGTTTTATTTAAATAATTTATAAAAGAAAAATAATTAACTATATCAAAACCAAAGTTTGCTTTCTAATTTTTTATGAAATATTTTAAAATAATTTACATTATTTATTTCAAATAAAAAAAGTTATGTATTTTTTTTTAATTTAAAGTTAGATTTAAGGCATATTCATTGCCAAAAGTTTTCGATTTATGATTACAAATATTAAGAATTTTATTTAAAAATTAAGTACAGACGAAAAATTTTGTGTTATTTTAGAAACTTGATATTAAATGCTAATTTATGACGATGAATTCAGTTTTTTGTATGCAATATTTTCAAAGATATTCTTTGAATTAATTCCTTAAATTACAATTTCATATACTTTTGTCTCCGATTGTACCTCATCCAGAACATCTTTAATTCCTAAATATTTTATACAACTCAAATCTAGTTGTTTTTTCCTTAACAAATACATAAATTGTTAGAAAATCTAATTGATAACACCTCAATCGCTCGTGATGTAGTAAAAATAGAAAAAATATGTAAAAAAAAAATATAATAATAATGTTTTATACTAAATAGATTTGTCGGGTTTTTCGTAAGATATCGTGTTATTTAATTTCCAAACGAGGCCATCGACGTAATGGCTATTTGAGACTGAATTAATTATTAAAAAATCAAAGTTATAATAAATTAACTTAAATTGTTATTATCATGAAAAGTGAGGAAAAAAATTTAAATTAAAAAAATTCTGAAACGCCTGTAATACACATTTAACGTTTCCGCGCTTGAGATGTGAAATTATGTATAAATATAAAAAAAATATCCAAACCTGACCATATGAATGCAATGTTAAGTAAGCTTTAATTGTTTTCTTGTTTGCCATAACATAATTCTTCAATGCCAGTGTTTCAACTTCGGAAAATGGCTTAGGTCCACCATACGTTTCTGAACAAGGATTACTTGATGCTCCTACAGCTGTTTGAATATTTAAAGTCAAATTTAGAACCAATAAAAATATTAGTCGTTCTAAATTAAAAAAAAAATGTATTAACTCATCCATTTTAAATCGAAATTTCTGTTGGCATCGGTACCGATGCAAGTCGATCCTTCATTGATGGAACGTGTTTTTCGCCAGAATCGATACTGAAATTTTATCCATTAATGTTTATTCACTATGATTTGAAGTTACGTAAGAAAAAAAAATGAGTAGACCTGATAAGATTGAATTTAATTAAAATGGATTTTTTCATTACAATAAACGTAATTGATTCCGCCGTTACACGGAAAAAATTCCAGATAAATTTATGATGCTAACATCGTAATTTTTCCTATTGATTATTGTAGTGTTGGACTTATACTTTTAAAATCACAATTTTTACGATGTAGCATTTTGACCCTCATTTAACTTGTCGCACGCAAATTTACTTCTAGTTGCATGCAAATTATCGTATAATCCACAAAAATGTCGCGGCAACAGTTGAATCGACAAAAAGCTACTTGGGGAAAAAAACAGTGAACACTAAAATAGTACTCATGTCACATTAATAATAAAAAAATGTATGTTCAATTCGTGCGGTGTTGCCGATTACCCACTCACTTCGTTCGTGCGCTCAACTTTGCTCTCGTGGGCAATCGACAACTTACCACACTAGTTGTACGTATACTATGTACTCCCGGAAACTAAAGAGATTCTCAAAGAGAATTTAAAAAATCAATCTAGATTAAACACGTTTTAATTAAATATTGGTGTAACCAGATCTAGTAACAATCTATTTAAATATGATCTGATCAAGTCTATACTCATTTTTTTTTTTAACATACATTCGAATGAGTATACTCATAACCATCAGGATTTAAACTCGGTATAATAAGCCAGTCAACATTTTTATAAAGGTACGTATTGTTTTGATTAGTTACGAGTTGGTGTATTGCATATAATGCAGTAGACGGCGCTATCCATTCTCGAGCATGGATTCCCGCATCAATAAGAATCTGTGGTTTATTATTCCCACCAGAAGAAACTTTTATAACGTACAATGTTCGATTTTGAAAAGTAGTACCTATGCTATGAAAGCTTACAATTTTACTATAGTTTTTTGCGAGAAATGTAATGTATTCTTCCATCTGCAACCGAAATGTATGATCAATACTTACATAACAAAAATAGTATATTGCACAAGGGAGGGAACCAGGAAATGCTAACTTGCTTGTGTAATTATCACCCGAGCCAAAGGCGAGGGTTGAAAATCCACTATTTGGAACGTCCTATCACCCTCCGTGGTGTGTATACTATTTTTCACTAAATCTATCTGTTAAAGTTTAAAGCCTTGCCTCTGTTTACAGAAAAAATGGTGCATGAGCTATTTTTTATCATTTGTTTTCTCATAAATGAAAAGATCGACTTTTTTACTACCAAAAAGGGCAAGAATTCAAACTTTTAATGCAGGTATGGTAAAAAAAGTTTTTTTGTCAATTGACCAAATAATTAATTAATTCAAATCATAAAAGATTTCTCTTAAATGTTTCTACCATTTTTATTTGTGATACTTGCCTCTTGATAACGAGGATAATAATCAAATGGTTCAGCTGATGGTTTATTTAACTTAGTGCGAGATGATTGCATACGAGCAATATTATTTTGAAGAAATTCTTGATGGACAAGGTGTTCAACATCATCGGTAATTATATTATAATCAATTTTATGCAACGATAAAATATTTTTAAATTGTGATAATTCATCAGCAGTTACCAAAATGTCAGCGGATTCACCGAGAATGTGTGATAGTTTTAGAGTAAGCACATTAGGATTATTGGTTGAAGACTTTAACAATGATAATTGCTCTTGTGTCTTACAGGTAATGGAAAAATACTGCATGCTACAAAACGATATAGAAATTATTAATTACCGTAATTATTCAATACCGTGAGTTGGGTGGAAACGATATAGGGTCGATGTAGGTCATAAAGATACTAATATTATAGGTTAGTGAGTATTGGACAAAATTGTTCTTATAAGGCGTAACAGTAAACAATATTCAATTCTTTTTAATTTGAGGACAAATATTTAAAACCTAAAATAGAGAGTCTTTAGCGTTTTTTAGAACATCAACAGAGGTTAGGAAGTTTCGTATTCTTAAAATTTATAATTTGGCTTTGTAAAATGAGCGAATAAACTAAGAGGATCTGGTTTAGGCGTGAGGATTTTTAAACAATTAAAAATTACACAGATTTCATCAATAAATAATTTGGTTATTTATTCAAACTAATTACACTTAAAATTGTGAGAACTTAACAGTTATAGCGAATGCGACTTAATTGATACGCGATAGCGAATGCAAAACTGAAAATGAATCACGTATAAAATCGACACGTGGTCGATAGCGGTTAATAACGCGATAATTAATAATGTAATTAATTATATGCAAGTAACAATCAATTTCTACTCAATACATAGCAGCCTTATTGTACTGTCTAATTATCGAGAGAATTTAGCGTAGCGGTTCTGGATTATATCACACACGAGATAATTTATGTTGAGCGAAGCGACTAGATGGATAGCTGTTTTTGTACTGATCGAACTACGAAGTCGATCCTGGCTTGAGCGAAGTTGAGCCGGCGGTTTCACTTGGTGCTGACGTGGCAGCATTGCTGCATAAGACGAATTTCCCCATTGGCTTAAAAGCACGCCAACCGGAAGTAGATAACAGCCAATTTCCTTATTGGCTGCCGAGCACGCTGATATAAGACGAATTATTCGATTGGCCGGCTAGTAGCGGGTTCTCATGCCATTTTGACACGGTCATGAGCAAAAAATTGCAGGTGTCGGGCCCAGATAGTGAGTGACCCGGCACTATTCTGACATTTAAGTCAGTAGCGAGTTCGGCTGCTCCCGTACGTAGCGAAAGTACACGAAGCTTTTCAAAATGATTAAGCTCGTGACTGAACAGGCTTCGAAAAAAACTGTTTTGACATTGTTATTTAATTTACGAATGCAGCAAAGATAGTTCCATTCATTTCTCGAAATAAAAAAAAAGTCCAGTCCTATTTCACTTTGAAAGATGTGATTTTGGTAACTTTTTTGTAAAATTGTCATAGAAATTTATGAGTATAATAACACACACACTTGCCCACGCGCTCATATTCTGACGAATTTGCGATCACGATTAAGAACACGCTACACGACAAAAATGAGTATTTTCCCTATGTTCACATTGGGAAAATTCCTATAGGGAGATAGTCAAAATTTTTATGTTAATGTAGAAATAATTCATATATAAATTCCTATTCATACATAGGAATATTCGAGATGGCGTCAATGAAACACACATGTTTTGGCTGCAGTAAAATAATTAAAGAAAATGTTGGTAGCATTAACTGCTGTAAATGCAACCAGTGGTTTCACAAAAAGTGTAGTAAAATTAGTGACATTTTATTTAAAAAGTACGCTGCTAAGTATTAAAAAAAAGGTTTAATTAACTGGAAATGTTATACCTACCAATTTGAGGTTAGTATCGTCGAATCTGATAGTGATGATGGCGACGATGATGAGGATATTCCAGGTGATACACCTGCGGTAACCAAACAGATTGAGCTACTTGTCAAGAAATATCTGGAAACATTAGCCCAGAGGATGAAATCCCTTGAATCAAGTGTAGCAGGTATCAGGTCTGAATTAAATAAGTTCGCGGATCAGAATAAGGCATCTACTAGACAATTGGAAAAAAGAATCAGTGAAGTTAAAAATAAAATTAGATCTGGAACCGATACCACAGTTTCACCGGATAGTATTATATCAGAAATTACGGAACGTCAGAAAAGTGAGTCAAAGTTGATTGTATTGAACATTCCTGAATCTAAGAAGCCTACTGGGCCGAACCGACTACGAAACGACCGCGAAATATTAGCTGCCTTAATCCCGTAGGCATTGTCTCATACTCTACCAAATATAAAAATACGCCGACTCGGGAAACCGACAGCAGGGAAACCACGTTCTTTGCTACTGGATACTCCATCTCGAGGTGAAGCCAGGATGTTACTTAAAGCAAAACCTGCGGACGGATCTAACTCCATATTTAAACATATCTAACACATGCCCAGCAGAGACAATTGAACAGTTTAAGAGTGGAACTGAGTGAACTTGAAAACAGTGGTGATCAATCAAAAACAATAAAGTTTATCAACAGTGTACCTCAAATAGTGGACAAACGTTTTCGTCTGCCAAAAGAAAAGCATAAAGACACATAAACTACAAATATACTACCAAAACATCAGAGGATTAAGAACCAAGTTGAATAGTTTTTTAATCTCCTCAGCTATAGTAGTAACAGTGACATTATTTGTGTGAGTGAATCATGGCTTACGTCCTCAATATCTGATGGTGAAGTGATAGATAATTCGTTCGTGTTGTACAGAAAAGATAGAGACAGATTAACTAGTGACTGCAATCGTGGTGGTGGAGTCTTTATAGCAGTTAGGCGAAACGTATCTGCGGAACTAATAACTATCAATACACATAACCTTGAACAAATTTTTGTTAAAGTGAAATACACTGACGGGGACGTCATAGTTGGCTGCGTTTATTTACCTCCACAATCTACTCTTGACATTTTCTATATCCATACAGATACTCTGTCTCACATCAGAGCAAAATGACCCAACTCCAAGATTTTAGTGACAGGATTCCCACATGGGAAATCCGGATAGAAAACTGTCGGAACTTGGATTCCTATTTTGACATAATACACATTCCCATGGGAAATTGAGGCGAAAATCCACATGAGATTCCATTCTATTCCCATATGGCTTTGACATGGTGTGGATACCCATAGCAGCTCATGTGAGAGTCTATTTTGGGATCTATGCTGGATAAGTATATAGGAAACCATATGGGAATCTACTTGAAAACGCCATGTGAGAACTCACATAAAAATCTAGACTAGATTCCCATATGGATTTTTTGATAGCTCCCGGGAAAAAACCAGCGTTCACGATCAAGCATGATTTAGGCAAGAACAAGCATGGTCAAGCATGAATCGTGCACGGTTAACCATGATTCATGCAAAGTCATGCCTGATCATACAAAAAAATACAATCAAAATCCGATCGAGCTTCAATCGGAACTAATTGAAGTTGTCAATCAGGAATAATCAAATATTTTTGATAAAAAAAAATTAAATTATTGAACATTTATTTTTGTCTTGACGTTAGTAGTTAAAATTTTGATCTAATTAATAATTAAAATTAATCTTTTTTTTCCAACAAATAATTAAAATAGATTTAAGTAAAAAATTTTTCTTTTAATTAATTGAAGAATTGAATTGATAGATTCTTGCGAAATTGAAAATGATAATCAATACAATTGCATTTGTTATTTTTTCAATTCATATTTAAGAGTAATTTAATTGTTAAATTTGCTTGTAATTTATAACTAGAATTCTTTTAATTCGTTATTAAAAAAAAATCTAACCATCATATCGAGATTGAATTTGAATAATATTTTATGTTTTACAACCCTGAGTTTTTCTGGAACGTGGTCCAGTCGGGACGATAGCCAATAAGAAAAAAAAACCCTGAATTTTTGAAAGATGTCAAGAATCGTCGTAATCTGAACGAGACAGGACAGCCTAGTGGACAGCGGTCGTGCTTCATAATACGACGGTCGTGGGTTCGAGACCCGTCACGGGTAAAATTTCAATAGTACTTTTCAGCCAGTAAACATTAACTATCCATCAATACTAACAAAATAAATTAATTTAAAATTGAATAATCATTATTTTTATTTTTTTTCAATAATTCTAGGGATTGTGCTTGATCAGGCCTGATCATGCTTGGTCAAACATGATTATGCTTGCTCAAGCATGATCATGCCTGAATATTCGCCAGTCGTAAGCATGCGTGATCATGCATGAGAAAGCATAATCATACCCGGCCAAGCATGATCACGCACGCTTATGGCTGGCGAATATTCATGCATGATCAGGTCTGATGATTTTTTCCCGGGTAGCCAGTTGCACACAACTAAATACAGTCCGTAGTACTTATGATCGCCCAAATCATGAGAGCTGAGCCTATTCTCGATGAAGATGCCCATCATCCTGCTCTACTTATCCACATGGCGCAACATACAAATCTTAAAACAAGTGACTCATCACAATACAGTTTTAAGCGTGCTGATTACCCGATGAAAAAAGATTTTGTCTAATCATATATGATCATCAGGTCCTGAAAGTTGGGGCAAAACAATTAAAAATAAAAAGAGAACAAAATGCAGGCAACAATCCCTAGCAATAAGACGATCGCGAGCAAGTTCACGTGCATAGATTCATGTTATATAGCCTATATAAGTCAAACATCAAAACAAAAGTGAAGTTGGCGCAAAAACACACAAAATTAAAATAGCAAACTCTAAAAATTTAATAGAATAAATACGCATCACTCATAGTTAGAATTTGAATTTGCAAAAAAATTGCATGTTCTGTTTCCAACATTTTCGGGAATTGGGTATTCTCCAGCGCAATGTATAGAAGTTATAGAGAAAAATACTCTCCACAAACAAGTACTGTGGTGTTTTTTACGCCAATATAGTCTAGACAAAGTTATGCAATACTTTTAATTAGAAATTAAAATTTTTTAAAAAATTAAATTTTTCTCCCTACTTTTTAATGGGATAGATGTTTTATAGCGCAAATGAGTGGGGGAGTAATAGGAAAAAATATTTTTAACAAAAAAATACTGAGGTGTTTTTTACGCCAGTCTAGCCCAGACAAAGTTATGCGGTACTTTTATTTAGGAACTAAAATTTTACGATTGTCAGCAAGAGTGTCATACTATTCGTAAGCTCATGAAGAATCGTCAGCAAAATCGCGAGCAAGATCACGATTAAGATCGCGAGCACGACTGTCACCAAGATCGCGAGGAAGATCGCGAGCACGACTGTCAGCAAGACTGCCAACAAGATCGCGAGTAAGGTCGTGAGCAAGATGTTAGAGCTATTCAAGCCTGATGATTTGATGATCTCTAAAAGGTTATTAGAGGATATTTTTTCCTATAACTTTCACACATTTGCGCCACAAAATATCAATCCCATAAAAAAGTAGGAAAGAAAAATTTAATTTTTTAAAAAATTTTAATTTCTAATTAAAAGTATTGCATAACTTTGTCTAGACTATATTGGCGTAAAAAACACCACAGTACTTGTTTGTGGAGAGTATTTTTCTCTATAACTTCTATACATTGCGCTGGAGAATACCCAATTCCCGAAAATGTTGGAAACAGAACATGCAATTTTTTTGCAAATTCAAATTCTAACTATGAGTGATGCGTATTTATTCTATTAAATTTTTAGAGTTTGCTATTTTAATTTTGTGTGTTTTTCCGCCAACTTCACTTTTGTTTTGATGTTTGACTTATATAGGCTATATAACATGAATCTATGCACGTGAACTTGCTCGCGATCGTCTTATTGCTAGGGATTGTTGCCTGCATTTTGTTCTCTTTTTATTTTTAATTGTTTTGCCCCAACTTTCAGGACCTGATGATCATGCATAATTGTCTATATATTATCAGATCCAAAAATTGGCCCGGTCTGATCATACATAACTTGATCTGTTTATATATGAACAGATATGATTATATATACCCATGCATGAACGAATATAGTCATTTTTAGAATCTCATTTAGAATATCTGTAAATTATTAATTAAGTAATTTAATTAGAATTTATTGTCTTTATCAATATAAATCTCGGTTCAAATTAAATAATAAAAAAAAAAA